>NC_137865.1:6502600-7102600 GCF_963924005.1 Protomyctophum bolini
TCTGAAGTTTCCTTTGGGGTTTGGAAGCCTTTTGAGCTACAATGAAAACAGGCAAAACAGTGAAAACAGTGACATCTGCTGGCAAATCCCATTGACATATATGGGATTTGCAGGCTCTTACATCACAAACTGCCGGCAAATCAGAGGCCTGTTTGAGCCAGAAAACCCCAGATCACAGAAAATCTACTGAATGTTAAAAGTTCATGTTTTTTGGGTGCAATTGAGATTAGAAAACCTAAAAAAAAATAAGAACAATTCCAAAACCTTTTTTTTAATGTCACAATCCCTTTAAGATGAATCAAGATGACAGAGCAGCAGCAGCAGCAGCAGCAGCAGCAGCAGCACAGAGAGAGAGAGACAGGAGGGCAGAAGAACTCATCTTCTGCAGCAGCCTGCAGAGTGAGCAGCCAAAACGGGAGCTTTAAATAAGTGAGCATGTTAGTGATCGCCTGTTGAGTGAGTTGGCGCTATACTTGGAGTGGTCTATAGAGCGCCGCAGTCCCGCCCCCTTTCATGACGACGAGAGACCCATGAAGACGATTACGCCGCGGACAAAGCCAACACACACACAAAACCAGCCTTAAGGATCGGGAGGCCCCATTCATTACGTCATAATTTTAATAATTATTAATTATAAAAAAAATAAAAAAATAAACTTTTTTTTGTCAGTGTGTATTATCGGACTTCAAAGCATGAACAGCATACACAGCCAAGTAGAAAATAGACCAAAGCAGCTTGCTTGATTAAACGATGTTTTACTTTAACCCATTCTGAACGGGAACCCATTTTGGTGTTGGCATCATGTTATGCTTTAGCTATTGAAAAATAGCAGATCTACAAGCTCGTAGCGCGCCACTCGGTGGCGAGCTACGAGCTTGTAGGTCTGCTATTTTTGAAGAATCGAAGAACGACTGACATTTTTAGAATCTGATCTCAGGTCAGAATGGGTTAATCAGACCAGTGTGTGTCCAGTGGAAACCTCGTATGAATCTGATCTCAGGTCAGAATGGGTTAAGGTATAACTGGAAGGCAGCATATAGGCAATCGCAACTCTCAGCGCTGCTAGTGCAGTGAGTGCACACACCTGGGAAGTGGGAACAGTTAGAACCAAACAACACAGGTCAACGTGACATGACAGGTGGAGTACCTGCAGTGATTATTAGCTGCTGCCAACTAGTGGTAAGTGGACGTATACAGGATGAGGCTGAATAATTGACAAGGCTGATTGGAAGGCTGCGATGCAATGCAATATTACTACTACCTTACTACTACTACTACTACTTACTATTTATTTTTTACAAAAAAAAAAACGGGCTCGAGGCCCGTTTCAATTGAAACGATTGAAACATATATAAGGCCGCCACTGCCTATATGAACAGGTGACCTTCCCACCCATCTACCCACTCAGCCACTGCCGCCAAACACATGCATTATACTAACAAACGTATACAAAAGAGAGGGAATTAGATGGCACGCAAAAGAAAAGCATCAAATAAATAAAGAAATGGTGCATTTACTGCGCAGCAATTCTTTATCCAGAGCACTTTACAACATGCATTAACATTCACACATTCACACACCCGACAATGGAGAAAACCATGCAAGGCGCCATGGGCTCCTCATAGGGAGCGGTTAGGGGTTCAGTGTCTTGCTCAAGGACACTTTGACACTTAACCCGCAGCGGGTTTCGGCACCCATGCGACCGCACTATATACCTCCTGATATAGGCCTGTCACTATTATCACCGTACATAATAATAATAATAACTGCAATTATTTGAGAAAAATCCCAATTATTATTTGCATAATCATTGTGGACACCGCAGATCGTTGAGTCATATCGCGTAGCAAAGACTCGCAATAATGCAATGCATTTTGAGCTTGTAAATCTGATAATTCCACCTAATACATAGCTCTAAAGTGGCTTTTACAACATACCGACATAGCACAGCGTAAGAGAACATGCCACAATAAGAAAATAACTGAATGTGTTTACGCCATTTTGCGCGCCGAGTTTCATGTTAGTGGTGATTCCCCCCCCCGCGCTCAATATTGGCTATTTCTCCCCCGACAAGGCCACAAAGACTGGTACAATGGATAAAGGAGATCACCCAAGGCTTTGTTGCGGGACCAATGGTATCCTCTGTGTGGCCCGCTCAGCTGTGAGATATTGTGAGGTATTTGTCGTCAAGGACCCATTAGCGAGGCAAGGCTACGAAAGGGGGTCAAAACACTTTCACACGCATTCGTCAAATCTCAAAGCGCCCACACGGAGGACACGGTGCCACTGCCCAGTAACCCTCTACCTCTACCCGCACCAGGATTAATTAATACGTTAAAGTCGGTTCGGCTCTGTAGAGCCTACAATGTGACGTCATTTGAGGTTCGGGGGGGGTACCGTCCTAAAGTCGTCTCTTCGGTGCTACTGAAAATTTCTGACGAGCCGAAATCATTTCGGCACTACAGTGCCGAAACAGCGGTAAAATAGGAGTATGAATCGGAACTAGTACTACCACTGTGTGTGTTTTGTCGCATCCGCTTCCGGTCTCGCGATCGGCGACGAGAATAGGCTGACCGTGACCATTGCGTCGGCGGCTGTATGTGCCGTGGAATAAAACCTCGTTTTGACCAGAAATGCCATCTGAGACAAGGAATTGGAGATAAAGGCGATGGAAAGAAACAGATAAGAGTTGGCAACGGGTGCGGGCGCAGTTCAAGATGGCGCGTCCCATTGCTGTTGACAAAATCACCTAGCAACTAGTGATGCGGCCTGTTGCCCGAGGGGGGGGGGGAGGGGGGCAGACGGGTCAAGGTTCTCTCTCCCTCTCCTATTCTCTCGACCATGCAGGCTACCAAAGTCCCAAGGACACAAGTCTAGACTGTGCCTTTTAGTGTTCTCTCTCTCTCTCTCTCCGTCATTTCATTGTTTTGAACATTGTAAAACTCAAAAGAAAAAGATCTGTTGATCATTTCATTAATAAGCAGCCTATTATTTAGCGGGCTATACTGTTGACTTGACTGTATAGCCTACTACTACAATATGACTTGGAAACAAATTTTAATGGCATTGAACATGAACTTGGATTTCACACCAGCAATGCTTCCGTCCATAGCGTGAGTATAGGTCTAAGAACAATCGGATTTTTGTCGGTCAAAGTAAAAGTAAGTAAATCTTACCACAGGTCGAAAACAGGTCGTAATATCACACGTTTTCATCATGTTGGTGATTTGCCAATGGATAGAATCATGTGAATAACGTAGCAAAGAAATTGTCTGCAGTATTATTCTAGTCGTCATTTCTAAAATGCCGGCTGTGTGTAAAATCAACCAAAATGTCCAGGGGGTAAATTGAGCCAATCTTGCCACACTAATTGAAAGCCCTGCGCCCGTTTATATACGTTCGCCTTTGTTCGCCTTCTCCTACCAAACCACTCCGTTTTGCACACATCTCTCTCATGCACAACACCTACTGCATGACTGTCCAGACATAACGCACTATGCTGCATCCATGCAACTGTCACTCATATAACTACTGTAGAGTTTATTTTCCCCGATCGACTCTAGGCCGGGACCGGGAAGGAATATAACCGGTGCGTTCACAAACGCTGGAAGAAAAGAAAATCAGTATAAAAGCCCATCTCGTCCAATGTCGTCCTTCAATGGCGGTCTGTGATCATTAATGAATTAAAGTCGTCCAATGTTGTCCTTGGCACAGTGTACCCACCCATCCATTCAACAAGCAGATTTTCGGCAACAGACGCTTTCCAACACTTACGGCCGCTGACGTCGGTGCGGTGGAGACTGGAGAGCTAATATCTCTTTTACCCCGACTCAATTACCATTTACCACAACAACTATCTTTCTGCAAAAACCATGACATGTGTACCCTTGATGTGTGCCTTTGATGCTCCTCTCATTCCCCTTCCTCAACCCTTCATAACCCAGAATGCCCTTCTTCTTCGACCCCCAGGAAAGAATCAATATACTCACATCAAACACCTTCTCCGTGCAGACCTCGTCGTTGACCCTGTCTCTCAGGATGTCCTGGTTCTGTCGGATGAACGTGATGTAGGAGTCGGCCAGGTCCATGCCGGGTTTCTGCGGGAATAACCAATCGCGCAGAGGGGGGGGGGGGGGGGGGGATAATATGAGATTCAGGTTTGGATGTCAATCATATTCCTGGGTTTTTTCCCCGACATGGGAACGATTCTACAAAATTAATGTCTTCTATTTTTTTTCTTCTGTTTTCTGAAAATCCTACGTTTCTATATCAGTGGTTCTCAAACATTTTCATGTCAAGGCCCCCGAAAATTACCCCCCCCATCTGAAAATATGTTGTTCCAGGGACCCCCTCCCAGAAGCAAATATTTGAGTTAAAAACGTTGGCTCTTAAAGAATATATATTCAAAGATTTGCGCTACATTTTCCACGATTTTTCAAGCGCTATACCTGCGCTACAAGCTTGTAGATCTGCTATTATTCAATAGCTATAAATATTGAGGCAGATGCAAAACACTAATCAACATTCCCAGAAGGATTTGAGTCGTCTGGTTGTAGGTAAAACAATACAATAACTTGCAAACTTGGTTTAAACCAGGGGTATATAGGCAACCTTATTTTTGAGGGGCGCTAGCCCCTCCTATGTCCAGCTTTGAGTGTTTGTGTAAGCACAAACATTGTGTAAATAGCAAACATTGAAGACAAAAGTGAGGTTGCAAATTGTGATTGGCCAGAATGAGATGATGTATGATGATGATAAGAGCGCCCCTCCCTTCACACGGGTGTGATATTTTAAACGTGTATAGTCAATAAAATGTATATCTGTATGCAAATTACACCCAGCACATCATTCTACAGTCAACTCTGACCGGCGGGGAGGGAGTCTGGGAGATATGGGGGGGCTATTGCTCTGAGTCTAACAATCATTAGCATGTCCTAATGATGGTTGTTTGAATCAAAATCTGTTGGAAATATTACATTTCGATGTGTGTTTGTGTCATCGGTGTTGATGTTCATGTGGCAGTATAAAGAAAATAAAAAATGGCATTTCATGTCAAAAAGGCTGCCGACCCCTGGGTTAGAGGTTATGATGGCTTTGTTCCAGTGTGAGTCAACCTATAGACTGCTAATGGTATGATGTGTGCTTTGTACGTTACACCTACAGTATGCCATGCGTTCCGCCGCTGCAGGTTTCCAACAGAATTTGAGAACTGTATAAGAAAATAAGCTCCTGTACCAAACAAAGGCTTATGCAATCATTTTCACAGCTCAACACACTTTAAAAAAAATGTTTGAACCACACAGGAAATGCACATAATGTCAAATGAATTTACAATAAATACATACAAAACTTCAACATTCATATCATGGTTGAGAAGGGATATGAACGGTTGTCAAACTCCCTTAGGTTTACGTTAAACACAGACCTTATATTTTGTATACATAAATCTAAAACGCCGTGGTAAATATACGCAGTGGCAAGGGGTCGGGGACAGACCAGCACAAACCACCTGTCAAATCACTTGAATGTGATTAAAACAGGAGAATAAGAAGGTAAAAAGTTAAAAACCCCACGTAAAAACATCAGCTCCCTGTGAAACGTGATTAAAACTGATAAACAATGTGTTTTGAAAACTTAAAAAAAAGGTAATTATTGACGTCCCGACCATTCAGGCTATACCAAGTATAAACTGTGCCTTTTAGAGCTCTCTCTCTCTCTCTCTCTCTCTCTCTCTCTACTTCCAGTCCAGACAGCCTTTGTGTTTAGTGAGATTCACAGAATAACCCATTCTGACCTGAGATCAGATTCTAAAAAATGTCTGTTTGAAAATGACAGTTTTCAGAAAAAGCTATGTTTCTATGTCAGTCGTTCTTCGATTTTTCAAAAATAGCAGACCTACAAGTTCGTAGCGGGCCACTCGGTGGCGCGCTATGAGCTTGTAGATCTGCTATTTTTCCAAAGCTATAAAGCATAGCATAATGCTAACACCAAAAGGGGTTTCGAACCCAAAATGGGATAAGGGGAAAAGGACACTCTGCATGACTTTGTTTATACCGCAATAACAAGGTTCCAGCGCCAACTTCTCCTCTGTGGGCCTAATATATATTATATATATAAAAATAAAACTCATCTCGCTGAAATATAAACTAGAAATGGCGCCGCATTACCGGAGCAAAACATTTAGTGAAAATGTCAAAGCAATCGTCTCGCTATGGCGCGGCGAGGCCAGAGGCAGGGAAGTGGGTATAGCCCCCTGGTTCTCCATTCACACTCCCTCGCGTCAGGGGAGATTACAACTGTAATGCTTATTATAATTGCCTTGACATCTTTCACACCCGTTTTCTACAGGCCTTGGACTGGAAAGGGGGGGTGCCTTGACATCCTGCTATAGTGGCGAGCATGGTGCTTTAAAAAAAGAAAAAACGACACTGGAGCGGTTAACCCATTAAAACCAGGAAAGCATCTGTGTCTTTTGAGTGGTGCAACCGGCACTCCAAGGAACAGCAATGTCCGTGGTGTTGTTCACCTATGTGTATGAGCACGAGTATGACTATTAGTACCAGCAGGGGCGCTGTTGTGGTGCCAAACAGAGAGAGAGATAGTGCTGTACTGTTGCCTGCTAATGAGAGAGAGAGAGGAGGGGGGGGGGGGGAGGAGAGAGGAGAGTTGCACCACTCAGTTCACACAGGCGGCCAAATACATTTTGGGGTTTCCGACCAAGTTTGAGCATATACCACTGACATTATGTTTTTCAGAACCCCGTTAGGATTTAGAAAACATTTGTAGAACCGGGCATCGAGTCTGGATGGGTTAAGTGCCACCAGGGAACCTGTACAGTACTATTATATGTTCAGGGAACCCCCGCCCTCAACTCCCTGCCACTGCTGGAGTGGCGTGACTGACTGGCATCGCCGTCAGTCATAAAGTATTAGTTTTTTAGCCTATATTCTCTTAAGAAAGTGTTTTGTTTTGTTTGTTCTTGTAAAGAGACTTTGTGACTTCATTGTTGCTATACTGCATGATGGGAAGAGACAGGGAACGGCTGTCTGAGTGCCGCCATGACGACGACTCTGCGTGGAGCGGGGGGGTGGGGTCTGGTGGCGGGTGATTGACAGGCCTGTCAGAATCCCATAATCTCCTGGGCGGAGACGGAGACGGAGGAAATCTGGCACTTCCTAAAAACCGGAGGGGCTGAGTGACGTGACGCGACGAGATCCTCTGACTGGCGTTCCTTCCACCTGTCGAGGCCTGAGGCCCCATTCTACAAATGCCTTCTATAACTCCTGCAGGGTTTTCCGAAAAAAAACCCTATGTTGCTGTATCAGCGGTGCTCAAAAGGTTTTCATGTCAACGACCCCCAAAAGTATTTATATGGCTGCCGAGCCTAATCTTTAAAAAAAAACAATTGTTTTAACTTTAACTTCTGAAAGAATATATATTCAAAGATTTGTGCCGCATTCTCACCATACAAAAAAATATAGCAGATCTCTACAAGCTCAAAGCACGGCACAAAGTGACGCGCCGCGAGCTTCTATTTTTGAACAGGCGAAGTATGAAATATGAGTCGACGTGATTAAAATCTAAAAAAATGACACAGTATATACGCTTTCCCGGTTGTAATGAATGTAACAACGGGCAGCGTTTGTCACTTTATAGACATCAGGTTCTTCCTCTCTCCGGCCGCCCCTCAAGGCCTCGCCTCATGCACCAATAGTTAATTTTTTTTACTTTCTCCCGTCGTCACACAAGGTGACAAAGCCGCGAGTGACAGGAGGGGGAGGTATACCTGGCTGTGAAGGTGCGGCGGAGCCATGGCACATTTCCAGGCCCCGCAACGGCACGGCATCGCGAAATTGAGTCCTCACACGGAAACAAAAAACGCGTCCGCCTCGCTCGCTCGCCCTCCTCCTCCTCCTCTTGGCAATGCTCTCCGCAGGTCTCTCTATATAAGCCCTGTGGCGTTTGTAGCAAAACACCCATAATCCCATAACCATATATAATGGGTACTATAGTAGCATGTCACCGTTTGACAAACACATTTGAGAGTGTAAAATTAACCGCGGCGGTTCCGGTTTTTTGATAGAAAAGGGGAAGAAAGGTGTGACGGTCGGGTGGTGTGGGTAGGGGTGGGAAGGGTGGGGATGTCCAATGGTAATGACTGGTTAACCCATTTAGGCCTGACGTCAAAAAAACCAATAAACAACTTCTAAATTCTGACAGTTTTCTGTCAGTGGTTCTCAAACATATTCATGTCAAGGACCCCAAATATATAATATGACATTGGCCGCCGACCCCCATCTGAAAATACGTTGTTCCAGAGACCCTCCCAGTAGCAAAGATTTGAGTTAAAAACTCAGCTCTGTAACAATATATATATTCAAAGGTTTCAGGCACACTTTCACGATTTTTCAAAAAATAGCAGACCTACAAGTTCATAGCGCGGCACTCGGTGCCGCGCTATGAGCTTGTAGATCTGCTATTTTTTCAACATAATGCTTAAAAACACCAAAAGTGTTTCCCCACCCAGAATGGGTTAAACAGGGGGGAGAGGATGGAGGGAGGGAGGGGTCGGGGGGATTCCAGGTAATTACACACCGCCAGTGGCCGCGTTTCCTGGCCCTGGATTCAGTTCTCCACACAGGTGCAGGGCCATGGGGCAGGGTTGCCATGTTCGCTTATTTGTAAGCGACTTTTTAAGGCTTGTTTTTTTCTGCGAAGTTGCTTGTAGATATTGTGTAGATGCTTGTTTTTGGACTTATGCTTCCTAATGTTGTTTAAACCAGTGGTTCTCAAACATTTTAATGTCCCCCCCCCCCTCCAATTAACTTTGCCCAAGGATCCCTTTTAACAACACAAAGCTTGTATGCGTGTATTTTCACGCATACAAAAGATTTGTGTTGTTAAAATGTTTCAATTGAACTTTCTTTTGCTGGGGACCCTGTGTGTGTGTGTGTGTGTGTGTGTGTGTGTGTGTGTGTGTGTGCGTGCACCCTAGTGTTCTCATGCAGCCTAGTCGCTTCTTTTGGGCTTGTTTTTGTAGACCTGGTTTCTTATTTCTCTTGCGAAATCTGGCAACACTGGTCCATGGTGTTTGTGCTTGCATGTGCGCAAGTGAGTGTGTGTGTGTGTGTGTGTGTGTGTGTGTGTGCGTGTGTGTGTGCGTGTGTGTGTGTGTGTGTGTGTGTGCGTGTGAGTGTGTGCGTGTGCGTGTGTGTGATTGTGTGTGTGCGCGTGTGAGTGAGTACGGCTTTTAGCAACTTAAACCCTATGTAATTTGTAGTACATCAGTGGGCGAAAGTAACCAACCTTACAAGCTCAGAATGTGTCACGTTTCAACGTGTTGTTGTGAGCCTGTACAATGTTTGAATTCTCATTCTACTGTACTGCCACCGAGATGTGGAATGCCCCGACACCATCCACAAGGTTTTCCTTTTCTAAATCGACCCGAGAAAACATCCATCAGGACTAGACTATAGCGAGGAGAGGTAATTCCCATCGAAAGGAGTTGCCATTCACTGCCACCGTTTTCCCCTTTGTACATATAGCGTGTTTTTTTTGCTATGTGTTGATGAATTGAATACACATAGGTCATAGTCAAGGCCCAAGGAGCATACAGCGCATAACCACATGGATAAGTGGACCCTCTGTGATAGAGCTGTCAGTGTGGCAGCCCATGGAACTCTCTGGAACTCTCTCCCCTGCATGGAGGAGAGTCGCCAGGCACTAACATTGGACTCTTTCAAGTGCACAGTGAAGAGACACTCGTTCACTCAGGCTTTTGGCAAATTAGTCTGTCGATCTTTTGTTAATGTAAACTTAAGCGTCTTTGGTTATTATTAGTACTATTATTATTATTATTATTATTATTATTAGACGACGACAATGGAAACAAGTCCCCAGAACTTTTTTTGTGTTATCCTTGTGTTAGCCTTAAAGGAGCATTCAGTGATTTGGGTGATTTGGAAAAACCCCGGTCCGCCCCGGTAACAAGATGTGCACATGCAACACACTACAGTGGGGGGGGGGACACGCAACAGGCCAACATCACGCACACCAAGGCCCGCCCCCGCTCGATCATGATTGGCGGAAGGCCCCATCTCTATCCTGATTGGATGACGGCTGGGCCACCTATAGCCAAAAAACGAAACCTACGGGGGGTTTTTTTTACCCCAGGGGTTAACTGGGGACAGGGAGGAACTCCTTATATGGTCAGCACACTCTACAGTAGGGAGGATTATCACAACAAAACCAAAAAAATAAGTGATATTTGAATTAAGTGAAATCACGTCCATTTACATTTCTGACTAATACAAGTCAATCAATCAATACAAAATGTCGGCCTGTCAGAAACAGTTACTGTGTGGGGTCCCCGGGACATCCAGACCGCCAGGAACACGCCCAGGGGGCCGGCCCTGTTCCGACAAGCCTTCCCGCGCCAGAAACGGTCAGGAAATGATAGCGTTATACTGTGTTGCAGCGTTCCGTGCTCGGACACAGGGTCAGACACAGGGACACACATTGCTCCATAATGGAGCGGAGGCACCGCTCAAAAACAGGTACCAGTGTTTATCCCGTCTCTCAGTCAGAGGTGTGTGTGTGTGTGTGTGTGTGTGTGTGTGTGTGTGTATTGTACGCGTGTTGTGTGTGTGTGTCTGTGTGTGTGTGTGTGTGTTTGTGTGTGTGTATAGTTTCAATGTACAGATTATAGATTATTTTTTGACATTCTACAGTTCAGACTGATGATAGGTTCTTGGTTTACCTATGATCCCGGATGACTATTATAATACATTTGATTTGATGTATTATTACCTCGTGTTGTAATTGCTTACTGTAAATCAGCTCTGGATTAAGAGCAGTCTGCTAAATGCCTAAATAGTAAATTGTGTTTAACCCATTCTGGGCGGGCACTATGTTATGCTTTAGCTATTGGAAAATTAGCAGATCTACAAGCTCATAGCGCGCCACCGAGTGGCGCGCTACGAGCTTGTAGGTCTGCTATTTATGAAAAATCGAAGAACGACTGACTCAGAAAACTGTCAGGATTTTTAGAATCTGATCTCAGGTCAGAATGGGTTAATGTGTTGTGTTGCGTATGTACTGTATATATGTATATACAGTACGTGTTGTCTGCAACCGGTCATGACTGAGGACGCTGAACATATCCACGAGGTAAGAGAGGAAGTGATCTTCACCTGCCGTGACAAGGAGTCAAAAGAGTCGTCTAGTGAACACCTGAAAACCTCCTCCTCATCCTCCTCCTCCTCCTCCTCCTCCCTCCTCCTCCTCCTCGTTATCCCACCTGGAATAGAGGCTTAGGAGCTTTGGGTTCCCTCCACACAAAAGCGCAAGGTACGGGTTACATTATAATTTCAGGTGAATGGCGGGAGGAGGGGCAGGACCTCTTAAACTGGGAACCAGTGTGAATGGTGGCACTAGACCAGAGTGGTGTTTGCTGTGTCAAGAAACTCACAGAGAAGGTGGCGGTGGGGTCAATTAGGGGGGGGGGTTGGGGAGATTGTTGAGGGGGAAGTGGACGACCGGGGTCATCATAAGAAAGTATAGGAAGTGAGGGCAGGTGAGGTATATCTGTGCTATGGCATGTCCGAGCTCAGTCTAGTGTGTGTGCGCGTGCATGCGTGTGTGTGTTGAGGAAGCTTTCCAAACAAAAAGAAATACCGACGCGTTAGTGAAAGCCATTAAACAGCGTCGGCTCATTGTTTTTTTTTATATTTGGCAGCTTGGGTCATGTCCACAGGCTGCAGGTGGTTATGGTGATTATGGGGTTGTCCAAAGGGTTAAAGGCAAAGCAGCTTGCATAACATATTGTTCATCTCCTCCATTATAGGTGTAATATTCTGGGACTCTAAATAACCACACTCAAACTTGACTCTCAAAGCAGAACTGAACACACACAGCACACTCAGAGGCTACAACAGGCTGCAGGGGATCTTTCTAATCAGCACAGGTGGAAATAATGTTCTCAATCAGTGGCATGCTCTTTTACCTAGAAGACACTCTTACAATAGGCAAGTCGATCTATTTGAAGGAGAAGGTGCTTTTTCTTAACCTGACGCTGCCAGATGGGGGCGGTATTGGGCATGTTCCCCAACACAGCTTCCATCTGGGATTTCTCAGGGAGTTCAGCTAACGCCAATCCGTTCCGTACCGAACCGATCAGCGTGAGCTAAGGGCGGGATATGTGCGAAACCGGATGTGAAGCTATATATAGACACGTCAATATGATTGGTTGTGTTTGCACGCCCACACGGTGATAGACAGACGGTCCCATCCAATCATCTACCAAGTATCTTGAAAAAAAGGGAACAGCCCCGTCATCGAATTTGCTTCCGCGATCCCAGATCCCAATAAGCATGTGAAACAAATTTGTGTATAGCAAGCTTCTTGGATCTGGCAGCGTCAGGTTAGCTTTTTCTCTGCCCATAATTCTTCTCCGGTGTTGGTGATATGGCAGACTATAGTAGTGTATGACTAATGTTGACTGTGAATACATTAACGTGTTAATGTGTTGTTTACATTCTGTACATTCTGGAATTTGTTTCGATTCGAGCACTGAGACACGTTGTTGTTGTTGTTGTGTGTGTGGCATCAGAACTACTATATCATATAGTAGTAGTTCTGATTCATAACAAGGGCACAAATACTTATTCATATCTTATATAACTAAGTGTGTTGCCTTGACTCCATACTCCTGCTTGTCACTTAAGTCATTCTGACCTGAGATCAGATTCATACGAGGTTTCCACTGGACACACAACTGGTCTGATGAACCCATTCTGACCTGAGATCAGATTCTAAAAATGTCAGTCGTTCTTCGATTTTTCAAAAATAGCAGACCTACAAGCTCGTAGAGCGCCACTCGGTGGCGCGCTATGAGCTTGTAGATCTGCTATTTTTCAATAGCTAAAGCATAACATGATGCTAAACACCAAAATGGGTTCCCGGTCAGAATGGGTTAAGTCATTACGGGCCTGAGTTAAAAACATTCACTTTGAAAGAATATATATATTCAAAGACTTGCGCCACATTTTCACGGATTTTCAAAAATAGCAGACCTATACAAGCTCGTAGCGCGCCATGAGCTTGTAGATCTGCTATTTTACAATAGCAGTTCCGGTGATCAGCCTGTAGATATGCAATTTAGTAATTTAGCAACGCTCTAAAAGTGCTCTCCTGGTTTTAATGGGTTAACCCATTTTGGGCGGGAACCCCTTTTGGTGTTTTAACTAAGCATTGTGTTATACTTTAGCTATAGAAAAATAGCAGATCTACAAGCTCATAGCACGCCACTGCGAGCTTGTAGGTCTGCTATTTTTGAAAAAAATCGTGAAAATGCGGCACAAATCTTTCAATATATATTCTTTCAGATATATTCTTATTTATTTCGACGTCGGGCCTACATGGGTTAGTTAAAAGGTATCAATTTCTATAATGACTTCTGGTGGAATTATTAACACGTCTTGATTGAATATGCGGCTCCGGCTGAAGGACATATGTGGAGCTGACCTCTCCGCATCCGTCTGTATACAGTATCTACTGTAAGTGAACACTTATAAACCCTCAGCCTTGGGGGCTCATCTAGAGCTGCTGTGTGGAGAACGTGTGAGGTCACTTATGCTGCTAGAGATGAACCCAGTCCATTGTTTCCTTCCCGTAATACCCATAACCGACCTGCAAGTTGCCGGAAAGTGGGCCATTTGTAACATGTTACAAATGGCCCACTTTTGCAAGTTGTTCTTTGGCATTGCTTACAGACCAGAATGAACGTGCATTCCGTCTAAACACGACGCAAACTAACGAAGAACATAAGCATGAGGACATCCATGTGGATTTTTATTCACCAACATCAAAGATACTTGGGCCGTTATACCGTTTCTGCTAACGACATGAATGCTGCCTGTAAAACTGCTAATTGTTCTCGTTTGTGGACGACTCGGCGCTCCTGATCTCGGGCGAGAACGAGATGCAAGTCGAGGAGGCGCTCAGTTCCGAACTCACCATAAATCTGCACATGGCTTACCGATAACGAACTCTCACTACACCTTAGCAAAACAGAATCTATTCTTTTCGGATGATCGGATCCAAACATTCCCTCAGTAAAGTCAAAGTCAATTATTTCAAGGTAATAGTTGATGACATAGTGTATATATATATATAGTAATCTCCAGCAAAGAAGAGATTGTTTGGGCTGAATTCTTTACAACAGACTGTCAGGGGAAAGCTTGGCAACAAAGGTGACTTTTGATATAACAACACAAAAAATGAGAATCTTCTCATTTTTTGGCATCCATTGTTAGGTATATGATTGATGACCACGGAAATGGTCTAAACGTGTGAAAAACATATTTAATAATTTCACTACACCATACACACACCACACCTACAGTAAGTGCATTTCGCTAGTCTTACTCTAAACTGCATGGCTCCGCGGGTAGAAGACAGAGTTAAACAATTGAAAAGGTGCTTGACCTTCAAAATTGTATAAATGCAACCTGGCCCTCGATGCCCTCATTGCTCGCATACCTGACTAGCTACAGTACCTCAAAAAACACACCCACACCCACAGCCACAATACTATAGAGTGAGCGATGCGGTACAAAATCATCACAAATGACATCCGAACTATAGGATGGATGCCGATCACCCAAGGACAACGCTCGTAGTTTCCGAGTTATGAGGCTTTGAGACTTGAGGTAAATGTGTGCAAACAAAGACCCTGGTGCGGGGGCTGACGGACCAATGTTAAAAGCAGATTTTCAGGCCTAACCGCCTCATACATGGTGTGTGTGTGTGTGTGTGTGTGTGTGTATATAACGTCCCATAGGCGGGGGGGTACTGTATATATTCACGTAGTTGGCAACAAAAAAAAAAAGAGTAAATTGTAAAGGTCTAAGCATTTTATAGGGGATACTAAAGAAGAAAGAAAAGAAGGTTGAATTAGTGGCTGAAGTGGTTCATGTTTCAAACACTTTAAACGGGGTGATATTGTGTGATATTATATGACATGCAGACGTCCAAACCCACAATGTAAAAGAAAGCATTTGCACAGTGTTGTCATTTTGTATCCGGGCTCAATGGGGGATGCATGGAAACACACAGATATGCAAACCGACCGGTCGGGTCGGTCGGTCGTAATGAATGAAACACAACGTGGTGAATAAGGCGGAAGACTAAGAATATACACTCACTGGGACTTCCACATATTTGGCTGCTGCTTTCACCTTCGAGGAGGAGGAGGAGGAATAATGATACAAGAGTTCAACGGAGGGAAGAAGAGGATCCAGTTTCCACAAAATAACGCCTTGCTTTTTTTTTCTTTAAACTATTATAGGCGTGAAAAGAAACAGGCTTTAAGGTCGTTCTCTTGACGAGGCCGGGACGACAAAACAACAACACGGCTACTTTTACTTACTGTGAAGGAGAGGATGGAGGAGAATAACGTCCCTTCGTCGTATCTGGACAGTTTGGACAGGAGGCCGTCCAGAACGCAGACCAACTGGGGGGAGGAGTTCAACATTTACATGAACCACAAGCATCCCTCATTTGTGCATGTCATAATAATAGGAAAACCTTTGGTGAAAATAGGTGATTGTTTGCCGAAAATAGCTGATTTCGCAAATGTGACGTGTTGTTGCGCATATTCATTATCAGTTTTCTGTGAAGAGATTTGGTGTAGTGCAAGGGTTTCCAAACAATCATATTTGAACTGGGGACCCACCAAAACAATCATATTTGAACTGGGGACCCCCCCAAACCAATCATATTTGAACTGGGGACCCCCCAAACAATCATATTTGAACTGGGGACCCCCCAAACAATCATATTTGAACTGGGGACCCCCCAAACAAATCATTTTTGAAATGGGGACCTCCCAAAACAATCATATTTGAACTGGGGACCCCCCAAACCAATCATATTTGAACTGGGGACCCCACAAAACCAATCATATTTGAACTGGGGACCCCCCAAAACCAATCATATTTGAACTGGGGACCCCCCAAACCAATCATATTTGAACTGGGGACCCCCCAAACAATCATATTTGAACTGGGGACCCCCCAAACAAATCATTTTTGAACTGGGGACCTCCCAAAACAATCATATTTGAACTGGGGACCCCCCAAACAATCATATTTGAACTGGGGACCCCCCAAACAAATCATTTTTGAACTGGGGACCTCCCAAAACAATCATATTTGAACTGGGGACCCCCCAAACCAATCATATTTGAACTGGGGACCCCCCCAAATCAATCATAATATTTGAACTGGGGACCGCCCAAACCAATCATATTTGAACTGGGGACCGCCCAAACCAATCATATTTGAACTGGGGACCCCCCAAACCAATCATATTTGAACTGGGGACCCCACAAAACCAATCATATTTGAACTGGGGACCCCCCAAACCAATCATATTTGAACTGGGGACCACACAAAACCAATCATATTTGAACTGGGGACCCCCCAAACCAATCATATTTGAACTGGGGACCGCCCAAACCAATCATATTTGAACTGGGGACCCCCCAAAACAATCATATTTGAACTGGGGACCCCCCAAAACCAATCATATTTGAACTGGGGACCCCCCAAAACAATCATATTTGAACTGGGGACCCCACAAAACCAATCATATTTGAACTGGGGACCCCCCAAAACCAATCATATTTGAACTGGGGACCCCACAAAACCAATCATATTTGAACTGGGGACCCCCCAAAACCAATCATATTTGAACTGGGGACCCCCCAAAACCAATCATATTTGAACTGGGGACCCCACAAAACCAATCATATTTGAACTGGGGACCCCCTAAAACAATCATATTTGAACTGGGGACCCCCCAAAACCAATCATATTTGAACTGGGGACCCCCCAAAACAATCATATTTGAACTGGGGACCCCCCAAAACCAATCATATTTGAACTGGGGACCCCCCAAAACCAATCATATTTGAACTGGGGACCCCCCAAAACAATCATATTTGAACTGGGGACCCCCCAAAACCAATCATATTTGAACTGGGGACCCCCCAAAACAATCATATTTGAACTGGGGACCCCCCAAAACCAATCATATTTGAACTGGGGACCCCCCCACCCCGACAAGAACTCACAGGCATTACATTTAGTTTGACTCGGTTCCACAGATAAATAAGCTCACGCGCCTCTTGCAGATTGGCTATTTTCACAATGTTTGTCTGTTTATTAATAATACTAATACTAATACTAATAATAATCGAGAGGCAGAAAAACAGCACTAATCTCGGTTTGATTTGGAATATCAAGGCTGCGCAAAGACATTTACCTTTGACACCAAGGATGAAATCATGTCTTTAAAAGCCTCGTCGATCAGCACATCGATTTTGGAATGGTATTGTTGCTGAGACGGGGAAAGAGGACAAAAAGAAAGACATTTCATGACTTTTTGAGGAATCAAGGATAACTCCTTGATTCTTTTATCAAGCGTAGACAATATTGTCGCTCTTAGTCTGTAAAAAGGGACACAATTCTAAACCTTGGTATGATCAAGCCAACTCTTCTATTCCTTACACACACACACACGCACACACACACACACACACACACACACACACACACACAGAGTCAGACGACTCACAATGACACACATGCACATTGTATTACTACTGTATACTTGTGAGGACATAACATCAGGACGGCAGTGTTATGAATGCCATCCTTTTTGCCGCTTTCAACCCCAACTCTGACCGAGTTATATATATGGCGTCACCCACTGAAAATCAACGGCTTGCGCTTGTAGATCTGTGCTCTCTGACCCCAAACCCTATAAATGCCTAACCCCTAATTGTAAAATTGCAAAAATCAACAATTTATTTTGTGAGGCTGGACCACGGAAAAATTCTACTATGCTTGTGGGGACATTTGGCTCCTCATATAGTAATGCAGCGCACGCGCGCGCACACACACACACACACACACACACGCGCACACACACACACACACACACACACACAGAGGACCAGCGAGGCGTGGAGAAGAATCGTCCCCAGCATCGGCGCTGAGTTAAGCAGCTAATAGGGCCATTATGCGTCTGAATGGCATTCCCCATCGGCGCTGGAAGGGCGATGGAATCTGAAGGATACGTTTTGTCCTCGGCCACAATTAGAGCTAGCCTTGTGTTTCGCCAAAGCACTGGTCCATCTGCGACGACCAAAGAGCTCACACTAGATTCAATTAATCCGCCATTTCATGTCTCATAACACCCCCCCCCCCCTCCCTCCTATATTCATGGCACCTTTTCCCTTGGAAAAAAAAAAAGAAAAGGAGAAGAAAAAAAATAAAAAAAAGCACGCCGGCCAAAAGGAGGGGAGGGTATAGAAAGGAAAAAAAAAAACAGGGAAAGGGAAAGAGAGAGCCTCAATTTGTAGCGTTGAATAGACCGCCTTCCTTCGCCCCGCTCACACTAGGCTGCGAGGGAGGGAGGGGGTAGGTGTTCATCTCTCAGCGACAATGCCCTTTCACTATGCAGTCTAAAGAACCCCCAAATTAAAAATTTCAATCAACAATGCTCACAGATCGCTGACAAACTGTGGGTCCAAGGGGGTCAACGCAAGAAAGCCCCAATTTTGCTTTCCTCCCTTTCTCTCTCTCTCTCTCTCTCTCTCTCCCCCGTCTGTATAAAATGGCAGCTTGCTTTCCGGGGGAGACACATTTTTTTTTCTTCCTGGCAAATCCTTGAGGCCTTTTTTTTTTTTTTTCTCTCTCTCTTTACCTCAATTAACATTGCTGCGTCTGCCTTTTTTAAACACAGATGGAGTTGTTTTTCATTTCTTATTTATTTATTTATTCAGCACAGTATTAAAAACAATACAATGAACATACAAATATAAAAAGGGGGAAAGCGCTTAGGATGAGGCAAAAAGCCCAATTGGGGGCTTATAGGAGAATACAAAACAAAGAAAACGGAGAAAAGAAGAGATAATACAAAGACATATAATTAAGTGATCTGGTCAATTAAATTGGGTCCTATAAACTTATGTTTGAAATGATTTAATGACGTAGAATTTGATGAGATTGCTGTATAGGTGTTCCATATATAGCCTGGGCCCCCTCGTGTATCTGATGGAGAACTGACACACAGACCAGTACGGAACCTTGGGAGATGAAAATGATTTGCCTGTATCGTACTGAAATGGTGCACATCACTGTTGAACTCAAAGAAGGCTTTACGTGGCAAAGGAAATTAAACTGGCTGCATATGGAACAATACTTGTATGTATTTAATTCGAGATTAAATCCAAGGTTGGTAAAATATTGAGTTGTTTGAAAAGAGGGGGCAGAATGAGCAGACTAATCACTGTATGTAACATGTTTGTAACATAATGAAGTTTGTGAAGATGTGTATTATAAGTAGCTCCCCAAATTATATTGCAGTATATATAAGATATGGATTCATTTAACTATAATAAAGTGTTGGGAGACAACAATTATGATTAACCAGACTGCGGAATTTGCCAATAATGCCAATAGATTTGGATATTGTCTTACAGACGTGGCTAATGTGGTTTTTCCAGCTTTAATAGTCTGGATAATTACATGAAGGAAGGTTGTTGATGTAACCTGAGTGATCGGGTCATCGCCTATAGACGGACACGTGTTGGATTTACAACACTTTTTATATTTTTATGTAAATACAATAACATTTGATTCTTTTTTTTTATATCCAGTGATAATTTGTTTTGATTTAAGGGGACCAAATCAAGAGCTTCTCTGGATACGGGAACTGTATTGCAGTAGTAGATTCAATTGTACAAAGTACAAAATTCGCAAACTCTCATGGGTTGAAAATAGTTTGATGTACAGTACTGTATGTGCATTCATCGATGCATTTAACTGTAGTTAAATGCATTGATGAATGCACACGTATTGATGTAAAATGCACAGTATATTTATATTTACTCCTGTTAACTGGTTCAGACCATACTGTATACGACGTGTGGGCACGTCATAAGCAATACTGTACACGTCCTAGCGCATTTTCAACGATACCAAACGAGTAAAAGTGGCCGTATCTTCCCCGGCACCCCGAGCTTCTATTTTGAAGGAATCCCGGCACTAATTGTGTTTTAATTAATAGCTCATAAAACATGCAAATCCTGGTCCCGGTCCAATTAGTGCTGAGAGCCAATCAAGGACTCCTGATAGGTGGTGGTGTTGTTTTTATTATTGCACCATATATGGAGCTGGCCTGTTCTGACATCACAACACTCCATGCCTCCATATTTGGGCATGCCTATAAGGGTCGATTCATACTCCTATTTTACCGCCGTTTCGGCGCGCTGTAGTGCCGAAATGATTTCGGCTCGTCAGATATTTTCAGTAGCACCGAAGAGTCGACTTTAACCTCAAATGACAATTTACAATTTACTATTTAGGCATTTAGCAGACGCTCTTAATCCAGAGCGATTTACATTAAGCAAGAACAAAAGCATGGGAATACATCACATAAAAGCATTTATCATGAAACATGCGTAAGCTAAGAAAGTAACAGTGGAATATCTATATAATGAAACTATACATATAAACTATACATATATACTACTATGCTATACATATGTACTATGGCGTGCTATGACTATATACAATGCAATTCTAGTGCTGTCTACATAACATGCTATAAGTCTGTTTCAAATGCTATCTAAGTCTACAGAAGTGCTATCTAATGACGTCACATTGTAGGCTCTACAGCGCCGAACCGACTTTTATTCGGCTCTAAAATAGGAGTATGAATCGGCCCTAACACAGAACTCCATATTATGTACGCGTGTATGTCTCAGTAATCCACATAACTCGAGAACCGTTCTCCCCACCAACTTGGTGACTCCTCCTCCCAAACCTGGCGATCTGCAGGTACCGTACACTTTCTTCCTTTATATATCTATTCCTTTGTCCTGTGTTTCATACTGCATTACTGCCCTGTATGTATGTCTGTCTGTCTGTCTGTCTTTTTTGTGTGTCCCTCGCCTTGGCACTCCAATCATCCGGCCCCATCCAGCGGCTATACACATTTTGAGATGTCTACATTTTTAAGAGACATCTCAATAGAATAAAACTAATTTCCAGACTGTACTGAAAGTTTAGCGTGTTGAATGGACATATGATGGAGAAACCGGGTTAATGGCAGACGGCCCAGACGCCCATTCACCACTTGAGTATGTCAGAAATACAGGGATCTCTTTAAATGACACTTTGCTGCAAACCGCCGTTGGATAAAGGTGTTCAAATGCAGCGCATAGTATTTGGAATTGAGTTTAAATTGAAATCTCCCTCAGGACGAGGCATAGAGGCAAATGTGTGTGTGCCTGTGTGTGTGTGTGTGTGTGTGTGTGTGTGTGTGTGTGTGTGTGTGTGTGTGTGTGTGTGTGTGTGTGTGTGTGTGTGTGCGTGGGGAGACCTTCTACTACAACACTGGTTCTCAAAGTGGGGTCGTGTGTGTGTGTGTGTGTGTGTGTGTGTGTGTGCGCGCGCGTGTGCGTGTGTGTGCATGTGCTTAGGGGGGACCTTTTACTAAAACACTGGTTCTCAAAGAAGGGTCCGGGAACCCGAAGCGGTCTTTGAGGGGGCGTTGCAGGGGGTCCCCAGATAAATGATTAACAGGAACCAAAATGGACCCTCGTGGGTTTGTAACTCGGAGTGTTCAAAATGGATCCTTACGGGGGTTACCATTTTGTACCTGGAATCGAACAGTGTAGATAGGATCAAATGGCCTAATGCCTTCATATGAAAATGCCCTTTTTTAAGAGAAGTTCAATGATCAAATCTCAAGTTTATGCAAAATCTAGCTTATGATGGTGAATCTGCTTCTACACGTTTCTATATTCGTTCGCCGAGTCAGCAAGTCTCGCTCTCTGGAGGTCTTGTTTAACACATCCTACTGGGAAAAAATCGCTGCCGGGCTCAAACCTGGTACGACTTTCGTCCTAAAACGTTTCAGGACATAGAAAACAGAACCTGCGTTCCGATGGATCCAGCATAGGTATTGATAGTTCAACTTCATCATTGCTGTATGATGGTTGCTCTTGCTCTCCACCGTACAAACGCACGGCAAAGATATAACGATATGAGCCGCTGTGTAGATTGTATATATGAGGTCTAAAGACAAACCACCCACTCCCTTGCAGTTTAGTCTGTTAAGCTTTTTTTTTTGTAAAACATACTTGGTGATACAACTCATTCACTCAATAAACAAATACAAAAATAAATACAATATATTATGCGGCGTTGGGATTAAACAAAAGAAAACACACAAGACGATGAGGTGATGGAAACTTACCCATTGATTGTCAGTCTTGGATTCAAAAAATGACGTGCAGAACATGTGGATATGGGAAAAACATGGAAGGAGGAAGTGAAAGAAACCGTCGTTCAGATTATCATTCATTTATACAGGGGTTCCTACAGTTTCTTCAGAAAACCTTCGGCATAAACATACAGAAATGTGGGAGTAATCATGCATAACACTGTACACCAATAAATGCAATAAACATACTAGTAGTAATACAAGTAGTAAACATAATATACTGCTGTTCATTTTGACAGCAGTCTTTAGAATAAAACTTTGTTTAGTATATTAGTCCCATTTTAGTCATCTGAAATGTTTTAGTTTTATTTGACTAAAATGTACAGTTGATTTAGCAAAACAAACATTTATTTTGGTGGGCCACGATGGCGTTGTAATGCCTGCCTCAGGTTATACTAAAATAGACGATCTACAAGCTCACAAAGGTGTCTGCGACGTGAGCTTGTCCAGTGGCTATTTCCAGAACGCGACACCTGCAAACAATTACTAATTTGATGCTTTTGTGTGATAGTATGTATGCCAAGTAGTAGGGCATTCATTTACGAAAAAACACAAAACGTTTAAATATGGATAGAGAGATAAGCCCCGACAGCAAATCCCGACAGCAAACGCTATCTAAAATAGCTTTAAAAAATAGCTTTAGCAATAAAAAACTAAGCGCAGTTCAAACCAAGATGCAGCTGTGTCCTATAACGACATTATTACAGCTATACCACACATTATCAATGTGCACGTCCTCCTCCATGGAGTATATTATGCCGTTAGAGGCGGCACTAATGTGAGTCAGTTCATTTCTTCTTAGAGACTATTTACAGTATGGACACTTTTCCACCAAAAGAAGTTCTAGAACTGGTTCCGCCAGTAGAAAAGGCAGAGACCCCCCCCCCCCCCCTCCCTTTCTTTATATGATGATTTCCTGCTTTTCATAGAAGTGTATATTTAAGTACGTCTTTAAACGTTCTGATGAATTGAAAATGGAGGACTCCGATTAGACTCTAGACTTAGTCTTAGTGCTTTTCGTGGTTTTGTCCTCAAAGTAGCCGTTTTTGCATTAGCGTGTGCTTTCGTTTGAAATGTACCCATTACATACTGTGAAATAAAATAAAATCATCAATCAATCAATCAATCAATCAATCATTCATTAGGTGGGGGAAAAAAATAACCAAACTGGTTCAAACCGGGGTGGAAAAGGTGCCTATATATGAGTCAGTTTTAGTCAATTCACCTCAGAGGCGGCTCAATGTGAATCAGTGAGTGATTCAATTCACCTGCGCACTATGCAAGTCAGAGACAGCGAGAGAAGGAGCTGAAGGTCAGCTGTGAACTTAGCTCTCTGCCGAGGCAGGAGGTGGCCCAGAGGGTTTAGCTTTCAGTGCAGCTAAGGCTGCAGGAGGAGAGGCTGCTTGCTGCACACCCACTGTCAGCCATTTTGCCATTTGAATGAGAAGCCCATGTGCCCTGCCATGGTGATTTTGTCAAATTAAATTGACAATTTAAAAGGTCTGCCTTGTTCACGTACAGTATAGGCTAGATAGGGCCGATAAAGGTGAACATGAAGTCCTTCAAAAAATCATTGAGAAACTTTCAAAATTGTGAGTACAGGACAACTTTAGTTTTTTTCAACCAAGGTTCATGTTTTAGGTTGTTATTAGAGAAAGTAAAAGATGAGTGTTCATTTTTCTTCATTTGCTGCTTTCTTTCGTTTTAGGGATTTTAGCGGTTTTTGACAGGGGGGGATTTTTACATTTTATAGCTATTTATTTATTTATTATTTACTCTAGTCCTACTAAACTCCAAGAAATTACATCTGGCCACAAAAGATCACGAGATCTACTGAATGTGTCAAACTGACATATTGAGCCTATGACACACAGTGTGGCTTCCCCCCAGCCTCCTTCACATTCAGTAGATCCTGTGATCTTCCGTGGCCAAATGTAATTTCCTGGGGTATATTAGGACTATAGTAAATAATAAAAAAAAAAGAAATCGCCATAATAGTTTGTAAAGAAATACATATTTAGCCCCATGCTCGAATGCCCCCGCCCCCCCCCCCTGTCAAAAACCGCTAAAATCCCTAACACGAAAGAAAGCAGCAAATGAAGAAAACTTAACACTCATCTTTTACTTTATCTAACCCTCATGGGTTAATGTCAGAATACTGATATGTTGGTTTCGCAGCCGTTTACAATTCCACAACATGCAAACATGACCAAGCTTTAATTACTTACTAAATTAGTAGCTCATTGCTTCAACACAAGTATAATTAAAGGCATTTGAAATTACGGTACATAAAAATGTTAATTTTCAGGATTCCAATTCAAAAATTGGAAAAAATAATTCAAGATTTCGCACTGCGACGCAGTAATATATGGCCCTATAGGGAGTGAGTGTGGAAATATAGTGGCCCTCTCCATCGTCAAAGTTGCCCACACCTGACCTAAAACATGAACCTTGGTTGAAAAAAAACTAAAGTTTGCAGTTTGTGTGACGCTCCAACAACTACAGTATGGACACAGCAGTTGTCGGGGGGAAGGTGGTTAAAGCAGTCTGTCAAACGTACCTCTTGTCCGGCGTCCAGCACACAGAGTTTGGAGCACTGCGCCCTGGCGTCCATCAGCACGTTGAACATGGTGCACATGGACAGCGACACCCGGAACTCCGTGGACTTGCTGGCCTTCTGCATCTTGGCGTCGAAGGCGGATTTCGTTCTAAAAAGTGAGACAAAATTCCCACGTTAAGTCACACGTCGCCGACCTAAAAGTTTTCTGCGTTGCCACTGTTATTGTATAACCTCTGCTGGCTCATCTGCCAGTGAGGAGCGCCCCTCACCTTCTCCGCCTGCCACCCCTCCCCCAGGCCAAACACAAATTGTGTTTTGCATAGACACTGGGCCAAACTGAATGCATACCACATTGGATTTGACACACCTGCACTTTGCTGGTGGGGGGACAGGTGTGTACTACTACCCCTGTATCACGGCTTGTATATCACAGCTCTCTGTCTACCGAGCAATCTCCGTTCCTACTCTCACCTATATGGTCATGAAGTGTGGGTCATGAGCGAAAGAATAAGAATAAGAATAAGTGGCCGAAATGAGTTTTCTTCGACGGGTGGCTTAGAGATAGGGTGAGAAGTTCAGTCACGCGTGAGAGACTCGCAGTAGAGTCACTGCTTCTTCGCCTTGAAAGAAGCCAGCTTAGACGTGGTTCAGGCATCCGGTTAGGAATCTAGGATGCCTCTCCGGCGTCTCCCTCGAGGCATATCTCACTGGGAGGAGACCCCCTGGGGCAGACCAAGGCGCAGTTGGAGGAAACACATCGACTCACTGGCCTTGGAACGTCTCGGGATCCCCCCCCCAGGAGAAAGTCACTAATGTTGCTCTGGAGAGGGACGTCTGGAGCACTCTGGTGGAGCTGTTGCCCCCGCGACCCGACTACGGATAAGCAGTTGAAGATGGATGGATGGATCACTGCCGTAACACTCGCACCTTAATGCTCCCACTTCAAAGGGATCTTCAGTGATTTCACTTAATTCAAATATCACTTTTCGGTTTTTTTGGTGATAATCCTCCCTACTATAGTGTGTGCTGATCATAACAAGGAGGCAAACGCATGCCTTTCAGCCTTTGTATTGTAGCCTACTCGTCTGACAGGTATATGTCTCTTTGAAAAGCTTTAGTGCTTCCGATTGTGCGGGGGAGGGGTGACAACGACACATCTTGCCTGCCAAACTGTTTCCCGATTTCCAAACAACAGCCGCGAAAAGTTGACTCTGTCCGCAGCAGCGGATCATCAAGGGATCAACAGCTGCAGCCCATTTCATCACGTTCGCGCTAATGAAACAAAACACTACACGGTGACGGCACAGGATTATTATTATCTCAGAAGATGATGTTACCCTGCAGGTAAAGTAATGCGTCAATGTGCCCCCCCCACCACCGGTAATAGGACAAGTATACCCGATTACCCGTCCTTAGCAACATATATGTTAATATAGAGCTGGGGAGACCGTTACTGAAGAAACACTCGATAGCAAAGACTGCTATCATCTTACCCTACCTTTAACACCACCTTAACAGCAGCTTCCACTAGTTGTCGACATAATAACATAAACACAGCATTAGTCATGCTATTCTGCATCATAATCTACTATTGTGCAGTATAAGAAGTAAATAATCCTCACAACAAAAGGTATATTTTCTCACAATAACAGCCTGCAGAGGTTCGGAAAGGTAGGTGTGATCGCGAGGATAACAAATGAAGAGCGGGGCGTAACAAAGTAAAAAAATCTTGACAGAACACACACACACACACACACACACACACACACACACACGCACACACACGCACACACACACCCCCCGTCCTTGACCCTCTCTGACCTTTTGACACACGCCTCCATCATGTCGCTGGCCATGAGCTTGAGCCTCTGCTCCAGGTGTTTGGCGAACTCGGGCTCCGGCCAGTGGAGGTCCATGACAAACATCTGCAGCGCGTCCAGTTTCCAGAACAGGTCCTCCGAGGTCGCCGAGCCATTGCTGAATAGGTAAACAGAACTGTATTAATTTAATTTGTACGCCAACGTACACGTAACACTTCTTCTTTAATCTTTATGCGCCGTGCATGCATGTGTCCCGGTAGCTCAGCCTGGTAAGAGCTCTTGACGTTGGAACCCAACAAAGGTCATGGGTTCGATCCCGGGGCACCGCCAACTCAGCGTATGTGAGTAGCACGGCTTGGGGAACGCAAGTCGCACGGTATAAGGACTAGGAGCTGACGGTATTATGTGGCGCTCCACCCTCGGTCTTGTAACGGGGACTAGAACTCTTCACCGGGTCCCCCCGGTCTGTCAATCGTTATGTGTAATAATATCTGAGTGGATCCGAGAAGACCCGTAGGATACGGTGTGTACTGTGAACTGTCTGTGCTTTTTTGTTGTTGTTGTTGTTGCAAATGTTAATAAAATATTCATTCAGTGTGTGATTGTGTCTGACTGAGGCTATATAGCTACTCTTTCTCTATGTCCGCTGCATGTGTCCTGCTCATGCTCCACATCGCTGCGGAGGAGAAAAACGGAGGGGAAGAAAAGTTCCGTTTAAAGTTGTGATCATTTAGGCTGACCTAGGATCAGGTTAGTGTTACGAACGGCTGTGTTACGTAGTGATGATTATGCTGATTTAGGATCAGCAAGCGCAGCAATGGTTTAGCCTTTGCGCCGATTTGAATGAAAACACCGGCGTGCAATTACACATCATGTCACGATCACGGAGCCCGACAACAGTGTTGGCCTCAACGAGGTGAAAGCAAACTAGCAAAGCTCAAATCAAATTAATATAAGTGTGTGTTGGGCTTCTCTCTCTCTCTTTCTCTCTCTCCCGCTGTAATCATAAAATGGTAATTGGTCAATACGTTATATAATTTCTATATAGTCCACATTTATGTCTGCCTGGCTGGGTCGGGTCTCTCGGAATGTCGGAAATAATCGGATCTCGGTCGGACTCGGCGCGCCACCATTGGAATGCATTGGCTGGGCCTCGATTTCCCAGAACCCTTTGCATGCCAGTGCGACAGAAAAAAACATTGTGGTGACGTCATCAGAACGCGTCACCTATCCCATTCTGTCCGATGGAAACCCCATAAGTCTTCAAATGTATTAAGTCTTAAAACACAAATGAAACAATGAAAACGTACTGTATAACTCGTGCAACTCATTATTGGGAGGGAAGCTGTTCTACAATCAATTAACTCGTGTAACTCGTGCACGGGTGGGAAAGTGATTTATTTAATGAATAAAATGTCATTTTGGCCAAACTGTATATGGTAGAGCATGTTAATACAATAACAACTCATACAACTCCGGTGGTGGTATTGAGTCTTCCTGCTCTTCTATTGAGACATTATATAGGATCTGACACGAATGTCAATTCATCCCCTGAGCAAGCAGGCTGGCTCCATTAGCTCAATGGAAAACATATCAGCACTTTGCGCAAGGGAACCGTGTTCAAATCTAGGAGTAGGAGACGGAGAGTAAAGTTGCATGCACCTTTGTCCGAAATAAGTAAATAACGTAACGTTTTTTTTTCTCTTCTGAAATGGTGAGAGACTCTGCTTCTTCCCTGAACCACTCCAGACTTCTCGGGACATCTGGGGGAAAGGGTCGTGAAATAAACGTGGAGAAAGACGGTGTTCAGTTTTTATTCACCACTTAACAACCTCTCAGAAAACTCTGCTTGTCTGCTCTCAGTTCTTTTAAATCAAACCAAAATGTTTCCTTCTTTTTGCCACTGCCTTTTTTTTTACTGGCATTTAGCTTTTTAATAATTCTTTCTGCAATGTAATTTTTTTCCCTAATTTGTCTGTTTCATATTGTCTCTTTTTGTCATTGTATTCAAATGTCCTATAACGTGTTTTCTCTCGTGTTGCATGTTTAGCAAATTAGCATGAAGCACTTTGAATTGCCTCGTCGTTGAAATGTGACAGACAAATATAGTCATACATATTCTACAAGTGGGAAGGAGGACTTCAGGCACCGCTTTAACGACTCCCAACATCGCTTTAACGATTAGGAAAAAACATGCACTTTTCGAATATTCAGTTACTGAAAGACGACCCGAGCCAACTGTCAGGCAAGGCCGAGGAGGACACTCCTAAAAAAAAAAACAGGCAGACAGATGGGCCTCCGTCCCCACCTTGTCCCTCGTGTGCAGGTTAACATGGCAACACATGGCAACGGGCGAACGCTCGGTGCCACAACGACATCCAAGTGTACAGCGCCGCTCGGCGAAGAATGACACGCTAGCCATGAGGGTGCGGGAGTGACGGCTGGGCTGGGGGGGGGGTAAAAAAAAACAGCACTCTCTCCACTCCTTCACTTTTGTCACTCTCGCCTTTAAAAGACTGTTACCTTAACAAGTGGCGCACAGGAATAAACGCTTTGGGATAAGTCCGTGGTGCATTTAATCGTTCGGTGGCCATCCCCCTCATGTCTAATTAGTGGCGCTCTTCAGCGAGCGCTCCTCTCTCTCTCTCTCTCTCTCTCCTCTCTCGCCCCGCTCCCCAGGGATACGGAGTGATCCCACACGCCCGTCTGTGCTCGCTAACGAAGTGCCAGTTTTTTTTTCATTTTCTTTTTTACATTGCTTTTTTTTTTCTTTTTTAATAGGAATAACCGAGGCAAGGAAAAGGCAGATGGAAGTACTCCGACGAACGAGTTTGGGCGGGTGGGGTGGTGGGACGGACGGACGGACGGTCCTGGCGGTTTAGGATTGTATGGGAGAACACCCCCCAAGAGAAACACACCTCATTGGTGTATTTGGGAGTGACACTCCCCCATTTCACTACTGAAGCCCCACAGGTTACTTCCGTAAACCCCGTGTTCTCTGGTGATATTTCATACAGTACTTTTAAGTGTGGTTGCCCTATAACAGGGCAACCAGACCAGATTGTTATTGAAATTGAGTGATACTTTGCCAGTTTTTGCCGCACACACTCGAGCCATGTGTCAAATCGACCGGCTTCACCGGGAATCGTGTGCATGTATTTTGCTAAGAGATCCGTTGCATAGTTTAATTGATATTAATTACTTAGTAACAACAGAAAGTTTGCCATAACTCACAAAATGTCTGGTAGATTTATCCCTTGCAAGCTGCAATGGAAACATGGTTGTGGTTTCTTCAGTCTTCAGCACCCAACATGACAACACACTCAGTGGTGTAAAGTAACTAAGTACATTTACTCAAGTACTGTACTTAAGTAACAAGTGATTTTGCGTTACTTTATTCAAATGTTAGTATTTCAAATGTTTTACTACAATATCTAGGGCCACAAATGTTGTACTTGTACAACGTGTACAAGTTGAGCTTGCAGTTCTGCTACTTTCAAAAGTTTTTGAAATGGGACATTCGGCATAATGAGTACTTTCTATTTTTAGTACTTTAAGTACATTTTAATACTGATACTTTTGAACTTTTACTCAAGTCAATTTTAAATTCTGGACTTTTGCTTTTTGTAGTGTTTGTACATTGCAGTATACTTAAGTAAAAGTATAAACTTAAGTACTTTTTTCCACTACTGCGCACACACACACACACACACACACACACACACACACACACACACACACACACACACACACACACACACACACACACACACACACACACACACACACACACACACACACACACACACACACACACACACACACACACACACACACACACACACACACAATATTAACCACTTAAAACCCAACATCTTGAGGGGGTTAATTAGATTTTTTTAAATTTGACTTAATTTGAAAAAGAAATATAATGCAGTGGAAAACTATAACTTATCAGCCTGGCTAATAAAGCCAGACTGGCTTATAGTTTTCCACTGCATTAGATTACTTTTTCTATTTTTAAGATCCGTTTCTGCCTTTATTGATAGTTTCAAGTGAAGATGGACAGGAAAGAGGGAGAGCGATAAGGGGAGAGACATGCAGCAAAGGTCGCCATGAACGGGACTCGAACACGCGACACGCTGTCAGGCCAGAGCCTATAATGTGGCATGCGCCTGGACCACTAAGCCATCTATAGAAACACCCATCAACCATGAAGTATGGGGTTTAAGTGGTTAACAACACAATCTGCTACAACATGCTTACATACAATGCTTTATGATTATGATTTTTGCACAATCTTCATCTTAAAAATAGTGGAAACAGCTGATCTACGAGCTCAAAACGCATGCATTCTCAGCTTGCAGATCGTTATGTCCAGTATCGGCTATTTTTCAACTATTCATGTGTTAAAGTTTAAAGTTATTAAATGATGTAAGTTTGTCATATCTGCCATGTGTACCTTTCTTTTTTACAAAGCCTAAAAGCCAAACAGAAATGTAAAGTGCACTGGTTCCAAACAGCTCTTAGGGGGGGGGGGGGGGGGTCCCCCAGCTACAGTAAATGACTGACAGTTACAGGAACCAAAACGGACACCATAATATGTGTCTGTATATGTAGAATTACGGTATGAACACATATTGGGTCCGTGCGACAAACGAAGAAAAAATAAGTTTGGATATTGAGATTTGCCTGACAGCAACGATAAACCTAATTAAATGTTAAATAACTAAAAGTAAAATGTCTATTTCTAAAACGGGTAGTCCCAATACTTCATTCTGATTGGCTGGTTACCGTCACGTGACCGGTTGTAAACTCACCGATAACCCACTCCTTCAATCACTTTGTATCAAACTGCAGCCTTGTAGCTGAACTGGGGAAGGGGAGCACTTCATTGCTTTACAAACACATGCCGTGCGGGGGCGTCTAAGCACCGCCCCGTCTCATATGACTGTGAATGTGTGGCTCCAGGTAGCCCCGTAAAGATATCAAGCGCTATTCTCCCGTCACATAGGCTACTTGCGGAGCAAAATAAGGAAGTGTTGTGGCTCTGGCTCGCTCGCTCTGGTAGCGCAAAGCGTAGATACTTTTGTGAATGTAATAGTTTTATTAGGTTAATATTGCTATAATGTTTGTAACCGTTTTAGAAAAGCAATAAGCCACTCGAGGCCCCAGCTTACCGGGTATTTTACACTGGCTGCGGGGTAGAAGACCCTCCGCTGCGCGTTGGGTCTGCCTACGCCCCCAGCCAGTGTAAAATACCCGGTAACCTGAGACCTCTCGTGGCTTATTGCTTAAATTACTGCTGATAAAAGAAGAGAGCTAAAGAACAACAGCAATGGAATGAGAACAACGGCGGCCTGGGTTTGCAACGTGTATTCACAAGATCCACTAATAGACAGACAATGAAACATAATTCCCCCCCATGCCATGCCATGCCAGGCCACAGTGACCCACGAGGACTTGTGCCCATGCCACCCATCATGCTACAGACAGAGGCCCCTTTTCCACCCACAAAACTTTGTTCTAGAACTTGTTCGTTCCGCTCTAGGTTCTTGGAGGAACCTTGGTGCTTTCACGCAACCGGCCGTGAACCAGCTTGCGTGATTCTGACCAGTTTTAAGCAGAAAACATTGTAATTGAGGGCTGATGAATGGTTATACCCTGCCAGGTTCCATGATGATTCTCCACTTGCTTTTTGGCATAGTTTATATCGCATCTACATAATTCTAACCTGTAGTATAGTGGCACGCCCACATTGGTTCCCAGTTCAGGGCAAGAAAAAACAACTACTGTATATTTCCAAATAGTAACCCTGCCTCAAATAGCCTTTTAAACGCCAGAGGTCTGACACCATTTTGTGTTTCTTCAGCCTAATTTGGTTCTGCCCAGGTTATTATTTGCAGTTTTCTTTCAGTCTAATTGGAATTGTAACCAAATAATGACCCGGTGCAGGCCAGAGAAAAAATAAATAAAAGCCTATACTGCAAACTGCTGCATGGTTCCTTTTTAAAACGCCCGGTAGCATGGGCTACTATTTGGAAATATACATGCATTTCCTTATGGTTCCAGTTCTGAAACAAACGTTTAGGGTTCTGAACCAATTCCGGCTCAACTCCCCCGGTGGAAAAGGGACCAGTACGTGGGCCCGTGCTTGAGGCCCCGTGCCACATGCATGCCACCCCCGTGCCCCCCCCCCCCCCCCCCATACACACGTGCTGTCGCACAGCGGCCCCATCCACGCTGGTGCCGAGAAGCTGGGCATCTGTGGCAGCGTGAGGGGCAGGCTGGGTACTTTGGGAAGATGAGGCACGCTCGGCAGATTGCTGGTGATTGTCCTGTCGGAATAGGAGTCAGCGAACAGCAAAGATCCATCGTACAATGCAACACACCACCACAAGAACAAACGCTTATGAGAGAGTCAAAAAATGGGGAGTGAAGAAAGAAAGGAAACAAAGCAAACAGGGATTTTTCTGGAAAGTGAAATGCTTGCCTTTCTCCCTGCCCACTTCACATTCCATTAAGAGTCGTTGAATGGCATAACCCATAACAAACATAGACAAGTCAGTGTCAATACACCTTTTTTTCCCTTTCTTTTTTTAACCAATCCAAGTACATTATACTCTTGCCAATGGAATTGCGTTGCTAGGAAACAGCTTGGGTCCAAGTTTATTTCCTGTCAGCCACTGATATTCACCGACACTGCAAGCAACGACAGGAGACAAACTTGGAGGGTTTAGTAACGTTTATGTCCATGTCAGGTGTGAAAATGTCTATAGAATAACACGTGCAATACATTGTATCCTGTCTCCCGATTTGCCGTCGGCTATTATTATAGTGAATTGCGGTGCCACAGATATAAAAACCCATAGAGATTGCCCACACTAGCCTACTACAAAACGAAGAGCCTCTTAACACAAGTAGCAGTTGGTTTTGTATAGACGTGGTTTCTCAACCTGTGGGTCGAGACCTCCAGGGGGGTTCTCCCCACGTGATTGAAGTTCGGCCCAGATGACAGTGAAGAGAAAGAAAAGAGAAAAAAAGACGATCATTGAATCAAAAGTAATCAACAAAACATTCACCGACTTGTCAAATTATATATATAAAAAAAGAGACAAAAAAAATGTAAAAGTGGAAATATACCACGTAGGCCTATACTGTACAAGCTCACAACGCCAAGCTTGTATAGTTCATCTATTTTCACAAGATGTACGTAGCTGTGGAAACAGGCAAAACTAAAAGTATATAATACCTCAACTCCTACAATTCAAAGTGTCAGGGTGAGGGTGGTAGTGGTGGTGGTGGGGTGGCGGTCCCAGGTTCAAATATGATTATTTTGGGTTCTCAAAAGGTTGAGAGCCACTGTGGCACATGGTATGGAGATGTCAATACTGATGACGAACTCCAAATCAAATCATGGGGTGCTGAACGGGGGGGATAATTATGAAGTGCATGGAGGAGGGCCTTCTTACCTGACGGACTGCCAGGTCTCCTGTTCGAACCCCCGATGGATGGACTGGGCGATGGACGACTCCATGAGGTCGATGTAGCGCACCACCAGCGGCACGTACAGCTCCTGCAGGTGCTTGTGGAACGTTCCGTTGCACAGCTGGGCTGATGAGGTCGACCAGCAGAGAGGAACCGACACACACACAGGGAGAGAGAAAGGGCAATCCGATTACGGTGGCATTAATCTCCCTCTCAAACATGTCCGGTGTCATTTTACCGCCTACACCCAGGGCTTTTGTGAGCACGCTGGACAGTTTTTTTTAAGTTGCTTGATTCAGTACTTATTATATTTTTTATATCGATTTAATCAGACACGCCCCCCTTCCTATACAAACCCATCATAAATTCAAAACCCACTTAATTAATTTTGTGAAAAAAGAGACCCCTTGGCTGTACAAGCCTGTAAATGAGCTATAAGAGAAACCAAACGTTTGTGAAACAAGCTTCTAAATGATCTGAAAGCCTTTACTTGTACATTGTACTTTTTGTGGTAAAAGTGCTCAAACTTTCTTCTTTCCTGCCTTGATCTCCTTACTTCCCCCCCCCCCCCCCCCCTCTCTTCTCTCTTCTTCCCTTTCCTGTTCTTCTTGGAAAAATTGACATGATGGGAAAAGTTGATTCCGATTCCGACTCCAGCTGTGTCTTCTGTGTGTCATGGCCGCCTCCATGCATTTCCAATGGGAGTCACATGGTTGGAAGACACAACCTTGTTGCATGGCTGTCTTCTGCCTTCCCACCCCCCACCCCCCCATGCAACAAGGTTGTGTCTTCAAACCATGTGACTCCCATTGGAAATGTATTGATAACACACACAGGACACAAGTGTGTCTTGCGTGTGTCTTAGGTGTGAGTGAGTGACAACACACAAACGTGTGTGCATGGAGGTATCAATTGGCGTTAACAACTGACATTGGGGAGAAAATAAATACATAAATAATCGTGACGCTATTATGATCCCCTGCCCAAAGGACCCCTGGTGGGTCCCCGGAACCCCACTTTGACAACCACTGCTGTTATTATTAAAAGGAGATAAATAAACCGGGTGTGGATAATAACGCGAGCAGATGGAAGGGAAAAGGAGAACAGGAGGAGATAAACGAAAAAAGTGTGAGAGCGGATAGTGAAAGATAGGAAGAAAAATGCTCGGTGGGTCTCTGAGGACTTCATTAGTTCTAATTCCCTCCACTGTGTACCGTCATGAGTAACACTAGCCTTTTGGCCCCCGTGAGACGGCAAAGAAGCACTTCCCTCGCAACCGCCTTTGCTTTCCTTTGTGCAACACATGCAGACAAGCAAGTGAGCATTTAAAATAATCTGTACTACAGCTCGACTGACAAACTCAACAATCTTTTACCAGAAACAATTATACAAAACAAAAAAAGCCATCTTTCTTTTGCCTTCAGGGTGATATTAATGATAGAAGAACAAGCAGAACAAGTGAATGAACCCATTAAAAAAAAAACGTGAATCTCTCGAGGAACACATACCAGTATCCTGATTAGGTATCCGGTTTTTCAGGTTTTCCTAGTAATCTGTGACCTTATACAACTAACGAACGTTTTTTTTTTCAGAAAACATCCTTCTCTCACAAAACATTTTCACATGCTGGGGGGGTCCGCGGCCAAATATATATTTATATATCACTTTGGAGGTCATTGACATGAAAAAAGGTTTGAGAACCTACTGATTTAGAAGGCATTTGTAGATGATAATAATAATCGTCCTCAGCAGGTCTTAGGAGGTAAAAAGCAACCGAATAAACACGGAAACCATGGACGGCCGTGCATCGAGACCGCGTAAAGATCACGATCCAGTGGAATCTGATCCCCTGATCGTGGTTATAATGTTGTTACCACAAGGCTCATTAAACCATTTGGGACTGAGGTCGATTTAAAAAAATAATCCTAAAAGAAATCTGAAAAACACATGTCAGCGGTGCTCAACCTTTTTCATGCCAAGGACACCCCAGAATGATCTCTATTGGGCCACGGACCCCCCCCCCCCATCTCCAAATATGTAGTTCCAGGGACCCCGCCCAGAAGCGAATATTTTAGTAAAAAATGTTCGCTCTGAAATATATTATGCTATGATTTGCGCCACATTTTAACGATTTTTCAAAAATAGCAGACCTACAAGCTCGGAGCGCGACACTCGGTGGCGCGCTACGAGCTTGTAGATCTGCTATTTTTCAATAGCTAAATCACAACACAATGTTTAAAACAACCAAAAGGGGTTCCCGGGCCAAAATGGGTTAATTCCTGCTCAAACCTGTTCAGCCATTATACCTTCCAATTCACATCAAGACTGTTGTGACACATGGAATAATTAAAGGACAAAAAGGGAAAGTGGGAGACAAAAGAAAACGCAAAAAGAAAACGATCAACGGTGAATCTAAGACCGCACAAGTTTTGATCCGCATGTTGCCCTTGAGCAGCCCCGTCTATGTAACCACGTACAGTTGTGTAAAGCATAACGCACGCCAACCACTTAAGCTCTGTTAATACGCCCTCGTACAACAATTAACACAGATATGCCGTATTTGAAAATGTTGAAAATATAGACTTGTTTTTGAAAAATCTTTTGAAAGCCTTCGTTTGCCTTTGTAGTCGGTATATGACATGCCAACACTTTCGCAGGGATGGCAGGTTTGAAGTGGTTAACCCATTCTGGGCGGGAACCCCTTTTGGTGTTAGCGTTATGCTATGCTTTAGCTATTGAAAAATAGCAGATCTACAAGCTCATAGCGCGCCACCGAGTGGCGCGCTACGAGCTCGTAGGTCTGCTATTTTTTGAAAAATCGAAGAACGACTGATATATAGAAACATAGCTTTTTCAGAAAACTGTCAGGATGTATAGAAGACCTTTTTAGAATCTGATCTCAGGTCAGAAGTGGTTAAATAAGGCTTTGTAAGGAGCCAGATCTCAGCTTGGCACAAAGTCAACGTCTGGGGGAGCCCTCTGAGGGTCTCTCAGTTTGGTGAGGAAACAATGAGAAGGATTATTGTACGACTGGTTGAATTCTTTACAAAATGCTTAAAAAAACAAACAAAAAAAAAACAGTCAAATAGAATCGGAAAATTCCCTGGGTCAATGTTTTCTCTCATTCCATCTGGTTCATATTCCATCTTGATAAGATTGTATAGGTAAAATTTAACAAAGAAAAGGAAAAGCTTAGCCTACATGTACAGGTAGCAGGGAAAAGGCTATTATTCAAGGTAACAAAAATAGCATCGTGCATACTGCTCAACAGCTTGCTTTTTTTTTTTTTTATCCCTTCAGTTTTTGTGACTTCTTCCTCTGAAAGAAAACGTGCTCAAGCAATTAAGGGATCAAAGTGTTCCCTTAATTTCTCCGAGCAGCATATACGTATATAGAACATTCAATTTCCCACGTTAAAAAGTTTCGTTCGTTATGACGAAACGTGGTAACATCCTTCTTCACAGCTCTTCGCAAATTACCTTGATTTGCGTCGAGGAGTATATCTGAAAGGGCTCGTGAAACACACTAGACACACGCACGTCGCACGCCACGCACCGAACCGTTTATTTTCTGTCATTTTGGGCCAAATGTGTCCAAATGAAGCGAAACGCATCGTGACAGGTGTCTGACGCGGTGCTAATGCACCCTCCTGTCTGAGTGAAGCTGCTACTGAGTTAGCGGAGGTGACAGCTAAGACAGGTCAGCTAACACAACCCCCAGCCCCCCCCAGCTAACACACCCCCACTGACAGGTAGACTATAGGCTGACGATCGTGTCCGCTGTCCGGCCCCCACACTTTTCTCCAGTAACCTCATCAGCGCCAATGTTAACCCATTTCGACCGATTCTATACAAAATGTCTTCTAGATCCTGACAGTTTTCCTGAAAAAACTCTATGTTTCTATGTCAGTATTTCTCAAACTATTTCATGTTGTCAAGGACCCCCAAAAATGTGTAATTGGCCGCCGACCCCCCCCCATCTGAAAATATCTCGTTCCAGAAGCAAAGATATGAGTTTAAAAAACGTTCGCTCTGAAAGAATAATATATTCAAAGATTTGCGCCACATTTATTACGATTTAAAAAAAAATAGCAGATCTACAAGCTCGTAGCGCGCCACAGAGTGGCGCATTACGAGCTTGTAGATCTGCTATTTCATAACATCATAACATAATCATAAAATCATAACATAATCATAACATAATGTTTAAAACACCAAAAGGGGTTCCCGCCCAGAATGGGTTAAGTACCGCGTGTCGACGGGGGTGTGCTGCTCTCTTAACGAGCCTGTTTTTTCCCACCACTTCTTAATTAGCGCTCTTAGTGGTGGAGAACATTCACTTGTGTTTGAAGCAGTGAGGCATAGGGTCACATAATGGAACAGTGCTTCTCAAAATAGCAGATATACAAGCTCACAGAGCTGTGACCTTGTTCATCTGCCACATTTAAAAAATATATATCCATCTAGTGTTTAGACTAAATATCCTAAGGTTTGAGTCAGGTTTGACAGGCCTCCATGGCATCGTATATATATTGCCTGATTTTTGCACTTGGTTGCATGCGGAAAACAGCCGAACTACAAGCCATCGTGCTGCGACACGTTATGAGCTTGTAGCTCAGATCGCGACAACTGAGCAACCGAACGCAAACATAAAATGACTTGACATTTATAGCTTTAGTTCTACTCTTCTCCACCAGTCGCCTCCCCAACATTTGAGTCTAGTTTTTTTTAATCCGTCGACAATATAACGTAGTAATTTTATTTAGTTCGCGTCAGTGACAAAACGCAGTCGACGGACCATCTTTGTCGTGGAAATCACCAGTGGAATGGAGGATAGCTAGGAGACTGGAACGGAGGGAAGCTGTGCCACAAGTCCAATGTATCTATGTAATAAATGTATCTATGTAATCTATAATGTATCTATGTAATCTACAATGCATCTATGTAATCTATAATGTATCTATGTAATCTATAATGTATCTATGTAATCTATAATGTATCTATGTAATCTATAATGTATCTACTGTATGTAATCTACAATGTATCTATGTAATCTACAATGTATCTATGTAATCTATAATGTATCTATGTAATCTACAATGTATCTATGTAATCTATAATGTATCTATGTAATCTACAATGTATATATGTAATCTACAATGTATCTATGTAATCTACAATGTATCTATGTAATCTACAATGTATCTATGTAATCTACAATGTATCTATGTAATCTATAATGTATCTATGTAATCAATAATGTATCTATGTAATCTATAATGTATCTATGTAATCTACAATGTATCTTTGTAATCTATAATGTATCTATATAATGTATCTATGTAATCTATAATGCATCTATGTACTCTATAATGTATCTATGTAATCTACAATGTATCTTTGTAATCTATAATGTATCTATATAATGTATCTATGTACTCTATAATGTATCTATATGTAATCTAACGGAGGAGAAGAGACTTACGGTCGGTCCTCAGGAAGTTGTTGAGCAGCTGGAACAGAGGGAAGCTGTCCCACGAGTCCACCGGCTGCACCGTCAGCGCCTCGTCCATGTCCGCCCGGTACAGAGACAGGAAGGTCTCGGCGTGCTCCCCCATCAGGTCCACCCACCACGCGAACGCCTGGTGACCACAGAGAGGAGACCGTTAACTCGGTACAGAGACAGGAAGGTCTCGGCGTGCTCCCCCATCAGGTCCACCCACCACGCGAACGCCTGGTGACCACAGAGAGGAGACCGTTAACTCGGTACAGAGACAGGAAGGTCTCGGCGTGCTCCCCCATCAGGTCCACCCACCCACGCGAACGCCTGGTGACCACAGAGAGGTTGACCGTTAACCACAACGAGCAGGGGGTCGTCTGAGGTCAGCATGACCTCCTCGTCCAATTAAGGCACCCCTGAGTTACAAATAAACTAGAATTCGACTGGCCTTTGTCCCGGTCTCACTCGAGCTCCACGCAGCGCCATCCAGGTGGCCAGTGTACTGTACCATACTGTATTGTACCATACCATACTGTAGCATACTGCACTGTGCCATACTGTACAGTACCGCACCGTACTTTACTGTACTGTTCCATACTGTACTGTAATGTACCAGACGGTACTGTGCTGTACCGTACTGCACTGTGACACACTGTACTGTACTGTGCTGTACTGTAATGTAATCTACCAGACGGTACTGTACTGTACCGTACTGTAGCATACCGTACCGTACTGTACTGTAGCATGCTGTAGCATGCTATGCCGTACTGTACTGCTGCACCGTGTGTGTGATTGTGTGTGTGGTGGAAATGGGAGTGACCTAAAATGTAATTTGCATCGCTGACATGTTGCGCAATAACATAGTATATCATGCAAATGCAAACAGTACAGTAATTATGACAGTTGCATGGAGGCAACATATATGTGTTATGTCTGGACAGACATGCGGTAGGTGTTGTGCATGAGAGATGTGTGCAAACAGTGTGGTTTGGTATAGGAGAGATGTGTGCAAACAGTGTGGTTTGGTAGGGGAGAGATGTGTGCAAACAGTGTGGTTTGGTAGGGGAGAGATGTGTGCAAACAGTGTGGTTTGGTAGGAGAAGGCGAACACAAGGACACAACTCCGTTTTCCAACTCAATCCAACGATTTGTTTTATTTTCCAACTTTTCAATTCATTGTTGGCTTCCATTGATGATTGGTCGGTCTTTATCAGGTTGTAAACCTTTTCGAAGACAGAGAAAACAAGGTTTAACAATATTGCCAAACAATCAAATGATAATCTTTTTCAACAGTTTTCCAATCAATTAGTCTTTTTAACCGTTCTTGTTTTTAAATAATCAAATGTCTTTTAAACAATTAGTGGGTTTTTTTTAAACAATACATGCCTGAATTAAATGTCTTTTAAATTAACTTATTAAAGTCAAGATTTTAATCAAAATATTAAAGTCAAGATTTAAAATTAAACATTTCAAAATGTACCCTTTAAGGTCGAATACGTGATTCAAATACAGTAAACGTCTAGGACTTTAAATGGAATAATTATATAAAGAAGAATAGCTGAACTTTGAGCTTGTAGATCAACTCTAGGCTCTCTATTTAACCCATTCTGACCTGAGATCAGATTCATACGAGGTTTCCACTAGGACACACACTGGTCTGATTAATCCATTCTGACCTGAGATCAGATTCTAGAAAAATGTCAGTCGTTCTTCGATTTTTCAAAAATAGCAGACCTACAAGCTCGTATCGCGCCACTCGGTGGCGCGATATGAGCTTGTAGATCTGCTATTTTTCAATAGCTAAAGCATAACATGATGCTAACACCAAAATGGGTGCCCGGTCAGAATGGGTTAATATGGTACCTTTAACATGAATTGTCCACAGTTTTAGTAGTTTTCTGAATTAAATTTAAATCATTTTAACGTTTCTAACCTTTGTAAAGAGATACTTGTAGACCTTTCAAGCATAAATCAAATCCAACTCTCAAACACAAATGAAGGCAATACTGATGTGTTCTTCTCCACACTTCAAACTGAAGCAGTTGAACATACTGAACACAAATTAGCCCATTGAAGCCAGCTTTTAACCACATTAAACAGTATTGCATATACAGTACATAAGTACAGTAAATAAAAGAAAACAATATCACCGACCATTGGCGTCTTTGGAGGTAGAACCCAGGAGTATCTTTGACTCAACAGCATCACAGCAACAACTTTGAGGACCACTGAACTATAGACTAGACTTTCGTCAGGAACTAGAAAAATGCAATCCTGCGGAATTGATTGTGGTTGCCTATATCTCTATATGGAAACTACATTATTATAGGCAAAAGTGTGACAAGAGTTTCACCGAGTTGGGTATGTCACCGTATACTGTCCAATCAGATGAGGGCAAAGCACACCTTTGGGGAAGAGTTTACGAATCGCTGGCCAATCGGAGGGGAGAAGAACATTAGTCTTCTTGGCTACAGGCAACCACACTAATAATCATTTATTGTAATGCAATTGCATTCAGTTCAGCGGTGTGACTCTGCTCCTGTGATACTACAGATAATCTGAGATCACAAAGAAATAATAATAATAATAATAATTGCTAATTGCTTTAATTGCTAATAAAAAATAAACATTCACATAATCATTTAAAAGTTTAGCTACAAAAAGGTACCGAATCGGTACCCGGTATCGACTGATATGCAAGTTATGTGTATCAGTATCGGTAAAGGAGAAAATGGTATCGGCACATCTCTTTTTACGGTAACAACAACAATATATGAATGATACAATAACATAATATTGAATTGTAAAAAGAAAAAATACATCAATATGACACAAGCGCGGATGAATTATGACAGAAAGTGAACAAGAGAAACATGCTTGAAAAAAGGGAAGAAGGACAGCCATGAAAAGATGAAGGAACAAAGGGACGTCAGGAAGCGAGAAGGAGCCAGATGGGTGTCGACTCGCTGCATATAAAGGGAAAGACCTTGTGCGCTATAACAGGCGACAGTTTCAGCAGAGAAGACGTTTACAGGGAAGGCTTTTCATCGCGGCTAATTATTGATAGCAAGCGCAAATGGGAACTAAAGTTCCCGGGGCTAACTAAAGCGCGCTCGACTGCCAGTGGTTCAAGAAATTATTACATGGGTGCACCACTCACGGCAGACAGCCTTAAGGAACGGACCTGACTCACAAAAGAAGGTCTTTGCATTTAGAGTGCCGCTGCAAATTAATGAGTGCGGACGTTGTCTCTTAAGACTAATTGATGGCACAAAAATACACGGTCGAGGGCTCACCTGTGGCTCGTTTGCTTATTAATGTACACCGTCTCCGTCGGTTGGAAAGTTCATATTATATGTCCAACTTGCGGTTCTGCTGCTGAATATGCTTTTGTGTGACGCTCATGATCAAGTAGGGCGTTAATTTACAAACAAAAAAAAAGCGTGCAAGTATTTAGTATGCGTGTATAGTATTTCTAGACATAGCGGTGTAAATAAAATGCTTTGACCTGACAGTACAGTACATTGGTTGCTGTGCATCCTTCAGCACGATGCTGCAGTGTGTTGGGCACTATAGTGTACACCACAACACACACATGCAGTGTGTTGTGTACGCCACAACACACACACACACACACACACACACACACACACACACACACACACACACACACACACACACACACACACACACACACACGACACGTGCTCATTCAAAGGCTTTGTCAGCCACTGCAAAAGCCTAGAATGTATTGAGTCAAGGGCACGAGTACACACCGGCTTGCATTAAAAGTAAACACGCTGCATTCAAGGTAAACATAGCGCTGTCATTAACACCGCAGGGCTCCTCTGCAGCCATCAGGCGTCGCATTAGCGTCAACGCAGGGAATGTTCCCCGTCTGATCAATGACTGGTGCTCCAGTGCCGACGTTGCGTTGCGTCCGTATGGCTGTAATTCGCCCCGGTTTAAAAAAAAAAAAAGATTGACGCTGTACGAACACAATGCCACAGCTTTGGGCGTAAAAGTAAACATGCTGCATTGAAAGTAAACATGCTGCGTTAAAAGTAAACATGCTGCGTTAAAAGTAAACATGCTGCGTTAAAAGTAAACATGCTGCGTTCAAAGTAAACATGCTGCGTTCAAAGTAAACATGCTGCGTTAAAAGTAAACATGCTGCGTTAAAAGTAAACATGCTGCGTTAAAAGTTAACATGCTGCGTTAAAAGTAAACATGCTGCGTTAAAAGTAAACATGCTGCGTTAAAAGTAAACATGCTGCGTTAAAAGTAAACATGCTGCGTTAAAAGTAAACATGCTGCGTTAAAAGTAAACATGCTGCGTTAAAAGTAAACATGCTGCGTTAAAAGTAAACATGCTGCGTTAAAAGTAAACATGCTGCGTTAAAAGTAAACATGCTGCGTTAAAAGTAAACATGCTGCGTTAAAAGTAAACATGCTGCGTTAAAAGTAAACATGCTGCGTTAAAAGTAAACATGCTGCGTTAAAAGTAAACATGCTGCGTTCAAAGTAAACATGCTGCGTTCAAAGTAAACATGCTGCGTTCAAAGTAAACATGCTGCGTTCAAAGTAAACATGCTGCGTTAAAAGTAAACATGCTGCGTTAAAAGTAAACATGCTGCGTTAAAAGTAAACATGCTGCGTTAAAAGTAAACATGCTCCGTTAAAAGTAAACATGCTGCGTTAAAAGTAAACATGCTGCGTTAAAAGTAAACATGCTGCGTTAAAAGTAAACATGCTGCGTTAAAAGTAAACATGCTGCGTTAAAAGTAAACATGCTGCGTTAAAAGTAAACATGCTGCGTTAAAAGTAAACATGCTGCGTTAAAAGTAAACATGTTGCATTCAAAGTAAACATGCTGAATTAAAAGCTGCATTAAAAGTGCGTGCCTTGGGATTTTGCGACAACCACACATTAGTATTGCAATATACGATACTGTATACGAGTAAGACGCGCAAAGCGAACGCAGATCGTAAATTGCAATAACAATTCACCATGACTCAGCCATAACCATATAAGGAGTCCCCAAAGCAGCTATACGTCCAAATATGGAGTGTGTTGCATCAATGACAAACAAATCACTCAGCTCCATATATGGGCACAAAGGGGGGACAGACACACGGAACACACACACAGACATGATCTGCTAGGTCTCATAGTAAGTGCTCACTGCGTTCGCAATCACTGCGTTCGCAATAACTATACGGAAAGTTATGCATGTTTCAATTTATAAACATTTACTATATCGGTACTATACATACTGTACATACGTGTATGTCAGTATACTGTATTCTTGCCCACTTCCCCATTTGGGCACAAAATGTTTGAAAAGCATTATTTACTGCATGTAAATAATTGTGAGGTTGTCTCTTATCTGGTTCCCTAGGGCTAGCTATACCTCTATGTCAGCGGTTCTCAACCTTTTCATGCCGTGACCCCCAGAATAATCATATTTGAACTGGGGCCCGCCCAAAATAATCATATTTGAACTCTGGACCCCCCAAACTAATCATATTTGAACTAGGGACCCGCCAAAATAATCATATTTGAACTAGGGACCCGCCAAAATAATCATATTTGAACTGGGGCCCGCCCAAAATAATCATATTTGAACTCTGGACCCCCCAAACTAATCATATTTGAACTGGGGACCCGCCAAAATAATCATATTTGAACTCTGGACCCCCCAAACTAATCATATTTGAACTAGGGACCCGCCAAAATAATCATATTTGAACTGGGGACCCCCCAAAATAATCATATTTGAACTGGGGACCCCCCAAAATAATCATATTTGAACTGGGGATCCCCCAAAATAATCATATTTGAACTGGGGACCCCCCAAAATAATCATATTTGAACTAGGGACGCGCCAAAATAATCATATTTGAACTGGGGACCGCCCAAAATAATCATATTTGAACTGGGGACCCCCCAAAATAATCATATTTGAACTGGGGACCGCCCAAAATAATCATATTTGAACTCTGGACCCCCCAAACTAATCATATTTGAACTAGGGACCCGCCAAAATAATCATATTTGAACTGGGGACCCCCCAAAATAATCATATTTGAACTGGGGACCGTCCAAAATAATCATATTTGAACTGGGGACCCCCCAAAATAATCATATTTGAACTGGGGACCCCCCAAAATAATCATATTTGAACTGGGGACCCCCCAAAATAATCATATTTGAACTGGGTACCCCCCAAAATAATCATATTTGAACTGGGGACCCCCCAAAATAATCATATTTGAACTGGGGACCCCCCAAAATAATCATATTTGAACTGGGGACCCGCCAAAATAATCATATTTGAACTGGGGACCTCCCACGCCGACAAGCACATGGAGTTGTAGGAGTTGAGGCTTAGCCTCGGGGATGGCAGGCGTTTTGATTTCAAAAGGGGGAGAAAATAAAAAGCCTGGTCAAACCAAGCCATGACGTCTGGTAGAGTGGGAGTGAACCTTGTATTGTGCTAACCAAAAACATTTGGTTAGCACCAAAAACAATCACATTTTGGAACATTTTTGCCATATAATGCTCAAAATAGAGACGCCAGGTTGAAAGTGGTTCATAACTGACACTCCACGCCAACACGCACGCATGCACGCACACACACACACACACACACACACACACACACACACACACACACACACGCACGTACGTACGTACGTGCCAATCTCTTCATGGGTTGTCTGGAACTAGACAACCCATGGTCTAAAGAGCATCCTGATTGCCTGGGCTTCCATTTGAGAGAGGTTATTCCAACACTCAATAAAACACTGCTCAGCAACGGAGGTGACAGAAAAGTGCAACAAGGCTTATGAATTGCCTGCAGATTGAGTAAATGTTTAAAAAAATGTTCGCTTTAAAAAAACACACACATATATATATATATATATATTCAAAGATTGCCACAGATTTTCACAATTATTGTAAAAAATAAATAAATAGTGTGGCAGAAATTGACGTGCTATGCGCTTGTACAGTATGTATCTACCATAGTATAAAATACGGGTTAGAAGTGGTATAAAATGACTACTTTTGACACCAGCACTTTCCCAGTTTTAATGGGCTACGGAGGCCTTTGCCACACACGCTGCTTGAGTTCCTGTAACTCTCGCTGCCTCTGTGCCACTCCTTCACACATTCACTCCCCAAACAGGCGTCCGTAAGCAACTGTAAGCAATGGAGTCCTCAACAAAAGGCCGCCCGGGTGACTGAGAGAGAGATTACAAGAAAAAATGAGGAAGGACGAATGGGAATTGTATCACATTAAGTGGACTAAAGAGTGAGACAGAGAGAGAGAGAGAGGGAGAGAGAGAGAGAGAGAGAGAGAGAGAGAGAGAGAGAGAGAGAGAACGAAATAGGCATCGCCACTCATCTCATTCGTCTCACAAAAGCCTCCAGGTTTATTCACAGTCTGTCTCAAAGCTGTTTTCAAACCAAATTGATTAGACTTTATAAAAATAAATCCAGGCCGGGGCTTTTTGGATACAACAAAGAAAACAATATGGCTGACTTGTAAAGGGCTAAATACAAGACATTGTGATACGAAGGACATTTGGGCCCAGCTCTTATACTGTACTCAATGTACTGTGCCGGAAATGACTTTCCAGCCAATATGTCAAAAGAAATGCGTTTCAATCAATAACTTCTCGTTATTCCGGTGTGAAAAGGAGAAGACACGTCCGTGCACAGAATCCCACCGAGGGAATGCCTTTGTCGGGGGAAGCAGGGCCCTATAAGCTTTGTGATCAATATCAACCTTTGTATGTACACTGTACACAGTGTACATATTGAGGGCGGTATTTCAAATGGTAATTCTTCCTCCTAAGAAACATGCTTGCTGTAGTTTAAGACAATGTGCACGGTGCCACTGGGCGTCAAACAATGCATTTCCTTGACAGAAACTGCCGTTCACTAAGTGACTTCACAGCGGTCACTACCGTAGCTCTAGTGTTGAAGATTCAAGGTAATGCTAGAGTTTCCGACTAATTTACCCCTTAAAACCTGGTGTTGTTTTACATTTTTGTGTTCCACATAGCTCATAGTGGGTCACTTCGTGCCGCGTTGTGCCCATGTACACCTATAATAAATAAAATAATAAAGTAGAAGGCATTTGTAGAATTAAGACTAGAAACAGTCTTTGTTACAACTTTGGCATAGCTGCGAGAGACAATAAGATGTTTGACGGCAGCACAGTAACGGACTTAAAACATTTTTTTTTAAATAAATTCTGACACTGGTGAATGTTCCGTAATTGCTTTGTTGGACGTGAGTGAGTGCAGCATTTGACACCGGCAATCCTATTAATCATATCGATGGATTACAGACGTTTTGTATCAGTTACATACAAATATGAGAGATACTGTACATCACTTAAAATCATAAGTTAAGTTGACAACTCAAATTCTTACGGAGGCACCGGTTGGCATCACTTTACCCCAAAACTGCATGGGCATATCGTTGATAATGTCAGGTGGAAACCTTCTATCTCCAAAAAAAAAACGTTTCAGGATTTAAATTCAAAAACAGCAACAGAAAAAAAGAAAAAGAAGCTAATGCACGGGTAGATGTGCTATTTCTGCTCCTTCTGTGTGACACACTGTGGCATGAAAAAGCAGCAGCACACGGCCAACATGACTGAAAGGGCAGTGACGCACAATGCAAAGCTTACTGTACGAGGTTGAAATGGCTGACAAGACACATGATATTTCACCAACCAACACTCGGCACAACGGCAAAACGGTTGCACCACACAAAGTTGTGGTCATAAAAACAAACTTACCTCTCTTCCCTGTTCATGTTAAATATGAAAAAAGGGAGAGTATGACAGACGGTCAGAAAACAATGGCAATGCACACACACACACACGTGTTATTATTGTTCATGGAACATCAGGCATACCATCTGACACCATAGCTCTGAGCAGAACAGCAAAGGTGGAAGCTACGCATAGGACGCTGTATTACGCCGTACATTACAGTAATTGTAAACAATTATAATACAATGCCAAAAGACAACGGTGACAGTTTGCGTAGGGTGTGTGTGTGTGTGGGGGGGGCGCGTCAATTCCTTTACATATCAACCTCTGGAGGGGTTCATCTTCATTTGCCACCATGACAGCCACAGAGACGAGACGTGTTGTTTATTAACCTATTCTGGGCGGCAACCCCTTTTGCGGTTTTAAATGATGTTATGCTTTAGCTATTGAAAAATAGCAGATCTACAAGCTCGTAGCGCGCCACCGAGTGCCGCGCTACGAGCTTGTAGGTCTGCTATTTTTGAAAAATCGTGAAAACGGGGCGCAAAACCTTGGAATATTTTCAGAGCGACGGATTTTAACTCAAATCTTTGCTTCTGGGGGCTGCCCCTGGAACAACATATTTTGAGACGGGGGGTCGGCGGCCAATTACATATCATTGTTGGAGTCCTTGACATGAAATATTGAGTGATATATAGGGGCCTAGAAACACAGGTATTTCAGAAAACTGTCAGGGTTTTTGAATTTCGACGTCAGGCCTAAATGGGTTAATAGCTCCGAGAACAGATGCTTGAAGCCACGCTGCCACTTAAGGCTGATTACAGCGTGTTGGGAGGACATTACAAGCGGCGTGCTGATTGATCAGTTTCACAATGTGGCTGACTGACAAACACCCCAGCTGACTTCATGCATATAATTAGTCCGGCAGCCGGGGTTGTGGAGTCTTATATAGTCTTTTTTTATTGCGGCCTAAAATATTATATATTATATATACATTCATGAATCCACTTGTTGACCGGCTGTCGATATTGAGCAATTCTTTTTTAATATGGGTTTATATGTGACCATACCATTAACATCCTACAGTATATAAGGCAAAACATTCTAATTTTCATTATGCTCTTAAGTAGCATGTCAAACTAGGGGGTTGTCATGATTCTGAATACATTCCAAGCATTAGTTTTGCACACACAAAAACACTCCTTGGGCTAAAAACAGCCATATAGAGACTTGCACAAAACGTGCCCAAAATGTGCTGACCTCATCACATTTGTGATGACGGCTATAACCGTTTAGCCCAAGGAGTGTTTTTGGGGGCAAAACTAATGTTTGGAATGGACTCAGAATCATGAAAACCCCTCTAGTTTGACATGTCACATGCTACTAAATGAATAATGAAATGTTGATTTTTTTTTTTGCCTTATTTTAATGGTATGGTCACATAATAATATAAACCCCTGTAAAAGATATTGCTCAATGCTGCATGACACCCGGTCAGCAAGTGGATTCATGAATGCATAGGCAATATTTTACCAAATGTCGCACTTTAAACAAAAGAAGCCTTTTGGCTGCCGGTCTATATGGAACCGTGGGCATTGTTTTCATCGCCGCCTTTATACCGGTGACTACACAGGCAGACAGCACTCGACGTTTGATACTGACACTTTTGCGGCCAAAATACATTTCAATTTGGGGGTCCTTGGCACGAAAACGTTTTAAAGCTACCATTGTAGAATCGGCCTCAGGTCTAAAATGGGTTCATGAAATGATCAAGCGATCGACTGACGCAGGTGAGTGTCATTTGCCACGCATTCCTTCAGGGAAGGAAAAAAAAAAAAAGACTAGCGGAAAACATCTTTAGCCAGTATGTGAACTTCAAAAAGGGAAATACTTGCTGTGATGAGTGTGATGAAGTTAATTAAGTTGTCATTGTGTATTTATTTTGCGGAGTAAAATGTAGGCTACATACGGGCATGTCCGATAATATTGATCCCCCCCCCCCCATTTTAACTGGCCGATATTCACATGAAAATGTAGCATCAGAAACATAATCGGTATTGCCTTTCTGTCGTGGAGTTAACACATTATTATAGAAACCTCTTATCTCCATATTTTAACTTTAGTTTTCTTTTCATAATTAAATCCCTACTTGATCAAACTACATTATATCCAAAATAGCACATTTTACAAGCGTGAAACATGGTGTGAAGCAACACGTTCTGAGCTTGTAGATCTGGAAATATGAGGTTTCCACCCGACAGACACGATGCGGCATTTTAATATACAGCGTTGTACCTTCTACTAGTAACCGTTAGGGGCTGGGTCCCATTTTATTTATTTGAATTTTATAACACAAGTCTTCTCTTCTTCTGGGGGTCGGTCGGTGTGTGGAGTTGTCTGCTGTCAAATACATATACTCTGATGATGATGATGATGATGTCAGAGCGTTGATGTGTACAGTATGTGATAATACAGTTCCAATTAAGAACCAGTTAAGCCATTGCAACCATTCCCTCCGCCATTTTTCTCCCTGCCGGGAGGGCTCGAGACACAGCAGTGTGTCGCATTCACACCGCTCGCACTGAACAACCCTATAACTTCAGATTAGGGACGGTCGGTCGGCGCGGGCACTCAGCACACCCGGGACAAAGCGCACTAGATTTATGAACGACAATGCGGCGAGTGCACTGAATAAAACGAACGGCAAGAAGCCACACCAGTGCGCTTGAAAAATCGAAGAACGACTGACTTTTTTATAGAATCTGATCTCAGGTCAGAATGGGTTAAATCAGACCAGTGTGTTGTCCAGTGGAAACCTCGTATGTATCTGATCTCAGGTCAGAATGGGTTATGACGTACCTCAGAGTGGTGTTCGTCATTCTGCTGTAGCACCTCGATGCAGAGCTCTCCTAAGCGCATCATGTCCTCCAGCCTCTTCTCGGGGGGAGCCTGCTCGTCCACTGTGACATCACACAACAGGAAAACCACAACGCAGCGGACATTATGACAACTTTAAAGCCTCGCATCTTCACAGTGGAACAAAGAACACTATAGATCTACAAGCTCATATCGCTCATAGCGCGGCACCGAGTGCTACGCTATGAGCTTGTAGATCTGCTTTTTTGTTTTTATCTTGAAAATATGGCGCAAATCTTAACATACTATTATTTCAGAGCTAACGTTTTTATCTCAAATGCTTCTGGGGGGGTCCCTGGAACAACATATTTTCAGATTGGGGTCGGCGGCCAAATTCATATAATATTTGGGGTCCTTGGCATGATAAACTTTGAGAACCAATGACAAACAAACAGGTTTTCTCAGAAAACTTTTTAGGATTTAGAAGACTTTTTTTGGGGTTTTTTTTATCGGCCTCAGGTCCAAATGGGTCTAAATGCCGAATCTGAGAAAAGGTCCCCACCGCCCCTACCACCACCCCTTCTGTGTTGCTTAGAACTTGATAAATTATTTTCGTAGGGTCATGTACGAAAGGTGTACTCCTCTCGCTCTAGGCTGCCTCATTCACTAGAATAAAGGTTATGTGTGTGTGTGTGTGTGTGACATCATCATCATCATAACCGGAAGACCTGCGGGAACGCCTACAGAGTGCAAAAAATAAATAAAGATCTGGCCTCGACAGTCCATACATCCAAACAGAAAAGTCCTGTCTGATCGCATTAAACGACATTAAACTCACTTTGACACTCACTTTATGCATGCACATAATCTATGGGGCAATCTTACTCCCAGCTGAAACAGTGTGACTAGTAGTTTATGATGGCATACATCAGATATATATGACGTTTCACAAGACATAGTTCGTTGCTGGCAATAGAAATAAATTGGCTGAAAAATACTCCTTGAAGTCTTAACTTTATATATTCAAGTTAAACCGTACGCAGCTGGTAGTGAGATTCCCCCATTCCAGTGGATCCAGTTCTATAGGCCAGGGGTTCCCAAACTTTTTTGGACCAGGTACCCCTTTTGGGGTAGATATTTTTCCAGGTACCCCCTCATCCTCGCAACACGGATAACAAATAAATGTATACGTCTAAATGTAGACGTCTAAATGTATACAGACGTCTAAATGTAGACGTCTAAATGTAGACGTCTAAATGTGTACGTCTTCTCTTATGGGGGTCCCTGGCATATCTTTTCAAATGGGTGTCCACGGGCTAAGTAGTGTCAATTTGGGGGTCCTTGACATGAAAAAGTTTGGGAACCACTGCTTTAAACACTTTAGCACTTTATGAACATGAACAAAATAGATGGGTCCCCCCTGGAACTCCCTCAGGTACCCCTGGGGGTCCCCGGACCCCACTTTGGGAACCACTGCTATAGGCAACACAGAAGGGGGAGGACCACACCGCAGCTCCAAGGTATTTTAATGACATACGTAGTCCAAAGTTGAAAATGAGTGGTATTAACTAAAACAAATATATGCCAAAAACACCTAAAAGTAGCAGAGCTACGAGCTGCGTGCAACACCGCCGTGTATACATATATACGTCAACATAATGGAATAAGTCGGTAAAAAAATCATCCTGCCATGCATTTAAAAACGCTGATAAAGATTGTGTCGTACAAACCCACAATCTGAGCGTATTGGGTCAGCTGGGTGTAGTTGGTGCGGGCCGCCTGCTCCAGACATCTCTGGACCAGCGTCTTCATCTCCTCCGCCGGTACCGGAGTGGTGATGTCCTTCATCAGGACCTGCAGCACCGGGAGGCCATGGATTAAAACCCATTCTGACCTGAGATCAGATTCTATAAAAAATGTCTTCTACGTCCTGACAGTTTTCCATTCTGACCCGAGATCAGATTCTATAAAAATGTCTTCTACGTCCTGACAGTTTTCCATTCTGACCTGAGATCAGATTCTATAAAAAATGTCTTCTACGTCCTGACAGTTTTCCATTCTGACCCGAGATCAGATTCTATAAAAATGTCTTCTACGTCCTGACAGTTTTCCATTCTGACCCGAGATCAGATTCTATAAAAATGTCTTCTACGTCCTGACAGTTTTCCATTCTGACCCGAGATCAGATTCTAAAAAATGCCTTCTATGTCAGTCGCTCTTCGATTTTTCAAAAATAGCAGATCTACAAGCTCATAGCGCGCCACCGAGTGGCGCGCTACGAGCTTGTAGATCTGCTATTTTTAAATAGCTAAAGCATAATGTAATGCTAACACAAAAGGGGGTTCCCGCCCCAAAATGGGTTAAAAGTGAAATAACAACTAAGCCATGATGATTAAAACTTTCATTAAATATATCGACATATTTTATCGTCGACAGATAAGAAACGGACTGAAATGTTATGGAGGGACTAGTGGAGAAGACCAGTGGTGCAGGTACAAATATCACAATATAAAAAAAATAATAATAATAATAATAATAATAATAATACTAATACTTTACTTAAAGGAGTTCTTCACCCAAAACAATTACTTATTTTCCATCAATTACACACCCCATGAAGCCTTGCATTCATGAAGATTTGCTTTGTTTTCGTCGCATCCTGAGCCAATTTCACTCGATGAGGCCTGCGGCCAATTGCACGGATGTGCACGTGGCACATGCATGCCTTCACGTACACAGATGTCACTCTAGCTTGGCTTTGTTTTTAAGTCTGTTGTCTCAGTAACTCTAAAAAACACTCAACACAATTTGTTTATTAAATTTTGTTTAGCTAATTTAATTATTGCTATTACAGATATTAGAGATTGCTTAAGCTACAACAAATTGGTTATAATTCGAAAGTAGAAAAGCAGAAATTTAGTAAAGTGAAACTTTTCTTCAAAACATAACTTTTTGCTATACTACTCCAGATTCTACAGATTTTGTCCAAACCTCTCGCAAACGAGTATACACGTTATCTCTGGGGCCGTGGTGTGATCTAGATGTATCTCATTCGGTAAGAGGTATAGTGTGATTTTATTTTTCCTGAAAATCATGTTGGGAGACCGCAGTGGACCCCTTTCAGAGCCGCATACCTTTCAGACCGAGAGAGCCATTTATTTTCTTCTCTCTATTCGACATTTATGTTCATGGTCAGAACCCTTCTTTATACCACTCATAAACCCCTTACGCTTCATCAACTGGTGTCTCCCAGGGCTCTGTACCCTTTTCCACCTCTGCACCAAATCACTTTTGTTGAAAAATACCGGGCCTACAAGCTCACAACTGGTTGTGTTCCTGTACTCCTGTTGTAAGCTTGTAGATCTGCTATTTTCAAAATGTTGGGTTTTAAGTGATTAAGAGGTGCCTCAGAGGATCATTTCTGGTTCGACAGGAAAGGAACAAAAGGAATTCTCCACATGAAGAACATGACAGACCACTCACTAAATGAAACGCTTCTTTAGTAGGGGGTGATTCCTTGTGGAAACGTACATTGATTTAAAGAACCATTTAAGAACCATATCCGTGTGCACACACACACACACACACACACACACACACACACAGTATTAAAATGCGTGGGGTTACGTACCCGTTCTTGCAGGGAGAGTGTTGCTTTTAGGGCCCCATCTGGTCTACCAAACGGGAAGCAGTATCTGTGGGGTTTGGCATGATGATCGACAACATTTAACAACAATCTCAAGGACACAAGCGGGCGTCAAAAGGCAGAAGAATGGAGAGAGGAGGAAGCCATTGTCGTACCTTTCCCTTCATTGACGCTGCCAACAGATGGCTGTGTTCTTTCATTTAATTACATTGATTGTGTGGGGTGTTTTCTCACCTATGGTATAGGGTTTGACACGGTGGGCGGAATGGGTTCAGTGATGGTTTCACGTTTCTTATTAAAAAAGTAGTAAACGCTTGACTCGCGTAAGTCGGCCATTTATTGGGGAAGAAACCGCCGCGCCGTTATAGCACGTACAGGTGAACAGATTATTTACTCGTGTACGGTATAGAGCCATACATAATAATAAGGGAATTAAGAGTTGCAAATAATATCGTGTTTAAGGTTGTATATATTGACCAGGTGAGCCACCAATTTGGTAAAAGAGTACAGATGAAATGAATTAGTCCTAATTTGACTCAAAGCTAAATATAGGGCAGCTGTGACATCCAGGCCAACTTGTGTAGGCATATCGTATAGTTTCTTAGAGGCACTATAGTCTTGCATTCTACGTTTGTGGCTATTTTGACTATTATGGTCCAAGCGCACATACATACTGTATCTGATGTCTCTGCTTTCGTACTTGTAAATTCTCCCTGAATAATAAGAGTCTCTTCTAAATGCCTATAAAATTGTAATCGTCACGCGGTCTGTCTTGAAGTGCATGATTATAAAAACATAAAACTGTTTTGAAAGCCTCAAGCAATAAGCCGTGCTGGCCATGATCATGTTTTTTTTAATCTAATATAGATACATCCCAACATTGTTCTGCATAATTGTTTACCACCAATATCCTTCTTGTTGAGTGAGTGAGTTGCTCCGACTCCCTGCTGATGTTGTTTTTGTTGGTGACAGGGAGCCCCCGGCCGTACCAGAATCTTCCAAATATAATCACATTTTAATCTCAAAACTATTTCTGAAAATAGCCGATGCATATAGGTTTTAACCCATTCTGACCGGGCACCCATTTTCGTGTTGGCATCATGTTATGCTTTAGCTATTGAAAAATAGCAGATCTACAAGCTCATAGCGCGCCACCGAGTGGCGCGCTACGAGCTTGTAGGTCTGCTATTTTTGAAAAATCGAAGAACGACCGACATTTTTAGAATCTGATCTCAGGTCAGAATGGGTTAATCAGACCAGTGTGTGTCCAGTGGAAACCTCGTATGAATCTGATCTCAGGTCAGAATGGGTTAAAGTGCTGATGTGGCCTAACATACCGTAGTCACTTATTTTGGTCTTGCTTTCATAGACCCGGTTTCTTATTTCTCTAAAAGAAATACGGCAACACTGTTACTGACTGCTCTATAGTATATATATATATATATATATATATAATGCTCTCTCCACTCTGAGAGACCAGATGGAGGAGAAGGGCCTCCTCACAGTCATCAAGGGCTTCTTAAGGAGCCGGCGGTTCAGGGCAGTTAATAGCACATGTGCCTCCATTGAGCAAGAACCATCACTCAAGGTCTCTCTCTCTCTCTGCAGCCCCGGCCACTTCTTCTTTCACACCATGCGGGACAATGCGTTCACACGTATAGACTAGGCGACGGACAGGGCCGCTTGAATAGCGGCGCGCAGATGTGTGGTGGAAGGTCTCACGGATATATAGCAGTGTTGTTGTTGTGAGGTACATATGACGATGACCGGCAAAACGGACAGACAGGCCAAGCCGTCAGGTTTTTGATAACGTTTTAGAGGCCATTTTGGACCGAGGCCCGATTCTATACAAATGTCTTCTAAATAAACTAAAGATGAAAAAAAATCTATGTTTCTGTCAAACTATTTCATTTCAAGGACCGATAGAATTATATGGCCGCCAATCCCCATCTGAAAATATGTTGTTTTCCAGGGACCCCCCCCCCCAGAAGCAAAGATTTTAAAGAATATATATTCAAAGATTTTCACGATTTTTCAAAAATAGCAGACCTACAAGCTCATAGCGCGGCACTAAGAGCTTGTAGATCTGCTGTTTTTCAACAGCTAAAACATAACATAATGCTTAAAACACCAAAAGGGGTATGTATTTGGCCGAAAGATTTCGTGCCAGGGGCCCGCCGAAGAGAAGATTCATGTAAAAAAGAAAAAAAAGAGAGAGAACCACTGATCCAGAAAGCTCACAATGCGACAGGGATGAACTTGTAGATCTGTTATTTTTGGCGAGCGGCACCTCTGCACGACGGAGCATATGAAAGTAAGCATGAGCTGAAATCTGTGTCAGACTTTAATGCAATTACGATGCATTATGCTGCACTTACTTATCCCATTTAGACCTGAGGACGATTCTGTCAGTTATCTGAAAAAACCCTATGTTTCTATAGGTCAGTCGTTCTCAAACAGTTTCATGTCAAGGACCCCCAAAAATATATGCATTTTGCCATCTGAAAATATGTTGTACCAGGGACCCCCCCAGAAGCAAGGATTTGAGTTAAAAAACGTTCACTCTGACAGAATATATATTCAAAGATTTGTGCCACATTTTCTCTCTATTTTAGCAGCCACGGCCTTCACACGCTCCTGTCTCAGAAACTACGTGGCTGTCCGTGGGTTTTGAACAGATCAGCGATGTTCGGAGGCCATTACTGATTATCACTGGCGACGGCGATTGGAACATTGGCGTTTTCTAGAGCAAGGATTGGCCTCATCTTTAGGTCGCTAGCATTGACGCCGTTTCTGTTAGCATCAAAGATGGCGACAAACGGGACAGCTTCATAGTACAAAAACGCCCCCCTGATCACGTGGCACCCAAGCACTACTCATTTTGTCCACTAGGCAGCACTCAATGTGTTTTTAACTGACTAGGATGATGGTAGTTAATGCTGAGCATATAATGACCAGCACTTCAAATACATAAACCTCGTTATACGGTGTCTCGATGTTGTAATATGTACATTTATAATGAGTGTTATGAAGCTTTATAAGTGCTTTATAATGCATTACAGACCACACCTTTAAGTAAAGTGGTACACTTCACCCAGAAAATGGGTCTTATTCATGGAGATTTATTCGGTTTCGTTGCCAATCCTCAGCCAATAATTTGATGACCGCGTAGACTCTGTAGGACACTCTTCGAGACTTCCCCCGGAGACTCTGCCGGTCGGTCGACAAATTATTGGCTTAGGAATACAATAAATCTCTGTGAATTCAAGGCTTCATGGGGTGTGTATAACTGATAGAAAATAAGTATTTTTGAGAGGGTTAACTGTAAAAAAAAGGAATCCTGTGTGTTGTTGTACCTAAAATGTGTAATCTGGTTCTCCAGCAGAACCATGAGTCGACTTCGTATCTGGTGGAACTGCTCTTTCTCCTCCGCGGTGACGGTACCCATTCCATCCGGCCTGGGAAACCCCGACAGAAAAGAACGAAGAAAAGGTGACAAAGAAAAACCTGTTAGCTTGCACGTTTATTTAATGTTTTTGCAAAGCCTTCATTCCCCCCTTTTCCCCCTCCTAATACCTTCTTCTGAATAGACACAAGAAGAAGGAGAAGAAGGTAAAAAAAAGAATGCAATCACTACCCAGGATGACTATAGCCTTGACTTTCTGGGCTGTTTTAGCGGCTGAAAGAGAAAAGCAGCCCTCTCAAAAAACGACACTCAGTTTAAAAAAGAGAGAAAGAAAATAGCGAGGCGGTTGTTCTTACAAAAGCCCTAGTCTCTATGTGCGACAGCACTGACATTCAAAAATACAAAATGAAAAGGCAAGAAAGAATGTAGATCAAAGGGGACATCATATTTAGCTTATATTGATTTAACACTCCAAGCCCAAAAGAGATAGCACAAAAAAAAAAGTCCTTGCGGTCTTGTTTCCATTTGGCCCTATACAGTATAGTGTATACTGTACTGAATGTATTTTGGTATTACAGTACATTATGTGTATTGCCTGCGACATACATAATTCAAGTAGAATTCCATTTCTGCCAAGGTAATAGTTTTTATTTCGTTGTTCTTTTCACCCTGACTTGATTTCTTTGCAAACAGACATTAATTGACACATTTTGTATTAGCTGGCTATGAATTAAACATATAGGCGACTGAAACAAACATTCTTCACACATAAACGATGCATCACCCCGTTAAAACGGGAAAGCATCCGTGTGGTTTTAGATTTTTGCGTTGGCTATATAAAATAAAATAGCAGATATACAAGCCCTGCAGCGTGTCACTATCGACAGTGAAGAGAACCACTGATTTAGAAGACATTTTGTCGAAGCGGCCCGTCGGGTCTCAATAGGTTTAAAACAAACGGGGCCTAATTAAGTGCCCATTATCAAGCAAATTCTGATCGCAAATGTTAGGATAATATTTGCGATATTAAGAGAGAACGAGGCGTCGTTAAGTGCACCACGGACGACCTAAAGAGGCCGAGGGGGACAATGGGTGAACTTGTAGTGCATTGTGTGGTTGGACATCAGGGGCCTCTCCTGCACCCCCACTCCCCCCCCACTCCAACTCAATGGCCCAAGCCCACCCCCCCACCACACCACACCAAAAGAAAAACGTCTAGCGACGTGAAGCGTCTTTCCCTTTGCACCACTTGTTACCACAACTTATAAACCTTGTTTGTTCCTTGAAATCTGTCAATCCATTATCCGCCACCCCTCCCCCTCCTCCTAAGAAGGAAAAGCCCCCACGCCACCCCCTCCCCCCCCCCCCCCCCCACCCCCCCATTTAACAAGCACCAGCTAATCCCAATGGAATATAAAAGGATATAGCGCTGCATGGGGAGGGTGTGTGTGTGTGTGTGTGTGTGTGTGTGTGTGAGGGGAGGGGAGGGGGGGGGGGGGGGGGGGGAGGCGCGTGTTCACTCATGTTATAGGCGAGAATAGCTGGAAGAATAGGCTAAAAAGTGGGACAGCAGAAGGACGTCATGTTCTTGGTCCTCCTCTCCCCTTGTCCTCTTGTGTCCCCTGAAGACCCCTAAAGACCCCTGATGAAGACGTCCACACTGAGCCCCGTTCTGCTTCAGACTTCATCAGACTGGCAGGCAGGCAGGCAGGCTGACTGACTGACCGGCTAGCTGGCTATAGCTGGATGACTGACTGGCTGGCTGGCTGGCTGGCTGGCTGGCTGGCTGACTGGCTAACTGGATGACTGGCTGGATGGCTAGCTGGCTGAGCCTCATGCTGTTCATCATCATCATCATCATCATCAACAAATCAAGTTATTAACCCTTGGGAAGGATTAAGAAAACGAAAAGTATTACCTTGGCAGAAATAGAATTCTATACTTGAATCAGACCCGAGTCAGTTTCTGAATTGAAAGTGCATTTGAGGCCCTGTGTCACAATGAACAGCAGCACACACACACACACACACACACACACACACACACACACACACACACACCCACCCACCCACCCCCTATGGGGCGAGGAAGGGGGGAGAATATTAGATGCAATATCAGCAATTATTAAATCAAAGTGTGGGCTTTGATTTCAGCTGTCCTCCCTCTGTTTGCCGTTTTGAATCCAATCAGATGAGATCTGTGTGCGCGCGCGCACACACACACACACACACACACACACACACACACACACAGGGTACTGGGTGCAGTGCGACAGCTTGTCGGGGCGCAGACTCATTGTCGCTGCTAAATGAAGCGAATGGCATGCGAGCCGCGGCCGCACTCGAACCCCCGTTGCACAATGGGTCTGGTAGGGGTTAACAGGCTCTGAGACTGGCTGCAGGGTGCCCCTGTATTCTTACCCAGTGCTTTGTGTGTGTGTGTGTGTGTGTGTGTGTGTGTGTGTGTGTGTGTGTGTGTGTGTGTGTGTGTGTGTGTGTGTGTGTGTGTGTGTGTGTGTGTCTGTGCGTGCTTGCGTGTGTGCTTGCGTGCGTGCGCAGTGTTAATTTCGTAGACTAAAACTATGACAAAATGTTTGTCGACTACCCTTTTCACTGACAAAAAAACATTAAAGGGAAGCTCCGAAAACACTCAGATCTGCACACAATCAATGTTAAAATGTTGTGTGAGAGCTGACAAAAAAACAAAAAGAACTTAAATAAAAAGCTTTCGTGACTAAATCTATAAGGCTAAAAATATTGACCATTTTGTCAACAAATAAAAAGTAGAGTAATTGTTAATGTTAGTTGTTGCCGATGCGACACTGTGTTGTGAGCTTGTAGATATGCCATTTCCAGCATTCAACCGAGTGTAAAATAAAGCAAAAAGCCACAAGAGGTCTCAGGTTACGGGGTATTTTATAATGGCTGAGAGGCGTAGTGACACCCGACGCGTATATAGCAAAGAGGGCCTCTGACCCGGTCGGGGCAGTGCTTTAGACGACCCCGACACGGCCAGGGTGTGTGTAAGGCCCTCATGCTCCCATGAGCATGAGGTTATGACCTATAACACATACAGTATACGTTTGCTTTCTCAATGTGTTTCCTTTGGCAAAAGTTGACATATTATTATTACACAACAAAGCCTGACTGGGACTGGCTGAGTATATAAACAAGGACGTGGCTCTGGTGGCCGCAAAAGGGTACTTTCTCCAGTGAATTATAGGAATAGTTTTATGATCCGAGATGTCTGAGAGGGTTGGAGGTTTACTGTAGGGGTGTAACGATACTTTTTAATAGCGATATGATATGTATCACGATACATGGTTGACGATACCATACATGGACGATATTGGTTCATTATGGCGATACGATACGATGATTTGAAATCGATACAGTAACTGTTTAGCGAAGAGATTAAATCTGTGTGAAACATGTGGATGTAGTGCTGTTTTTTAAGAGAAAATGTATGAATTTGGATATGATTGAAACCTTTATTTATTCTCGAAAGAGCATTATATAAAATTATTTATATATTAATTATTAATTATTATCTTCGTGTAAGGCAAAGACATTATATAGACGGTGAGACAAACATAAATTAAAAACAGTTACATATTGATATAACACAGTGATTATCTGGAAAATACATAGACATTATATTAAACCAAGTAATTAAACCCCCTCTTTTTATTTTTTCTTCTTAACATTGCTAAATACTGTAGCATACACACACACAAACAAACGATTATTTGCATTGCAAAACGATATGATACGATACAAAGTCAATGTTGCCGTTTTCATTTCGATATACTTCGATTCTTGCAACTAAAATGGTTTTTTTCGATGCAGTTACTATACATCGTTACACCCCTAGTTGGAGGCATTGGACTATACGTCTCGTGCCTCACCACACCTCTCAGCCATTATAAAATACAACGTAACCTCACACCTCTCAGCCATTATAAAATACAACGTAACCTCACACCTCTTGTGGCTTATTGCTTTATTATAAGATTTAGACCTGACGTCGAAATTAAAAAAAAAAAATACTTCTAAATCCTGATAGTTTTCTGAAATACCTATGTTTCTCAGTGGTGCTCAATATTTCATGTCAAGGACCCCAACAATTATATATAATTGACCCCCATCTGAAAATATGTTGTTCCAGTGACCCCCTGGGAGCAAAGATTTGAGTTTAAAAAAATTCGCTGGGAAAGAATATATTATTCAAAGATTAGCGCCACATTTTCACGATTTTTCAAAAATAGCAGATCTACAGAGCTTGTAGATCTGCTATTTTTCAATAGCTGAAGTATAATGTAATGCTTAAAACACCAAAAGGGGTTCGCGGCCAAAATGGGCTAAGGCAGCCAAAATAAATTTTGCAGACAAAATCAACTGTAGATTTAGTGGACTAAAATCTTATGATATTAAGTCGTCTAACCGAAGATATTTCAGATGAAATATAACCCAAATGAAATGATATTCAAAAGACAAACTAAATTAACATTTGCCGTATTAAAAAATGTCTATATCACTATACTATTACTACAGTATACTGACTATGTAAGTATAGTGAGAGGACCGTATATTTAAAAATGTTGCAAAAAACTCTAAGGTATATTAATGACATAGTTCTATGCGACTAGTTGCATTGGTGCGTTTTGGCCTTAAGATTCAAGTTGTGGTCGTTAGGGGATTAAAGGCATGTATTATTAGAGGTTATAGGTTTAGGTATTTGGTAGCTGTTCAAATACCGGAAAAAGACCCCATGCATATACAAGCTCACAAAGCATTGCAACTTGTAGATCGGGTATTTTCCAGCCTCTTTCAATGCAGTCCTAAAATATTGACGTCCTCACAAGTATAGTAACAAAACCTCTCTCTCTGTGTGTGTGTGTGTGTGTGTGTGCGCGCACATGTGCATGCGCGCGAGTGGTGAAGGGGCATGTCTGTAGGCTTGCGTTAGCGCTAAAGTGTTTACGCTAGCTGTGACTCATATGTACTAAACGATAAAACCAGCGTGTGATATGCCAGTGGGGTTTTCTCGCCAACAACAACAACCGGCACCCTCTGGCCGTTTCTCTTTAATCACATGCGACAAGAGCCCGCCTGGCCGTCTCAAGGTGAGCTGGCAGAGACCTTGTGCGTCAGTCAGTCAGTCAGTCAGTCAGTCACTCTCCTCAAGAGGTGTGGGGCACAAAAGACCCCTGGCTTGAGTAGCAGGTGACACGAGAAGTTTGGTTTGATCCTCCTTCGTCTCACAGCAGCGCAGTGCGAAGGACATCGGCTATAGCGGGATAAAGACCTCGTCACTTCACGTACAAACCCGCTATCTGGGCCGTGTTGGCAGGTGGAAGGATATGAGATGACAGCCGAGGGGGGGGGGGGGGGGGGGGGGGGGCTCTTGACGAGCGCATGCATGGTGCTGCCCCCTGGCTGTATCAATGCTCCATTAACCTTGTTGCTTTGACGGCGACATCTTTGCAACAGTCTGTCAGTCAGTCGCGAAAGGTTGGCTTCAGCTCTCACAGACGCGGATCCTTCAAGTTCTGTCCTCTCCAGTTTAACCGTCGCATCAAAACATTGTGGATTTTTAACAAAGTTATAACAAAGAGTCTCCCCCCCCCCACGCGTCCAGTCTATTTGTGTTGTTTTTAGATTATTCGGCATCGGTTCGATTAATCGGTCCGATTAATCGGTCTGTCTTTATGATAAACGAGCCCAAAGTAACAGCTTGAACAGATCTACAAGGACACAATATTATAAAGGTATATGTAAGTAAAATCTGACTTGCTGAAGCCTTGCAATGCAGACAACGTGTATTTTTCAGGATGGACACAATTATTATATTATTTCAATACAGAATGAGATCATATCGACATCAGTAATATCGTTTATCGGCCATAACAGCAATTAATTATATCGGATATCGATATCGGCCAAAATGTCTCATTGGCACATCCCTGATCCCTGATCTCCAGCTCTTTAGCAAACAGAAAAGGCATCTTCAGGTAGGGATACAAATTGTATCCAACCAGGAGAGACAACTCATACAGGATACTGTAGGATAAACGAGTGCAATTGAAGCTGATAAATGTACTCTCTCCTGGTTGGCTGAAAGTGGCAACCCACCTGAACATTAATTTCACTATCAGAATATAGTCTTATAGAGCTTTATCAATCAATTCAATTAATCCCCTTTTAACAATTTGTTTCAACAAAACACCTACCTTTAATATTTTGAGTTATTGATAATTAGAGGCCTATTGATACTTACTAAACGGTGGTTAGTAAAACCAGAGAGATGTGTTGGGGTGAGTGGTGAGTTGCTTTATCGGCGTGACATCGTGTTTTTGGTGGTCACCTTATCACTTAAAACTAGTATGAATAGTCCTTAACATGCTTTGCTTTATAACCTTTCACTCACAATGTATATTGAATCTAAACATCAAGTCCCTAATGTGAATTATTAGTTTCTTACAACACTTTGCATACCGAGCATGAAATGTACATGTACAATTTTACGTTAGACTGGTGTACTACTACCCCGCAAAATCCTGTGTTCATTTATATGCACGTGTAACTCTTAACAGTTTACAAACGTAACCAAACTTAGAACGACGGGTATCGTCGGTGGCGCGCTACGGCCGCGGAGCACGGGGCGTAGGCGCCGTTTCTCCACATGTGAGAAGCACGCGGTCTATGACTTGCCGAACTGAAGTGCACATGAAGTCAGTGTGCGCCCCACAACTTGTTATACCGGCTCAAATATATATATATATATATATATATAGATGGACCCTTACGGTTCCACTTGGAAACAGCGTTAGGTTTTCTCCACTTTCTGGAACATGTCTCCGGTCTCTCCCTCGTGTGTGCAGGCTCGTCCTCCCCCCCCCCCCCCCCCCCCTCCACACACCCACTCAAAAAGCACCAGGAGCACTGAATGGACATCAATTATTCAAATTACAGCTCCAACTGACAAAAAGCCAATTCCCGACAAGCCCCCCCCCCCCCCCCCCCCAATGGCCCGCAAGCCACCCGCCCACCCAGCCATTTATATATACAGTGATTACCACAGGAAGAAGCTATAATCATTATGTCTCTAATTGACTAAATGACTGGACAAAGAGAAAAGGCACAGATATGAGTATTTTACCAGCAGGGAGGTCAAGAGGCGCTTGGCCCGACGAACGCGCAAGAAACATATAAACCGCTTTAGGGAGATCATTATTATTACAGCGTATTTAAGCCATTCTGACCTGAGATCAGATTCATACGAGGTTTCCACTGGACACACACTGGTCTGATTAACCCATTCTGACCTGAGATCAGATTCTAAAAATGTCAGTCGTTCTTCGAATTTTTCAAAAATAGCAGACCTACAAGCTCGTATCGCGCCACCGAGTGGCGCGATACGAGCTTGTAGGTCTGCTGTTTTTTATTAGCTAAAGCATAACATAATGCTAACACCAAAATGGGTGCCCGGTCAGAATGGGTTAAGCCCACAAGTGGCTGAAGGATGTTAAACTGCTCATATATGTAAAGAAGAATCGCAGGCCGTCCATATTCTTTTTGTGGGTTTTTTTTCCTCTTCGTCAATATTAACGCCCTACTACTACTTGATCATACTGTCTATACAGCCACTGTCACTCGCCGCATTTCGAGCTTGTATATCGCGTACTTTTGATGCTTTTGAATTTGAGTTCTGAAAAGGTAACAGTTTTGGACGTATGAGGTTTCCACCCGACAAGAAGCGATATTGTATTCGACATGTTTTTACGTATAACTGTGCATATGTGCCCATGTGGGTATTTTGTAGGATAAGCTTCAATTCATAGTAATAATAAAAAGTTCCCCTTAAGCACAACCAATCTCTGCATGTACTGTATCTCTCCGTATGTCTGTCTGAAAATATCTATGAGCTCACAACGCATCGTGACACGTTGGATATACGTGTACGCTTGAAGACATGCAATTCGGCAATTTCAGAATAATTTCTGCCAACTTGTCGATATATTTTGTGGAACACTTTGGACACATTTTTTTCCCCTGCAATGACATGGTTATCCGAAAATATTGGACGTTGTGTAGAAAGTCAGGTATACTGTGATAGTACCAATGAGATCAATCATGCAGGCTCAGTTTCATTTCTTAACCCATTTTGGGCAGGAACCCCTTTTGGTGTTAGCATTATGTTATGCTTTAAGCTATTGAAAAATAGCAGATCTACAAGCTCATAGCGCGCCACTCGTGGCGCGCTACGAGCTTGTAGGGTCTGCTAGTTTTGAAAAATCGAAGAACGACTGACATAGAAACATGGCCTTTTCAGAAAACTGTCAGGATGTAGAAGACATTTTTAAGAATCTGATCTCAGGTCAGAATGGGTTAAGGGACAGTGGTGGACGTACCTGTTTCCGTGCACGTGGGAGGCGCAGAAGGCGTAGCTGTAGTGCAGCAGCGTGGGGTCCACCAGGGCGCTGTCCTCGGAGTAGTCCATCAGGTCCCGCAGGTAGCTGAGGTGGCGGTGGCAGCCGCGGACGCCGTAGCGGGCACAGTACTCGTCCAGCACAAACACCTGGGCCCGGACTGAACCAGCCCTGTGCGACAACATAAATACACATTAATTCATACAGAAATACACATTCATTCATTTACTGTATGATGCTGGCATTCAAAGCAACCAAAGGTATGGCTCCCACATATCAGGAAAGCTTGAAGTACCCTCACTAAAAACGCCAGGACAACGCTCCACACGTCCCAAACTCTTCTCCCTTCTGGCCCCAAAACTGTGGAATGCACAGGAATTTGCAGGGAATCATAGCTTCAAAATGACATATTGGTTGTTCAGTTTGACCCACCAGTTTTGGAGATATGGCTTATAGCGTAATGTCTTGCTGAAAACAGCGAGTTGAGAAAACAGGCTTGAAAGGTTTCACTTCTGTGGACCTTTCAACCCTAACCCTAACTTAATTACACCTAGCTATACATGTTTACGCAATTATTTCATGTCGATTTCAGCTCTGACACTTATTTCAGACATGCTCTAGTATGTGAAGAGTCTGCCTGTGCTATTAACTCATTTTGAAAAAGAAAAAAAATGTTTGCGCGATGGCAGGCTCTCAGTCAAATCTGGTCACATATGGTGGATTCACCTTATTTGTGTGTTTTCAGACATTTAACCACTTACATTGAAAGAATCAAACATATAGCAGCAACATCAGCTGTACCTAGAGTTGTACTGTACTGTTATTTTTAAGTAGCCAGCGTATAGATGGATTAAGTGGTTAACATGACTGTGATGCTATATTAACACATTTAGCTGGGGACCACTGGGGATCCCCCGACAATACTATGAGAACCGATAATCAGAGAGTGACAGGTACTGTAACAGGGAGATATTCGGGGAGTGACACGCAGCAAGTGTCCTCCGGGTTCAGGAATCGTACCCAGGACTCGCCGTACATCAGAGCCCATTTAGATACAGTTCTCTACTTTAACCACACGTCCTTCTGTACCAATTTTTAATACTCAATGTTTACTGTATAACCGCAATGTTTATGGTGTGGCCACCAGGAGGGTCTGTCTGTCTGTCTGTCTGTCTTCCTGTCTGCCTGCCTCTGTTATGTCTGGAGATAAACTCACACAGTGCTGGACTAATCAGCTTGTGCCTGTGCAGCAGTAGTGTTTCAGAGCCTCTGCCTGATGACCAAAAGCCTAATATCTCCCCCAATCAAGGGGGAATGCCCCCTTTAGGCTAGTGGTTATAGTGTTGGCTTTCCACCTAACGGGAGACCCGGGTTCGATTCCTGGGCGTTTCACCGGCTATAGCAGAAAGCTGAGGAAATACCACCACTTGTTTTTGTTTGTCCACATAAATGTTTTATACTTTTTTATGATGGAAGAGAAAGGGGCTGAAACCCATATACATTCACATTAGACGCACCTGATCCTGAGATCCATCATGATTCAATTGTGTAAATATGAGACAGCAAAACATATAGGCCTTGCTAAATGTGAAAATATATTACTACATAAATAATCTACAAAAACAATCTTAATTGTCAACTAGAAAAGGTGCCCTTCTGGGCACAGGTCTCCACCAGGAGGATAAGACTGTGTGAGATCTTTGGCAAAATGTTTAGGAGTAATATAAACATTTTTTTTTTCCATTTTGTTGAGGAAATGCATCAGTCATAGCATGGGTGGCTGGATGAGCAGGACATGTGCAGCATTTTGTACAAAACGGGCCAACCCTGAAAAGTTTGGAAGGCAATGTTAGCCAATCAGTGTAGAATCTGAGAAATCCAACAGACTCGTCTTGATCACATGACTACAACAGAGATCATGTGTACCGATTTGCGTGACATTTGGATGAAATCTGTGCGACTAACATAAGCAATATGTTTTGCAGAAATCGGCCTCATGGTGGCGCTATAACCGGCAGATGTGGAGGGATGCAGGGACAACGTTTTTCCATGGCCTCTAGGGAGTGCGCATACATACGTTGTATACAGATCGATGCAGTTATAACTAAAAACAGGAATTGGCCTGTTATAGCGCCACCGTGAGGCTGATTTGGGAGAATAATGAGTGGCATGTCGTCCTCGGCCTAGTGGAAATGTGCTTGTATAATTTCCCGGAAATTGCACACTGTGATTTGTGGCATTTTGTTCGAAACGGACCAATCAATGTGAGCTTTGGAAGCCAATCTTAGCCAATCAGGATGGAAGATGGGAAATGGTGCAGATCCGTGTTGATCACATGACTATGGAGATAGTGTATACCGAATTGTGTGATGTATGGATTAAAATGTGTACGAGTAATCTACACAAATGTGCTTTGCCTAATCCGGCCTCATGGTGGCGCTATGACAGGCCGTTGAGGAATATTTGGGGCAGAGGTTCGTCGTTGGCATCCAGGGAGTGTGTGTGCAAAGTTTGGCATGGATCGGGCCAACGGTGGCGGAGATTAGCTGGTAACGGACGGACGGACGGACGGACACACACACACACACACACACACACACACACACACACACACACACACACACACACACACGCACACACACACACACACGGACGGACGGAGTGCAAAACATACTCTCTCCCCATGCCTTCGGCCTGGTGGAGACAACTAAAGGAGTTTCTGAGATTGGCAAAAGTGAAAGCCATACATCAGAAAATTAAATGGTAGTGACAACCATAAAAGGAAAAGGAAAGGGAAAAAAAATCTTAAAAGAGCTTTCATTCTTCTAATGATTTAACGACAGACAGAGGGTCAATTAACAATTAATTCATTGGGCTAATTTAAAAAAAAAAGAAATGGAAATTAACATTAGCAAACAGTGGCGAAGTGGGGGGGGGGGTTAACAATTTGAAAATCCCAGGATCGCTCATCATCGGTTCATTCATCCCTCGCATAATCACCAAATTAGGCACGAAACTTACATGGCTAATTAAGATTCCTCTCTCCAGAAGAAAATAATTAACAAATTAGCACCTCGGCTGAGCCGCCGCCCACCACTTGGCGTGACAGCCGGGTGTCTCCGGGTGATGACGGCCGACCCAGGAGGGTTCACGACCGAGAGCGAGCACGGAACAGACTCGTCCCAGATGATGCGTCTAAATAAGATACATTCTGCCTATACTGAGGACGTGGGGAAACACGTTTTATGCTATTTTGTTTTTGATCAGCTCAACTGCTCAATCAGGCCAAATCTGATCACCTGGTTAAATCTGATAACCCCCCGTTCTGATTTAGGTGAATTGACGTGGATGTAACACGCCTGTCGGGTGGAAACAGACAGCGGGGGGAACCGAAAATAGTTATTTTTCAGGATTCAAATTTAAAAAATGGCAAAAGCAACAGACCTGCAAACTCAAAAGCAAAACATGTCGCTTCGCGCCACATTTCCAGGTTGATGCTTTATGTGCGACGTTGTAGTTTTACCAAGTAGGTCGTTGACTCGTTAATTTACAAAAAAAACCTCAAAAAGTTAGAATATGGAGATAAGAGGTTTCTGTCATGCAACAACATGTTATAACGTGAAATGAACTGATCAATTCCAGCTTGACTGCTGCAATAACAATGAACAACAATGAATAGGGCATAGCAGTGGCGGCCATTTTGTGGTGCAACAGATCAAAAGACCATTCATTTTTCTTTCACAAAAAACAAATATTTATATTAACTATGTTGAGCCTGGAACCAAGTCATCCAGGCTCCTGATGAATCATGACCATAGCACATTTGAATATTTACTTATACGATATATATACTATATTTAATATACCCTTTGTTTTGCGGTTTTAAACTAATTTTGGACACAGAATCAAACGTTTTACATAACACCGTACATATACTCAATGCTGTGGTCCTTGACACTTTTTTTTGCCACTGCCCTGAGCTCCCTTTGGCTCGGAGGAGATGTTCAGTTTCACTCTTCCCCTCTCTCAGCATTCTCCCGGAGCCTTTTGTCTCTGCCTGAGTCAGAGCTATTAATATCACACTACAAAAGGAATAGCACGGAGGAAACCAGAGCCCCGCTCGTCATCGTCGCCGCCGTCGTCGCGTACTACTGGCGACAAGTGACAAGATGTTCCTCTTTGACAAACAGATGGCGAACTCTCCCACTTGGCGCTGACCGCTCAATTAGCCGCTAACAAGCCGAATGCCTCGTTAGAGCCAAGAGACTTAATTGGCAGTCCCCTCGTCCTGTGTCATCGTCATGAGCCTCGTCCTGCCGAGCGCCTCGGAGAATGACACGGGCAAAATAATTTGACGCCCCGTCACCCCGAAATGTCAAGACTTTGGGGGTATAGCTAGCTACTATTTGCCATTTGTGCAAACTGAACTGACTGTTGAAGATTATTTGAGCAAGTATAGAGCAACGGTATACTTGTGCAAGTACTGGTGGACACTTCGCCGGTGTTGGTCAGAAACCTCTTATCTTCACATTTTGGACATTTCTCTCATAAATGAACTCCCTGCTTGATCATAAAAAATACAGACAAAAGCAACAAAAGTATAGCGGATCTACAAGCTCGAAACTAGATCTTTTATATACTCTATTATGAGTGAGTGTACGAGCTACTGTCTTCTGGCAGGAGATATAAGACTCCACCACGGTGTGACTATAATAGATTTAAGCACTCATTTGTTCCTGTCAATTAAAATGCTTAATCAGAGATTGCTAAATGGCAGTAACCACAACTGACGAGTTGCACTTCATCAATGCGTGCGATATATATCTCAGCTTTTTTTATGTTGGTGTGTTTGATGGCGTTTTCCTTTTTTTTCTCTTCTTTCTGTGAATGTGTATATATGCTTATGAGATCTTACTATACTTGTACAGTGTTATAAGCAGATCATATAGACATTGGATGCATAGCAAGTGTTACCCAAGTATTACTATTATTTGATGTATATTCGGAATTTAATTTTTTTAAGAAACAACCATTTTGCCATGAATGGTTTGGGCTTCCACCTTGACAATAGAGTATACATGGCCAATATTTAGTCAATATGCAGTCAATTGCACATCTTTTTTTACTTTGTGTGTACCGGATGAAACAAAAAAAATCATTCGTTTAGAGAAAAAACACCACGTTCATTGTCTTTTTTTTTGTCTTGTGTTTTCGTTCTCAAGGTCAACCGTTTACGCTTCCATGTGAGAAACCGACGAGCAATTTAGAGCTTCTCTTTTCAACTTCAGACAGCCATGATATTTCTAATTAATAAAACACATAATTGCTTCTTTTCTTTTGTGGAGAGGGTAACAAATTTAAAGCATGCCGAGTAGTGGGAGGCTTGGAGACTGTGTGTGTGTGTGTGTGCGCGCGCGCGCGTGTGTGCGTGTGCGTGTGCGTGTGCGTGTGTGTGTGTGTGTGTGTGTGTGTGTCTGTGAGTGTGTGTCTGTGAGTGTGCGCGTGCGTGCGTGCGTGCGTGTGTGTGTGTGTGTGTGTGTGTGTGTGTCTGTGAGTGTGTGTCTGTGAGTGTGCGTGTGCGTGCGTGCGTGTGTGTGTGTGTGTGTGTGTGGGTGTGTGTGTGTGGGTGCATGCGTCTGAGTAATTATATTAGAGTTCACCATGGTAGCTCATGGCAGCCAATGATTTAACGATGATAGCCTGACACTCGCACAGGTTTGATGGGAGTGATTACTAATAAAAACACTAAAACAAATATGGATCAGATGCCTTCTAAAAATCAGCAGTTCTCACACTTTCAAGACTTTTTCAAAAATGTAAAAGAAATAGCAGATGTACAAGCTCATATAGCACAGCACGACGTTATACACGCTGTGAGCTTGTATGTCTGTTATTTCTGAATAGGCGAGGCAAAATTCAAAAGAAGACACGGACGCTTTCCATGGTTTTACTGGGTTATCCTTTCGGTTTAACTGGCGTTCTTGTGCCGTTTTGTTTCTGCTGTATATATATAAAAGGCAAGGCAAGGCAATTTTATTTGGTCCACACACTGTTTTGTAGCTCGCACGGGAATTTTATTTAGATTTAACCCATTCTGAACGGGATCCCATTTTGGTGTTAGCATCATGTTATGCTTTAGCTATTGAAAAATAGCAGATATACAAGCTCATCTACGAGCTTGTAGGTCTGCTATTTTTGAAAAATCGAAGAACGACTGACATTTTTAGAATCTGATCTCAGGTCAGAATGGGTTAATCAGACCAGTGTGTGTCCAGTGGAAACCTCGTATGAATCTGATCTCAGGTCAGAATGGGATAAGGATGACAACGCTTCGACGCCCTATGGGTCTTCGTCAGGCACCCGACGAAGACGCCAGTGAGACACGATGCTCTTTCCCACGAAATGTCTCGATAGAAGAGGCAGGGAAACCGAATACAACCACCTCAAATATAAGTCGTATTGTATTAACACACTCTACCATATACAGATTGGACAAAATTACATTTTTATCCCATCATCAAAACCAGGAAAGCATCCGTGTCATTTCAGATTTTTTTTGCATTGGCTATTAGAAAAATTACAGATATACAGTATACTGTACAAAGCTCACAGCATGTCACTGTATGTCCATCTTTTTCTTTTCTTTTTTCACTTATTTTGAGTGACATATAGTGGCACTTTAACCCATTCTGACCTGAGATCAGATTCATACGAGGTTTCCACTGGACACACACTGGGTCTGATTAACCCATTCTGACCTGAGATCAGATTTTAAAAAATGTCAGTCGTTCTTCGATTTTTCAAAAATAGCAGACCTACAAGCTCGTAGCGCGCCACTCGGTGGCGCGCTATGAGCTTGTAGATCTGCTATTTTTCAATAGCTAAAGCATAACATGATGCTAACACCAAAACGGGTTCCCGTTCAGAATGGGTTAAGACAGATGCATTCATTCATTCATTCATTCATAAGCAGAAGCAAACTAAAACACACGTGGGCACGACGCACAAGCGCCAATAAAGTGGGTCACGTCCGGGGTCAAAGAGTGCAGCGGATTCTTTTTTTAACATAAGAAACGAACCATAAGACGGAATAGAAGCTAAATATTGGTCATAGCAGGACATTGTCCAGTTCAGTGGTCAGTCTGTATGATCCCGTGACCCTTAGCGTTCCGCTTCCCTAGCCAATGTTTCAGGGGGGGGGGGGGGGGGGGTCCTGAGATCCTTCCAGACTGTGCTATACCCTGGCCGCGTGCCAAGTCAAATCCTTCCATCCGTGTTTCTCATTATTTCTTTTTTTCCCCCTGCAGTGGCTGCTAATACGGGACTCGTCACAAAACAGCTTGTCACTAGTGTATTCTACAGTGTGATAGATTTGTTTTATGTTCAACTTCACAGTGTATTCTGTGTACTGTAAATGGGGGGGGGGGGGGGGGGGGTTTGTCTTGGTTTCCCCTGCATGGTTCTTTCTCGTTCTTGACAGTTCGTTCATGTACTGTTTATTCATGTATAGTGCAATGAACCGTCGTTCACGAATGGGTCAATTTGTACACTTTTCGGTGGTTAAACTCAATACTCCCAGGTTTGACTTTGTAGGTATATAGGGCCAGCTGTGCCACTTTAAAACGGCAGGGCTCAAAGTCATTTTGGGGCTTCGGGTCGAATATATATATATATATATATATATATATTAGTTTTTCTTTCTTCTGGGAGCTCGGTCACGATGCAACCAAACCTGGGGCAGGGGAATGGAGTTGCTCTGGTAATTACTGTTGTTGTTGGGTCTCAGGCCCCTTTGTGAATCTCTGAGAAGAACCCAACCCACTCATCAACAGATGTCCCCCCCCCTCCTAGACCAAGGCACTGCCCTTTTGGTAAAAGCCCATCTTTTTTTGTAAAAGGGGCTCAGGTTGGAAATACAAAAGACCCCCGTCATTACAAAAGCATTTAGAGAGAGAGAGAATGTATAAGACAGGAGGGTCTCTGAATGGATGCAGAGGTCTAATTGCAGAGGCTGGCTGGGAAGTATAACCCACAGGTGAGGCAGGTATGAACCAAAATGAAGGAGGCACAGATGTCACCTTTTACTATACACATTTTCATTTGATTTGTTCAGCCAATGTTCTTATTTTCTAGGGTTAATATTCTGTGTATATATAATATAATAGTGCAGAAACCGCATATATAATCTACATATTTTACGTTTTTCTTTTTAGTACATTTCTGCACAAAAGCATCACTTTGCACAAGGTTTGAGCATGTCGATCTGCAACTTTTGCCATTCTTGTATTTGAATCCAGAAAAGTAGGGGTTTTGGACATATGAGGTTTCCACCCGACAGAGACGATATAGACTAGGACGCAATATTGCGTAACAAAGAATTAGGACGTCAGTGTTTGGTTTAAATGAATACCTTTAAAACGTTTCTTATACTTGTTACTAGATGGATCCATCCAAAGAGTCAATGACAACAGCAGAATAAGCTGTTTGGCAGAGAGGAATTGGCACTTTTTTGTCCATGGGCCCTATACCCACATAAATCCCACAAATTTATGTTCCTTACAAATTAAAACCGATTTTTCAGAAAACTGTTGCATAAAGCACGGCCCAAACTCGCACGTTGCGACCGACCCCTATAAGGTCTGTTAATAACCCCCCCACAACACACGCACACACCATCCTCCATTGAGCAATCACAGCAGTTGTCCGTGGAGTGAGGGGGTCATGTTTCTATTTGGAAAGTATTGATTAGAAGCGTTTATCCCCTCATCCAGGGAGCTAGACCGCCCTGAGGCATGTATACATGCATGTATGTATGTATGTATGTATGTATGTATGTATGTGGCCCTGCTACACTGCCCCAACAGACCCAAGGCACTGGGAAAACAGTGACTTAAGACCTCGTCTCAAGACCTCGTCTCAAGACCTCGTCTCAAGACCTCGTCTCAAGACCTCGTCTCACTTTATTTTCCTCCGAAGGCAAATCCTGTTTATTATTATCTCATTTCAGTTTTAAACTCCGTGTGCCATCTTATAAGTTGACCAAAGGTCAGCTGATGGTACATTCAGGGTTCAAGTTTGAAGTTTTTTCCCCTCTACCCATGTCGAGCCCTTTGTCCCGTTCTTCCAACCTCCAAATTGCCTAATTTAAGTGTTTCTTCTTCTTATGTTAACTAAAAAAACAACCACGGTGCCAGGAGCCAACAATCATTACCTGTGTGGACTTTAAGTTAAAATAACGGATGAATAATCGTTCAGTTCTTCACAACACTTTTAGCCATAAATGCAAAATGCAAGTTGTCATACGATTGCATAGTGAAAATAGCTGATCTACAAGCTCACAACACGCATCCCATCGTGACATGCCACATCGTGGTGAGTTGTTGTGACCTATAGGAGATCAGCTATTTTTGACTATATACTGTATATGCACATTTATTTTTCATTATTGTTATTTATTATTATTGTTATTTTAATTATTTATTTGTTTTATTTTGAGACAATTTATGAATATTTTGGGGAAATTGTCCGATAATGACATACTGTAAGCACTAAGTATAGGGCTATCGTTGAAAATGTTTAAGCCATTCTGAACGGGAACCCATTTTGGTGTTAGCATCATGTTACGCTTTAGCTATTGAAAAATAGCAGATCTACAAGCTCATAGCGCGCCACCGAGTGGCGCGCTACGAGCTTGTAGGTCTGCTATTTTTGAAAATTCGAAGAACGACTGACATTTTTAGAATCTGATCTCAGGTCAGAATGGGTTCATCAGACCAGTGTGTGTCCAGTGGAAACCTCGTATGAATCTGATCTCAGGTCAGAATGGGTTAAATAAAAAAAGTCCAACAACCAGCGGTGCACCAGTAGATGCTGGAACAGTGAGCATCAACCACATACTGGCCATGGGCCAGTTCCATCGGTCAATAATCAGCAGGGACTACTAGGGGCCGGCCCCCGCAGCTATTTAGGTTACATTTTGAGCCATTGTTCCAACGATGACTTTGATTTAATAGAGAAACTACGGGGGGTACGGGCGCCCCGGTCGCATTTTTAATTCACTGATAAATTCATTATTAATTTATAATTTGTTAAATTGGAAAAAGGGCTCCGCTAAGGCCTCCATATTATTATGGTCAATGCCTGTGTGAAAAGTGGGAGCGATTGGTGCAGGCGGTGAGGAGCTACGGCGGTCACAGTGACAGACGGACTTTGTCAGAATTATGATGATATGATTATGATGATATGATGATATGATTATATTATGATATGATATGATATAGAAGCTTGGGCCCCGGCCTCATGCAAACCCCCGAGTTCACTTGCAAGTCCTTTCAAAGGCACGCCAGTTAACCCCCTTTTGGGCTATTGGCGTTATTGACGTAATTATTAATCAATAAATCCCTTATGGCTATTGTAATCCGGATGCTTAACTTCTTATGGCCATAGCCGTCATCACAAATGTGATGAGGTCAGCACATTTGGGGCTGTGGCCAAATTTAGCCCAATGTTTTTTATGCAAAACTAATTCTTGGAATGGAACAGGCAACTTTTTTTTTGTGTCATGCAGGATATATTGAAGATACAAAATCAGAGTTAGTTTTTTTTGCAATTAGTTTGAGGTTGATCCGGTATTTTTTTTTAATGTACTATCACTCATATTTGATACAGTCTGTTTCAATCGAAAATGTAACTAATTCAGCAGCAATATAACACTAGCGTTTTCTCTCAGTCAGTTGATTCTTCATACGAGTGAAACGGCCGGGATGATTTGCTTATCTTTCAATCACAGTTCTTATATGAGGCGATCTAAAAATCCCCCCTATGGGGATTTACAATGCAAATAAAAAGTACGTGAACCCGTGGACTCTCTCTCTTCATAAAGATGGCCCTGCATTCCGACCATGTGCTCGGATCAGGACCACCCTGACTGTGACGGGTTGTGAACTTGTAGATCTGCCATTTTCACAATTGTAGAATTTTTTGGGAAATGCATTGCCTATACAATTTGCAGGCATGAGAGCCTGCAATGATGTCAAGGCTACGGCAAGTGCTACGGGCTATAGCAGATCTACAAGCTCATAGCGCGCCACCGAGTGGCGCGCTACGAGCTTGTAGGTCTGCTATTTTTGAAAAATCGAAGAACGACTGACATTTTTAGAATCTGATCTCAGGTCAGAATGGGTTAATCAGACCAGTGTGTGTCCAGTGGAAACCTCGTATGAATCTGATCTCAGGTCAGAATGGGATAATGGTCGCACACCGACACCTATACAACAAGGGGCAGACGCATCCCATCCCACCACCTACCCCTATAGGAGGCCTTTGCCGTCACATACATACAGTTACATACCAGGCAGGAGAAGGAGTCGTTCATGCGATGCTGCAACGTGTGCTTCTGCAGCATGGCGAACAGGGCGGCGTGGTCAAACTGACACGGTGCCACACTGATCAGCTCCTCCACTCCCTGTCTCTGGGACGGATCCAGGCCTGGAGAGAGAGAGAGAGAGAGAGAGAGAGAGAGAACATGTAAGATGCCCTGCGTGCACGTATCTCGCCTGGGTGACGGAAAAGACTGCTGGGCGAGCGCTGGCGCTTCTTTGGCATGGGGGAGGTCAGATCAACGTATGGAATTAATTCTGCACTGGCCATATATGGAGCGTGTCTTGAGTGTATACAGGGTTTGATGACGTCAGATCAACATAATGGAATTTAAATGGAGGCAGCGGGGGCAGTGTCTTGGGTGTACAGGGTTTGATGAGGTTCTGGCCATATATGGAGCGTGTCTTGAGTGTACAGGGTTTGATGAGGTCTGGTCATATATGGAGCGTGTCTTGAGTGTACAGGGTTTGATGAGGTCAGATCAACATATGGAATGTCAGAACAGGTCAGCTCCATATATGGGGATCTAAGAGTGGCAGCGGGGGGGGGGGTTTGATGAGGACCCGGGTAGGGCCGGGCCTTCATTTTCGGGCCTGTTGAGAAATCTAGTTTTCGCCGGCTGTCTGGCGTGGCTGCACTAATAACTTTGGGGCGGGTCCATCTAGAGTTTAAATGGACAGGTATCAGTCAAAAGGGAGACATCGAAGAGGAAGGACGGGTGGGGGAGAATCAACATAAGGAATGTAGGTTCAGGTCAGCTCCATATATGGAGATCTAAGGGTTTGAGGTTTGAGGTCAGATGTAGAGGCCGGCTCCATATATGCAGATCGAGGTGATGATCCAGTCCAGTTAATAACCCGGGGTTTGATGAGGTCAGTGTTGTGAACTTAATATATGGAGACAGCCATATATATGGAGCGTTTCATGAGGCTGACAACCATATATGGTGGCGTGACGGAGTCACTGACGGATCGACTGACGGATCAACTGACCGGTTTTGCAGGTTTTCATAGTAATCCGCAACCTATAGTCACAAATAAAACAGAGCCTACTTTGAGAAGCACCGGGAATAAGGATTGATATGTACAGTATGACTCCATGTGGATGGATTTAATAGTATGTTCACTATCCACTATCCACTTTCTACTCCCTCTACTTCCCATTTAGACCTGAGGACGATTCTACAAATGCCTTCTAAATCCTGACAGTTTTCCGAAAAACCCCATGTTTCTGTGTCAGTCGTTCTCAAAATATTTCATGTCAAGGACCTCCGGGCCGCCGACCCCCCATCTGAAAACATGTTGTTCCAGGAAAGAATTGAGTTAAAAACGTTGGCTCTGAAATAATATATATTCAAAGATTTGCACTACATTTTTCAGAAATAGCAGACCTACAAGCTCGATCATCGCAGTACAGTATATTCAAATTCAGTTCACACCTTCCTCTGGAGCTCAAGCGTGTAAGGAAAGCTGACTGCACTGTGACGCCATTTATGGCACCGTCAGCCCTCAATGCTTGGGCTAATGGTTCCCACCTCCGTTGGCGACAGGCACTCTGTGAAATCAAATCGACCACATCTCGGCTGTAAGTACGCGCAACTGACAAAAACACTCCGAAACACGGGAGGGCTCCGAGGAAAACATTGCAATGCAAGTGTGAAGTTTTGCTAAATCCGGTATATTTTACACTGCATTTTTAATGTAATGTTCGTCAATATATACACTGTCCCGACTCCCGACCAAATAAACGAATAAAGAAAGAAAGAAAGAATGCAGCGGCGTGGTCGACAAATCAACGGAAATTTAGGCTCGGACAATTATTAGTCAGAAATGTACACTTGGGCTAACATAAAGTGATTATATCACGGTCATATCTATTCAATTCATCTATACAGATCATAGAATATCAGCACATTAACCCATTTTGGGGCGGGAACCCCTTTTGGTGTTTTAAACATTATGTTATAATTTAGCTATTGAAAAATAGCAGATCTACAAGCTCATAGCGCGCCACCGAGTGGCGCGCTACGAGCTTGTAAGGTCTGCTATTTTTTGAAAAATCCTGAAAATATTTATTTCAGAAAACTGGAGGATTTAGAAGATTTCTTTAAAATTTCGACGTCAGGCCTAAATGGGTTAAAATACATGTCAAAGAAATCTATAGCTATATTTACAGAAGAGAAAAAGGAAAGGCGGCAGTGTACAGTATATGCCCCCTCCTTTCAAGGGGCTGTATAATGTATCAATCTCTTGTCGTTGTCTGACCCGTGCTTTGCTTTTTTTTTCTCTCAGGCCACAGCTTTGAAAGAAGCCAGGGATTCACATCGCTTAATGGACGATGTTTTATAAATGATGATCCATATCGGTTCAGTCAACAGGCAGTGCAAGTTATTTAGCAAAAACATCCATCTGTCAATTTCCAGTGGGAAGGTTTTTCTATGTCGGTGGCAAAAGGCAAAGAAGAACGGATGGGTGAAGCAGAAAAAAGGCGTAAAAGTGCATCGAAACGAAATGCAACGCGAGATGCAAACACGTACATACAGAATGACGGTGTGTATACGCGCGGCGCATACACAGCCAATTGTAACGAGGCCAGGAGGCCAGGTCAGAGAGACGACGGCGGAGGAAAAGGAACACACACACAAAAAGGAAAAGAGAAATCTTAAAGAAAAAGGGAGCATGAGGGATGAGCAAAAGACTGGCCTCCCGGCCGCCTCATGCAAACGCCGAGTTCACTTGCAAGTCCTTTCAAAGGCACGCCAGTTAACCCATTCTGAACGGGAACCCGTTTTGGTGTTAGCACCATGTTATGCTTTAGCTATTGAAAAATAGCAGATCTACAAGCTCGTAGCGCGCCACCGAGTGGCGCGCTACGAGCTTGTAGGTCTGCTATTTTTGAAAAATCGAAGAACGACTGACATTTTTTTAGAATCTGATCTCAGGTCAGAATGGGTTCATCAGACCAGTGTGTGTCCAGTGGAAACCTCGTATGAATCTGATCTCAGGTCAGAATGGGTTAATAGCTGGCGTTGAGTCGAGAACACCACTCTTCACGCCCCCCTACCCTCCTCCTCCTCCTCCTCGCCATGTTTTCTCATGAAAAGCCTAACACTCTCGGTCTCCTTGCTTCATTGTGGAAGAGAGAGAGGCTTACATTTGGGTTTGATGGGAAGTTTCTTATAGCATGACACATGGCCCCCGCCCCCCCACAAAAGACCATATAAGACTGTGCAGGAGAGAGAGAGAATGCTTGCTATAGTGTTCACATCCAACGCCCGCGGCCTCACACTCCACCACGAGACGAGCATTAGTAGGTTTAGCTTTTTAGTACCAAACGACGCTGCCACTTTCGGGCTCGCGCCCCCCCCCCCCCCCCCCCCCCCCCCCCCCCATCATCATAGTATACAGTACGTCCATAATACTTCCATGCTGTGTGTGTGTGTGTGTGTGTGTGCCGGCAGATGCATAAAAAAGCCCCATGCAGTACCCTAGCCATGCCCGCAAGCAATCATTTGTGTTTTCAAATGCCTCAGCTGCCAACTCAACCCCTCCACCCCCCCCCCCCACACCCTCACCCCACTCCGCCTTCTTTCGGTCATTCTTGTCAACAAACTAAAAGGCGGCAGAAGTGCAATCTGTACAATCAACTTGCCATCGACGCTCATCTCTTTTATTCAGACTCCTTTCTTTTCTTTTCTCTCTCTCCGTTGCCCTTTAGGCTCCATTGGCCCTATTTCTGCCTTTCTATTCTCTTTTTTTTTTTCCTTTTCTTTTCTTTTTTAATTCCGATGTAGGTCATTTTTTTTTTCTTTTTTAAACATTTGTTACATAAAAAAAAAACACACATGCGGGGAGGGTGTCCTTAATGTAATTTGGAGAGAATGGCAGGAAGAAAGGAGCATTGAAGGAGGTGACTCTAAAGAAAGGAAAAACGAGACAAAGAGATATAGATTAAGTCCAATCGGACGGGAGGGACAGTATTGATTTGAGGGGCAGCAGTGTCGCTAATCCATGTCACGTCCAACTTTCATCTATTAACTGGAGGAGGGGTGGAGGAGGAGGGGGTGCTGGCCTGGAACAATCTCTGTGCGCGTGTGTGTGTGTGTGTGTGTGTGTGTGTGTGTGTGTGCGTGCGCGTGTGTGTGTGTGTGTGTGTGCGTGCGTGTGTGTGTGTGTGTGTGTGTGTGTGTGTGTGCGTGTGTGTGTTTGTCTGTCTGTCTGGACCTCGTTGCACTTGGCCTCCCAAACATAGTGAGAAATAAGACATTGTGAGGACCATTTTCCTGGTCCTTGATTATGCAGGCAAAAATCCTTGACTTTGCAAAGAAATATCAAATATGCTGGTCTTTTATGCTGTGAAATTTGCCGGAAGTTGTGAAATATGCGGAAAGTTGCGAAAATATGCAGGGTTTTATGTGAATTATGCGATGAAACACACGGGAAGTTGCGGACGAATGAGAGTAGTCTGCGCAAATACGTGCCATTTTGGACGACATCTACAGTATATATATACTAAGATGAATACAGTACCTCAGTGCAACACTTTGTACGGTAGCAGTTATCAAAAACATACGTGTTCACATGTGTATGTGCCCGTATGCATCTATGTATGTATACGTACGTATACGTATGTAAGTGTGTGTATTGCACACAGGACTCAATCTCTATACCCCATCCGTCTCCATCGGAATCGTCAAGGTACAACAGTCACATCCATGTGACATGTCACGCTGAGAGGTGGCGACGCCCGATGATGACAGGTTATCGACGCCAGCGGAGAGAGAGAGAGGGGGAGACACAGGCGGTCGCAGGTATAAGGCCAGGCGGGGAAGTATAGGGGTGGCGGGTGTATATAGGACATGATTGGCTCGGTGGGAGCGCGGTATATAGCCCATTCTGACCTGAGATCAGATTCATAGGAGGTTTCCACTAGGACACACACTGGTCTGATTATAACCCATTCTGACCTGAGATCAGATTCTAAAAAATGTCAGTCGTTCTTCGAGCTCGTATGGCGCGCTATGAGCTTGTAGATTTGCTATTTTTCATTAGCTAAAGCATGACATGATGCCGACACCAAAATGGGTTCCCGTTCAGAATGGGATAGCAGTGCGAGAGGAGATGAGATTGAGGAAGACAGGCCTGTGTCGTTCCACTCGTTAGTGGACGGTTGTTATACCACACACACCACGACCATGCTCACACAAACGTCACACACACACACACACTATACTCCCAGGGTTGAGCGAAATGTCACTCAAAAACCGAGTGCCGGACCCCAATCTGCCCCGGGGGCTGTTTTCTTTTGTAGTGTAATTGTACCATATGCCGTTGTGTGTCTGAGTATACACAGGCTTTGGGTCAAACAAATCATATACATTGAGTATACCTGTATGTATAGGACCCCAATGGAATGAGAGCCTCCTCCCATCACTGGAATAGTCTTCCTGCAGTCTTTATGATTCTGATCTATGCGGTAGCAAGCATGCATCGTCGAGCTGTACAAGCCAGTAGTATACGGTACCATATAGTCCAGTTACGTGTTTGTCAGTCTATGAACAACGTTGTGCACATAAAACTGCACTTAACATGACAATGAATGGAGTCCGAATTTTCGTCATATGTGTCATTGTGTGAACAGATGTACTGTAGCCACACAACACTACGGCTGTAGTTGTGTGTATAGATGTAGACACACAACACTACGGCTGTAGTTGTGTGAGTAGATGTAGACACACAACACTACGGCTGTAGTTGTGTGAGTAGATGTAGACACACAACACTACGGCTGTAGTTGTGTGAACAGACGTAGACACACAACACTACGGCTGTAGTTGTGTGGATAGATGTAGACACACAACACTATGGCTGTAGTTGTGTGTGGATAGATGTAGACACACAACACTACGGCTGTAGTTGTGTGTATAGATGTAGACACACAACACTACGGCTGTAGTTGTGTGAGTAGACGTAGACACACAACACTACGGCTGTAGTTGTGTGAGTAGATGTAGACACAACACTACGGCTGTAGTTGTGTGAACAGACGTAGACACACAACACTACGGCTGTAGTTGTGTGTGAGTAGATGTGACTGGTGTGAATGGGGCAGGAGAAATGTGTTTCCTGGAACAACGGCTTAAAGACTGTTCAATTACACGGCCCCCGGTGTTCAAGTAGCAGGCCTATATGGCCCTTGAACGTCCGCACTGCGAGGACATTGTTGTCGCACGCGTTTAACACAAGGACATTGTCTCGGGGCAAACAGGCTGCCGTTTTCTCAGAACCAAGCCCTTGCACCAATACACCTTGCTATGGAAAAAGACATTGATTGTCTGTCTGTCTGTCTGTGTGTGTGTGTGTGTGTGTGTGTGTGTGTGTGTGTGTGTGTGTGTGTGTGTGTGTGCGTGCGTGTCACTCATTTTCAATATAGCCCAACGCGATAATCAACAGAAATGACATTCACATAACAGCACCGTCAGTGTTCATTTGGTAGCGTGCCGTGCAAACAGGACAACCGATCTATAATCTCAAATAATAAGCGCGCGACATTCAGCGTGGCGACACACGTACGTACACAGCACAACACGATGTGAACGAGTCAGCCATTGTGTGTGTCAATGGAGTAATTAGCAGAGGGGACTAAAAGATCATATACATACTGTACAAGCACGGTGTTGTGTATGGCCTTTTCACACCGTATATTATATATGCGTGGGTGGGCAGTGTGTGTGCACGTCTACGGCTGTATGTGTACACACATGCTGCAACTAGTCTCGTTTAACCTCTACATCATTAACCCATTCTGAACGGGAACCCATTTTGGTGTCAGCATCATGTTATGCTTTAGCTATTGAAAAATAGCAGATCTACAAGCTCATAGCGCGCCACCGAGTGGCGCGCTACGAGCTTGTAGGTCTGCTATTTTTTTTAAATCGAAGAACGACTGACATTTTTTAGAATCTGATCTCAGGTCAGAATGGGTTATAATCAGACCAGTGTGTGTCCTAGTGGAAACCTCGTATGAATCTGATCTCAGGTCAGAATGGGTTAAGACTCTAACGTGTCGATATGAGAATACAGCATATAGCCCACAACACAATGTAATGTAATGTAATGTCCGTCTGCTAAAAAAAAGTTAGCCACTTTATTAAACAGTGATGGATAAAGTGCTCAAATGTTTAAAAATGTCATGTTGTGTTTAATATCTGGCTAGGTGGTCATTGTCGCCTCGGAGGTTAAACTCCCTGAAGGTGAATTATATCCCGACAATGACCACCTATAGCCAGATATTATCCCGCTTATTACATTGGCTACCTGACATAAATTACAAATTGACCCAAGATAAAGGAGAAGGAGGAGGAGGAGGAGGAGAAGAATTAAATACAACATACAGCTTTTCCAGGTCTTAGTGGATAAAATAGCTTAGCTGAAAACATCTGATCAGCTAGCGAACAATTTGCTGCTTTTGCCCTCTACTGGAAGCTTATAATATCTGCAAAGTTCTCCCCCTCACAATATGAAGGCCTAATTGTTTAACCCATTCTGACCTGAGATCAGTTTCATACGAGGTTTCCACTGGACAACACACTGGTCTGATGAACCCATTCTGACCTGAGATCAGATTCTAAAAAATGTCAGTCGTTCTTCGATTTTTCAAAAATAGCAGACCTACAAGCTCGTAGCGTGCCACTCGGTGGCGCGCTATGAGCTTGTAGATCTGCTATTTTTCAATAGGTAAAGCATAACATGATGTGAACCCCAAAATGGGTTCCCGTTCAGAATGGGTTAAGTGCTATTTTCCAAGTCGCCAACCTTTCACCATATGAACCACACAGGGAGGGGATGTGCCATTACTTCTAATAAGCAACACAAACACACAGTGCAGTGTGATGTGAAAGAATAAATCACAGCTCCGCACGCGGCTAATGTCACCACACCTGGTCTTCAAGTGGGCAGCCAGACGTGTGTGTGTGTACGAGCAAGCAGAGATGCCAGAGACTACTACAACGTAGCAACATCTGGAGAGAGGGGGAGTTCATACCAAGCTAACATTGTCTTTACGAACGTATAACTATTTCTGACAGGAAATTATTTTTTTGGTTTTCGGAAGATAGTCTTCCCTCTAAGGGAGGGCAATTAGGGGTTGCTGTGTCTTGCTCAAGGACACTTCGACTCTGGGGGAGCCCCGGGTTCGAACTATGCACCTGCTCTTTGTAATATTTGGTTGTAAGGTGTTGTTTCTGTGTGCATGTGCTTGTGTAGTATATTTGTTGTACCGTGTGTCCATGTCCTGTATATAAAATCATTGCTGTAAATGTTCTTGTTTGGATTCCCCTGAAATAAAGGTTTCAATCAATCATGCCACATATATACTGCCGCCCATGTCATCTAATATTAGAGAAGTGCTTTGTGTGGCCATGATGACACATCACTGACTTTAGCTCTGCGTTCACAAGCGTGCACACAGTGGCTGTTTGGCAGTTTCACACAGTGGCTCTTTGACAGTTTCACACAGCAGGGCCAGCTTTTGAAGTTGCCCTTTTCCGTGATGCGATGGAGCGATTGCGGATTGAGCACGGACAATAACAACACGGCCATTGGCCAATCAGACACATCGCTGTTTGCCTTCGTTCAAAAACGCATGCTTTGTGTGTCTCACTCGGACACACGACATTAACAGAGCAACGACAACACGGATTGCGTGGCGTCGGGTGTTACATTGCATCGTGGCATTATTCCCTATTTCCGGAATGTGTTGTGAGCTTGTAGATCTGCCTTTATTGTCATCATATTTCTCCCCCCTCAGATTTGGAAAAATATTTGAAATGTTCAAAAGGCTTGCTGTATACTGCACTCTATGTTGTTGAGGGGGTATGTTGCACCACACACACACGCACACACACACACACGCACACACACACACACACATACACACACGCACACACACTCGCACAGTGCGAGCAACATGCTAACCTGTCAGATTAGCCCCCTGCCTGTGTGTGTGGGCTGGCAGCTGCGCCAGACCATCAACATCCAAACCATCCTCCCCTGGCCAGGTGACAGCACTGACAATATTGGTAGCTACGTGCGCGCGTAGCGCGCGCGAAATTCTAGTATATATATATCCCTATGTATAAAAAAGGAAACAAATTTGAACCTGGTAACTACCGCCCTGCCCATCTATATAGCGCTTTTATCCGAATCATACAATCTTACATACTGTAGATTGTGCATTACATTCACACAGTCACACACCGATGGCAGTGGAAACCATGCAAGGCACCAACCTGCTCATCGGGAGCAATGGGCTATATGTGCATCCAAGTCCGCTGCACTTCCGATCGATCGCCAGTCGACATATTGATCGTGAACGTACGGTCGTGAGAGAGAGAGAGAGAGAGAGGGGGGGCGCGAGACAGAGACAGTTGAGAGAGGCGCAGATTATGGGGAGGGAGAGAGACAGTGTGTCAGTGCGTGAGCACAGCAGTGAGAGTGGGAGACTGGAGGAGCTGCCGTTTTTAACCCATTTTGAGCTGAGATCAGATTCTAAAAATGTCGATTTTTCAAAAATAGCAGACCTACAAGCTCGCCACCGAGTGGCGCGCTATGAGCTTGTAGATCTGCTTTTTCAATAGCTATAAAGCATAACATAATGCGAACACCAAAAGGGGTTCCCACCCAAAATGGGTTAAATGGAGATTAAAGAAGTTTTTAACTCATGTCATCATGTCAACGTTGCCACGCAAATAATACAAACTATGAAAACCACACGATCAAATAATCAAATTAATTAGTATGGTTTAAAGGACTATTTTTGTTTCCCACAAAATCACACAACCGTACGTGCACGTTAATTGACGAAAAACACGTTATGGAGATAAGTGGTTTCAGCCCGACAGCAACAATTGAATGCCACAGACGAAAAACCTGTCTAAGTCCACACTATTGATCCATAATGTATAAATGATAGATAAGGAGTCAGGACAACGAGGCCTTTTCGTGGAGGGGTTAAAATGAAATTTGGATTTAGACTGTTTTTCGTCTGTGGTACTCAATTGGTTAAGATATTTGGTCTCGCAACAAAAGTCGCAAAACTATACCAGATGAGAAAAGCGCTTTGAGCTTGTAGATTAATTTAAATCCTGAAAAGTTAAAGTTTAGATATTGTCAACGGTCATGTCTGACACCTGACATGAATTTTGATGGTCTGATGGTCAACATTCAATGTATCCCCTGAGCAAGCAGGCAGGCTCTATTAGCTGGCAAAAATGTCAGCACTTGTGCAGGAAAATCCGGGGTAGAAGAGGAAAGTTACATAGTGCAGCTTTAAGTGTTAAAAAATCACACCCGTGTGAACTGAGTGGTGCAACTCCCATGTCTAACCAATGACTAGTCTAAACTATAAGTATGCACCCCAGGTGAACACGGACATTGCTGTTCCTTGGAGTGGTTTACACCACTCAAAAACAAAGTCATAATGAAGACGATGGAGGTGGAGCAAAGAATGGAGGTGATGGAGGTGGACTTACTGATGGGGGACATGGGGTTGTGTCCGACGCCGCCACGGCAGTTGTTCTGGGTCTTGTTCTGCGACGGGGGCACGGGCTTGTAGGACTGCCCGGTGGCGCGGTACATGGCCTGGACCCACAGCACGCGGTCCTGCTCGTCGTCGCTGGCCAACATCACCAGGTCGCCCTCCTTCACGGCGTTGAAGAACACCCGTCCTCCCTGCAGACCTATAACCGGGCATTGGGATCATAATCGTCATTATCATTTATCGTGGTATAAAAAAAAAATAATAATAACATTGCAGAGATTTTTAAATGATCGCGAAATTATCCGACCGTAGATAATTTTTTACTTTTTCTGGGCTGCTTAACCCATTTAGACCCGAGCTCGATTCTACAAAATGTCGTCTAAATCATGACAGTTTTCTGAAAAACCTACAGTATGTTTCTATGTCAGTGGCGCTCAATAATTTCATGTCAAGGAACCCCCAGAATTATCTGTATTTGGCCGCCGACCTCCACCTGAAAATGTCGTTGTTCCAGGGACCTCCCGGAAGCAAAGATATGAGTTAAAAACGTTCGTTATATATATTCCAAATTTTGCGCCACATTTTCACGATTTCTCAAAAACAGCAGACCTATACAAGCTCGAGGATTGGTTACACCCTGGTATGTTTGTTTCCACCGTACGCAACACCACCCACGTCTTCATCAAAAACAGCCGATCTACAAGCTGACGACGCATCTCAGTGCAATGCAGATAAGAATAACAACACCACGATGCCCAACATGCAATCAATGGGTTTCAACTTGACCAGAGTATATCTGACTGAACTGAAATGTTGAATACCAGTACTAGAAACTCCCCCAAACTATCAATCAATCAGACCACTACGAGACTAGAAACAAGTTTATTTGGTATAGCGCAATTATAGGGCTGAGCGATTTGACTTGAAATCAATATCATGATTATGTCAAACTTTAACCGTTTTCTTAATTAACACATTTTGGGCTTTTGGTGTTTAGCATTAATGTTATGCTTTAGCTTTTGGAAAATAGCAGATCTACAAGCTCGTAGCGCGCCACCGAGTGGCGCGCTACGAGCTTGTAGGTGTGCTATTTTTGAAAAAGCGAAGAAAGACTGACGTAGAAACATAGCTTTTTCAGCAAACTGTTTTTTTAATGGGCCCCAGGTCTAAAGGGATGAATAAAAAAAATAATTGCATAGTGACAATTTTATATATACTGTGGGGCTTAAATGGTGAAGACAGCATAGCGCTTCCCCTCTGTTTTTCCTCGTACATATTGAACTCTGCATGTGAGGTAAATGTTGTGCTGTTGTTGTGTAGCATGTGAAGGAAGAGTCAGAGGGACCAGGGGGGGGTTATACGTTTACATACCGGGCTGTGGGTCACAGTAGTCCACTGTGTACCCCTCCAGCTGCATCAGTTCCTGGGGCTCAGACTTCTTCTCTCGGTAGCTGCACATGGCGAAGGTGTACTGGCTGACCTGAGGAGGAGAACCAACAAGGACTACAAGGGAGCTCCACCTCTCACAACGACCGGGGAAACAATGGGCATAAGTCAGGGCAATTTCTGCCCCGTCATTCCTCTTATCGTTGCTGTTGGGCAAGAACCTTCTATATCCTCGTATTTTTTACTTTTTGTGTTTTAAATTTTGGTTTAAATTATAAGGTCCTATACTTGATCATACTACAGTGTCGCCTCACTAAAAAAAAAGCACCAAAAAAGTAGCAGATCCAAAAGCTCAATACGCAGTGGGAAGCAACATGTATTGAGCTTGTAGATCTGCTACTTTTTTGCCGTTTTTGAATTTGAATCCTGAAAAGTAACAGTTTTGTACATATGAGGTTTCCACCTCAACAAAAACATTATGCTTAATAATATATTTTATAATGCGTTTCCTTCAAAAGGAGCAGTAAGTGATTTCAGGGGTAAAACAAAAAATATATATAAAAAGGTGTTAAATTCTGTAGCTCTATATTCTGACAGTAAAGTTGGTGGGTTTGGGGGAATTTGTTACCTGAACAAGAACGAAATATCTTCTCTTCCAGCGTTTCCACACGCGCTGTCCCAGTGCATAAAGATACCTGAAAAACACAAGCATTATTATTTATTTTTTATAATATTGTCGTGAATTTGAGGTTGATTATTACCACATCTAAGCTCAATACGTCGTAGAAAAAGAAAGGAAGAAGACACTTTCAAAAATGTATTAAAAAAAAAAAACAGCAGATGTACAAGCTGTACATTTTGAACATTTTGAACAGGCAGCGCGTCACTTTGTGCCGCACTGTGAGCTTGTATACAGTTTTAATAGCCAACGTATGAAGCATGCATTTAGCAGACACTCTTAATCCAGAGCGATTTACAGTAAGCAAGAACACCACATGGTAACACATAAAATACATAGTCATCAAGAATCATATGTAAGCTAAGAACCTATAACATCCGTCTAACAGCTGAATATCTATATATAATGAAACTATGCGTGTGAAGTATACACTATACAGAGTGCCCCAGTGTCCCCCCCCAGCTTTGAGAACCATTGGGTCTTAAGTGGCCTCTCAATCAATATTATGGCACACCTCTTGGTGTGTCCAGAAGAGACAAGCGTGGGATGTGGACAAGTGCAAGTGAGGAAAATCAATCAATGCCGAGACCCTTTAAGCCCCTAGCCTGAATGCCCTGGAAGAAAAGACTGGAGCCAAACGCTATGAATGTGAATGTGAACCTGGCCGGGCGCTCAGGAAATCTGGGCCACTCTCTCTAGGACAGGGGTCTTAACACAGCCCAAGGAGGAGGACCCCCTTAGCCGAGAGAGAGAGATGAAGCAGGGACAAGGGACCCCCCCCCCCCACCCACCCATTGTCAAGAAGAAAATGTGTTGCAGATTTAAGTTTTTCATACAGTAGATTACACCGATAGCTTCATAGCCCTTGTTGGACAGCACTGTCATCAGTGTATGTTGGATTCACGTTAATGTGTCTTTTCTGACATTGATTCAACCACTTAAAACTTAACTGAAAACAATCTCTGGGGACCCCAATTTAGACAGTAACAAAGTGTGTATTTAACTCTCAGAGAGACAGGGTCCATTTGGACCCCTTATTGAGAAACAGTTATTTTGGGAGTTTGACCCGACGCAGATACTTCAACGGCCTTCTAAATCAGCAGTTTAGTCCAACTCTTTCGTACCAAAAGCCCCCCCACCAGAATGATATATATTTAGCCCCAGACCCTATTTAGCCCCAGACCCCCCCAGAAGAGAGGATTTGGGTTAGCGGCCTTGGGTCGCATTCGCGGCGATACGCGTTGTCTCGGTGTGTGCGACACCGTGGTACAATCACCAAGTATAATGGTAAGTAAGTACATCTTATTTATAGAGCACCTTTCGAAACAATGTTACAAAGTGCTGTACAACAAGGTAAAACAATCATGTTAAAACAAGGGCATGAAACAAACTGAAAAAAAGGTAAAACATTGAGATACAAATAATACAAGTAAAAATACATGATAAAATAAAGTGCTGACGAAATAAATACATTTTTAACAAGTTCTTAAAACCGTCGACAGACTCTGAAATAATGGTGCGTTCACATGGCAGATACAAAAGATACAAAAATACTTAAATCAACACAGCATACCGGTAGTTGTATATCTTTGAATCTGAAGTTGAAAGTGAAACCAGCTCAATTTATTTAATTTAAGATGAACAATAATGTCCCTTATTTGAACCGTTGTTTTTGGCCAAAAGGTTTTCTTGTCGAAAATGGAATACGCAAAAACAAAAGCTGCATATTTGCTCATATTATCGTCTCTGTATGCATTATGTCCAAAACAGTTACTTTTCAAGATTCACATTAAAAAATATCAAAAGTAGCATAACAGTACAAGCGCGAAACAATGCACAAATCTACTACTTATGATGCTTTTGTGCGATAACTGCAGTATGTATGATATAATAAAAAATAAGTCATAATAATTAACTTTATTTATATAGCACCTTTCAAAAGCAAGTTTACAAAGTGCTTCACAACACAAAAAAACACGAAACACACACAAAAAAACCACATTTCAATTTAACACAAAAGCAATCAAATGAGCACAAGCATTAGCCAAAGGCTCTAACAAAAAGCCATCCTATAAAAATGAGTCTTTAGGAGAGTTTGCCCAGTGAGGTATACAGCCCGTCTACCTTCCAATGGAAGTTGATTCCACAGGTGAGGAGGGGCCCTTATAACAAAAGCTCTAATGCTCCATCACCTTCTGTTCTGAGTCTAGCCGTGGTGGTCACCTTGAGGGTGACGAGGTCGGAAATATAAGCAGGTGCTTAGGCCATTCCGTGCTTTTAAAGACAAATAATAATGTTTTAAAAATCTGATCTTAATGCCACAGGTAGTCCAGAATCGGGGTAATAAGGTCATATTTTTTGGTTCTCGTACAAGAACCCTATAGCTGCAGTATTTTAGATCAGTTGGAGGTGGTTTTATTGCGGTTTTAAGGAAGGCCCGAAAATAGGGAATTGCAGTAATCCAGGTGGTTGGTGGATACGAAGGTGTGGATAGCGGTCTGCAGGGCATCGGAAAAAGAGAGAAAATGATCAGATTTGAGAAGATACTCCTTTAGTTGGAAGATGGCGGATTTGGTGATGTTGGAGAAGTGTTTTACTGAAGTTTAGGTCAGAGTCAAAAAATGCATCCAAGGTTTCTGGCCTCCTTGGAGCACTGCGGTATAGGGACTCGAGTAGGGAAATGTCCTACTTGTTGATCATACATTTATGAAAAAACAAACACAAGTTAAAATGTGGAGATAAGAGGATTCTGCCCGACGGCAACGACATTAATGTCATTTTTGTTGACATTTGTGACGCGTTCTTGTCCTTTCCTGTTAGGCAATTAACCCATTTTGGGGCGGGAACCCCTTTTGGTGTTATCATTATGTGAAAAATAGCAGATCTACAAGCTCGTAGCGCGCCACCGAGTGGCGCGCTACGAGCTTGTAGGTCTGCTATTTTTGAAAAATCGTGAAAATGTGCCTGAAATCATTGAATATATATTCTTTCAGAGCGAGTTTTTAACTCAAATCTTTGCTTCTGGGGGGGGGGGGGGTCCCTGGAACAACATATTTTCAGATGAGGGTCGGCGGAAAATTACATATAATTTTTGGGGTCCTTGACATGAAATATTGAGAACCACTGATATAGAAAAAAATACATTTTTTTTTAAATTTCGACGTCAGGCCTAAATGGGTTAACAAGGAAAAATCGGACGATACACTAGCTGTTGTACAAGACTGTAAACATGCTTCTATGTGCCACATGGCTCCATTCAGAGAGGAAGGTGGATGCCAGTTAGTTACACTATCAGTCAGACGGAGCACTAGTCCCGATATGAATTCAAAGGCCTCTCGCTGCTGTATAGCAGTGAGTGAGAAGACACACACTCAACAATGAACCAACACTGGCTCCTAGTGGACATTTGTAACCACTGCATCCACGGGAGCACACACTCCGTCTCCAATTTGCACTGATTGTGCTAATTATTATTTGTTCTACGATGAGATACGGTGAGACACTTATGAAGCACTACTGTAATGGACACTTCTTTTTTTTTATACCTATACCATTGTTCTGTATTGCTGATGCTTGTTGTTTTTTTGCATTTTATTGCTGTAAACAACAGTACTTTATATAAATAAAGTTTGATTTGATTTGATTGATTTTTCAATCAAATCTGTCAACAACACTGTCACCGGGAAGGAATCTTGTGTAACTCAAAATGTTGATTTACAAATGCCTTCTAAATCCTAACAATTTCCTGAAAACCTTTGTTGCTATTATTGTACTGTATATCGAGTCGAAACCTCATATCATTATCCAAAATGGATGCTCAAATTAAAAAAATAATAAATATATATATATATATATATCTGGGGCGATGGGCTACAGTCCAAAGTGGCAGCGTTCAAAAAAAGCAATCACTGATATTCGTCTCCGCTAAATGTTCACCAGATGTTCACCTATTATGAGCCAGAATAGGGACCTATAGGGTTCATGTGGTTAAGATGCTTCCACTAAGTACTGGCAAGGGAGGAGGAAGAGACAGAATGGAGTCCATTCACCTCACACACATGGGTCCCCCCCTTCCAGAACAGGAGGGAGAGAAGCAAGAAGGGGCCATCAAGGGGGCCATATGCCATCAAAAGAAACGTCAAAATAGATATCTCTATGGTTGTGAGATCTGGGGACCATTAGTAAAACCATGACCTTGAAAAATGGGATAAACACCAAAAAAACCGAGACCCTACACACACAGAATTCTGCAAATCCATTCTCCGGACCCAGCGAAAAACACCAAATAATGCATGCAGGGCAGAATTAGGACGATACCCACTCATAATCAAAATAAAAATCACACACGTGTGAACTGAGTGGTGCAATTCCCCCCCCCCCCCCCCCACTCTCTCTCTCTCTCTCTCCCCCCCCCCCTCTCTCTCTCTCTCTCATTACACAGCACTACCCCTCCCTCTGTTTCTGCCGCCCCCTACTGGTATAAATCAGTAACATACTCAGGCTCATGTGCACAGGTACACACACAGGTAGGTAGGTACATGGACATTGCTGATTGTAGGAGTGGTTGCACCACTCAAAAAGAGCACTTAAATTCTACAACGACGTAAAATAAAGTGACCCAGATGCACTCCATAACAAGGCACTCACACACACACAGCGAAACCCTTAGAGACATGTCCCCTGGGACCCTCAGCCAGCTGGCCCTGGAACTCTGTGCACAAACACAAACAGAGCCACGAGATAGAAAACCCATTCGACTAAAACAAATTATAAAACAGCAAAAGGAGAATTATCTGACACATGAGAAAGAAGCAACACAAAAGCAGAGTAAACTAGAATGCTATCTGGCCCTAAACAGAGAATACAGTGGCAGAATACCTGAGCACCGTGACCGACCCAAAACAAAGACAAATCTTAACCAGGTACCGACTCAGTGAGCACAGTCTTGCGCTCGAGAAAGGCCATCATAGGCAGACCTGTATCCCGAGAGAAGACAGACTATGCACCCACTGCACACAAAATGAAGTGGAAACCGAGCTACACTTCCTAATCATTTGTCCATTGTACCAAGACGTCAGAGACACATACTCCCCCCAGAGATTTTGAAAACATGACTAATGACAAAAAAACACGAGATCTGTGAGCTGCTGTGATAGGAGAAGGATATCAAATGGAACACAACCACCCTAATCATTGTGTGTATTCCTGCACTATCTGCATCGAGTGATCTTGATACATAGAAATTGATTCATTGAATATTGTGACTTTAACCCATTTTGGGCAGGAACCCCTTTTGGTTTTAGCATTATGCTGTGCTTTAGCTATTGAAAAATAGCAGATCTAAAAGCTCATAGCGCGCCACCGAGTGGCGCGCTACAAGCTTGTAGGTCTGCTATTTTTTTTTAATCGAATTACGACTGACGTAGAAACAGCTTTTTCAGAAAACTGTCATTTTCAAACAGACATTTTTAGAATCTGATCTCAGGTCAAAATGGGTTAAAATGTACATAATTTTTGATTTTTGAGAGAGAGAGAGAGAGAGACAGAGAGAGACAGAGAGAGAGAGAATCAAAGGCAGAGCGGAGAATAGAGCAGGGCACCTTGAACTTGAACAGCTGCTGACTTGAACGGAGGGAACAAAGGCGAGGAAGAGGATGCCAGGAGACGGCTAGATAGATGGCGTGAACGAGGAAGAGGAAGTTAACTGAGCCCCCAAAACCCACTATAGTCCACTATAGCCAGAATGTGAAGAACCCAGGCATGTTGAGTACACCAAAGTGTAGAAAGGTTGAGTATGGTTCCCCAGCATGTAGAAACTGCCGGATGCTAACTTGCAAATGTCGAGCAATTTTCATAACTGGCATATATGTGACCATAGCATTAACAACCTACTGTACAGTGTACACCCTACAGTATAATGGGGGGGAAAAAAATACAATTTCATCAAGCTTTCAGTAACATGTGCCGTGTCAAACTAGGGGGTTTCATGATGCTGAATCCATTCCAAGCATTAGATTTGCACAAAAAAAACATTCCTTGGGCTAAAAGCAGCCATAGCCAGTGGTTGTTAATGGTATGGTCACATATTATGCCAATTATGAAAATTGCTCAACATATGCAAGTTAGTATCCGGCAGTTTCTACATGCTGGGGGACCCATACTCAAACATTTCTAACATGAAACCTTGGTGTACTCAACTACTCAACATGTCCGGGTTCACAATGGGGCTCTAAGGGCTGTCAAGTAGACGACTACTATGCCTGTGGGGCCATGAACTAGTGAACTAATACACACCTCCTGGTCAGTGTGTAGACAGGCTGAGAGAGACGTGACAGTGATGATAGGTGACAAGACTCACTGACATCAGTGAAGAGTGCTGTGGTCTGGTGTCGCTCTGAGATGGCTGAACTCCTGGGTCTGTCTGTCTGTCTGTCTGTCTTCCCTAATTTCGAAAAATGTCTGGCCAATCAGCGGCACATTTATTGTGGGGAAAATTTAAAAAAAAAGGTGTGCTCTTTACCCCGTTTTTAGGGGGGGGGGGGTGTATTAGTTGTCGAGGTGTATTAGTTCGCTATATTCAGTGAAAGCTTGAAGGTTTAAGTGGTTAATTACCACGGCACTTTCGCAAATGACCAGGGCCACTTCTCCTTCCACACACACACACTTCCTCGATGCTCCCTAGCTCTTTCTGCACACACGCACGCACACACATTTTGAGCAACTACGGTATTAAAGGCAGTGCTATTAAACACAATGTACAGAACACTTGAGTTGACCTCATAAAGAATGTCTAATTACATTTTCTCTCACTGAGTCCCCCAAATCCCCCTCCTTTTCGTGGACTCAGTCAGATGTGCCTCAGTGTATATTATATATATTTTTTTAATATGCTGGCCTAACTTTGTAAACCTTTACATGGAACAAATAACCCTGATATTCTGCATGTCAATTTATTCAAGGACTCGGACGTGTAGTATTTATTATGCGTCTGAATTTGTTTAAGGTTGCACTTTTGGTACATGTTGGCTATGTTTGTTCACATGGTACAGACCAAGTTGTCTCACCTAGGGAGACTATAAATAGGTGTCTGTAGCATTCAACGCTGATGAAGACTTGAGGGTCAAAACGCCTTCGTTGTTGCTGCTACAGTACCATGCCAACTCTTATAAGAATAGAACATAAGTGCCTTAAAACAAGTTCCGTGCGTGCTGGTGTTTTCTCTTTTAGAGATATACCAACTGTACAAGCTCATAACGCATCATGATTTTATTTATTTTTCTTGTATATTCATGCAAAATTCTCTGTCTCTCTGTGCGTGCGTGCGTCTTACTCAAATATTTGCTCATGGCACAAAACAATTCCAAGGTCCGCAGCCAAATACATATTCATTTTGGGAGTCCTTGACATGAAGACGTTTGAGAACCACTGTTAGAGTATATACTCGTTAGCGGGCTTTTCTCCTGTAGATGACAAACACCTGGGAAGGAGGCTATACACTATACTCTACTGGCAGGTGAGACCGGGAGCTCGATAACCGATACCCGAAAAAAAAAACCCATAACAAGCTTATAGTACCCGTTATCAATGAGCTTTGGGCTTATCAAGCCTGTTATGGAGCATAGCGGCCCATGACGTCATGCTTAAACAATCAAGACATGAGGCAATCAAGAAATTAATGTAATCATTCACACTGGCACAAACGTGTCAGTCTAAAAGTGTATGGATACCTGCCAGCCAGGGCTACCCGGGTATACAAAAGTACGCTTTTAAAGTGATGAACATATATTAACCAGTTAACAGTTTTTGTAATATTATTGTATTGGTAAAAAAGGTCAATTGTCTTTTGTCTGTTATAAAAACTGTATTTGAAGGTCCTAACCAGTAAAAAATACCGGTTTTGTTCAGAATTGATTGTCTCCTGTCTTTCCACAAAATAATAGAAACCGGCTCGATAAGCCTGATCGATAAGGTGCTCGTTATCAAAAAAGATTAACGAGCTCCATCCCTACTGTCAACACACAATTCCAAGCTTCAGTGATTCACGAAGTTCACCACTAGAGGGAGCCGTCATTCTTCAAATGACTCAGAGTTTGGCAGTGAAGTTCCAGTCGACATCAGACAAGCAGTGTTACCATGTCTGCTCATAATTATAAGCAACTATGGATGGGCTTGTTTTTGTTTTTAAGGTCGCTTGGACTCGTTTCTAAAGTGTATAGTTGTTCATTTGGGGCTTGCTTCCTAAAGTTGTTAAAACCGTTGGTTCTCAAATATTTGTATGTCAAGGACCCCATCTGAAAAGATTTCATGCCAGAGACCAGATTTGTGTTGTTAAAATATATTTCATAAACATTGGAAAATTGCAGATCAACACACTCACGTTGCGTCACAACGCGACAAGTTGTGAGCTTGTAGATCGTCTATTTTGAAATAGCTGATGTAGGTGTGAAGTGGCCTAGTGATAGTCGCTTCTTTTGGGTTCATTTTCATTGACCCGGTTGCTTATTCTCTCGCACGATCTGTCGACACTGCAGACTTATATAGCGTTGTACAAGCTGGCTGTACAAGTTGTACTGCAGTTCTTGAGAAGAGAAGAGTACAACCCGCCACACTCAATATATGCTTCACCTGTCTGGGCCAAACACTTGATACAGGAACTGGAATGTCTGCAGAGGAGGTGCCGGCCGTGCCGCCACATCATTGGGATAACAACTAACTCCTTCCCCACTCTGGAGGCGAGGAGAGAGGAGGCCACTCAAAGGGAATTCAATCGACTACTGAGAGGAGGGACCAGTCCAATAATCCAGAGCCTGTCTACAAATACAAGTCGCTACACACTACAAAATGGGAGGACACTCACACAACCTGTGAGTCACACAAAAAGGCACCAGATGTCGTTCCTCCCGAGAAGTAAGAAGTAGTACCAGAAGTAAAAGAAAACTTTTTAGCGTTGTTTGATAGTTGATCTTTTTTTTCTCCTTTTTTTTTAATAGAGCGGTCCTCTTGTGTCTCAAAATGTAAGAAACATCATAATTCATATTGTTATGCAATGATGTTTTTCAAATAAACTTGAAAAAATCCTTATAGGTGCCAGGCTCGATGACGCATAATAGAAAGAAGAAAATGCCAGCACTCAATATATGTCCTTTTTCACATGATTTTATTTACCTCTGACGGGCAGACAGACGGGCCTAGCTGGCCTACCTCAGCGTTGAACGCTCAGGAAGGCCGAGTATAGTCCGAAACGAGTACGTTGTCTGCTGTGAAAAGGACATATTATTGAGTGCTGGGCATTTTCTTCATCCTGTACTGAAAGTTCTTCTTACCCGCTGTGCTTCATGTTGGGGGGCTTGTCCATGCGGACGGCCAGTTTGATCTTCAGCTCGCTGTCCTGGCTGTGCTTGGGGACGACCATCCTGTGGATCTCAGTCTGCTTGGGACCGTTGGTGGTGGGGTTTAGCACCACCTAGAGGAGACAGAGAGAGAGACAGACAGGTGGAGATGGAGAAGATGATTAACCACCATTAAAAGTATCACTGGGTTCTTTCCAAATGTGCCTGTGAATCTATGAGGAGACCACGAGGGGGAGGTAAATGTACCGGTATATTATTCCCATAGTAAGGAGGTGTCATTTCGCTGCCGTTTGTATTTGTTAATGACGTGCTGATGATGTTTAACACAATCAGTCCCGGGATTCCTTCAAAATAGGAGCTCTGGGGTGCCGGGAAAACATGGCCGCTTTGACTCTGAACACCCCCACCCCCATGCCTAGTTCTCTGCGATATTAGTGCTGCCGGGCGTGGCTACACTAAATAACTTTGGGGGAGGCTCGTCTAGAATTTGAATGGACAGGTATCAGTCAAAAGGGAGACATCGAAGAGGAAGGACGGGTGGGGAGAGGATCAACATATGGAATGTCAGAACAGGTCAGCTCCATATATGGAGACGGCGGTGTGATGTCACGAGGCGTGGCCATAAGGTGTCATGTGAAATGCAGGTTTCATAGTAAATGCGACCTACAGTCGCGACAATAGGGATGGTGGTTAAAATTATGAATTGACCTTTCAGAAGAATGTGAAAACATGCCACACGTTGGCAGGTTTGAATTGGAAACGCTTGACAAACCAGGAAGCTTTGCATTCCCAGAGAACAGAAGGTTAACATAGTGACAGCACCACAGGAAGAGATTTGACATTTGATTCCACACACTTACAGTATAGGATGCTTCTATGATTGCTGTATGTCACATTTTTGTCTCTTTAAAATTAAAACACTTGGAAGAGTCAGCGTGTGGAAAAATCTCACATAATATCATGCTGCTGGTTTTAGGGTGAGTTGTTCAAATGTCTTGTTGACATTTTAGAAAACACTGAGCACAAAATAATATGTAAAAATATAGCTTGGCCCCACTCCTTTTGTTATATGCTAATTTAATGCAGATATAGTCCAAAGTCTCAGATCGACAGGTGCATATCCACTCATTAATATTAAAATTGTCTTGAGTATGATATTTCAAACCTATATCTGCTAAGTACTGCTGTTGTGAGTGCACACGCGCACGCACACACAGACACAGACAACACGCACATGCATGCGCACACACACACACACACACACACACACACACACACACGACACAACATGCGCGGCTATAGCCTCACGTGGCCAGACGCAATCACTGAGGCGAGGGCTCTTCTTTTCTTTTGTTCAGAATGGTCTGGTTTCCAGGCTAATGCGTGGCTGGTTATAGTGCTTGGCAACCGTTGTACAGTTTTTTTTTGTTAGTTGTCAGACGGAGTGTGCTCGTCTGTCAAGACAGCCTGTCCTTCTGCTGTCCCGTCTCATCAGAGTCACCCTGACAATATGTCAGAACGACCTGTCTGTCCAAGAGACCCTGCATTCACTGTCTGGGCTGATGACTATGTATCACGTCCGCGCTGTCGGCCAAACCTCGAATTGGTCCAAAGCCGCTCATGTTCAGGTAATGGAAGGACAAACGGTACCCGTGTTTGTTCAAATTGGTCCAATGTACTGTGTAATGTTAGTATTTTAGTGACAAGCTAAAATGCTTGTGTAAGTAACTAAGTAGCCATGTAATAAGCAGGAGAATCAAAGGTGAGCAGTGTCCTCAATCAATGGAAAATGGGAATATCCGCAACTCTTGTATAAAGTTTGAGTTTTATTTATTGCATGAATAACAGTGTCCTAAATCACCCTGTCGGGGGTTTATTTCTCGATAATGACCCGCTCCCCATTGATTATCCCTCATATCACTGTTGGTTGAATGGTATGGTGGTATGGTGTCACGTGGTATATTTTTCAAAAAGGCCATCTTCTGAGGGTGGGCTGTAGAGGGGCCAGCCTGTGGTTATGTGCTCAGCAGTCTGTTCAGGCTCGCCATGCCGCACTGTCAGACAGGCCCCACTAAGATATACATACTGTATGGTGGTTCAGTATAAGGTCAATAGATGGCGGCGCACACCACTTTTTCAAAACGGTATACCACTTATGCTATCACAATAAGTAATACTGTAATGAGTGTAATAGGTGCAATAGTGTAATAAGTGTAATAAGGGTAATGGTGCAATAAGTGCAATAGTGTAAATAGTGTAATAACTATAATAGCATAATAGGTTAAGATAAAAAAGGGATGAAAATAGTTTAATGAGAAATGCATTTATATAATCACAGACCCAGGGACACAGTTGCTTCCATCCTCACCAAACTCCAACTCCAACTCCAAACAGAAAAGTCCTATCCGATTGCATTAAACAACGTTAAGCAATGTTAAACTCACTTTGCATGTTGCTTTGCCACTCGATGTGCCACTCACTTTAAGCATGCGCATATACCCTCTATAGCCACATCAGGGGCCCCATGTGGCCCCCGGGGACCCCTGGGTGCCACAGGCACAACATTGCTCCGATCCGCACCAGACTTGGCAATAATACTGTTCAGGGGTCTACTCTATACCATCACAATAGGTGGTACTTAACCTAGACAAACAGACCAGTGCAATTTCTTATTTTTTTGCTATAAAGTCAGTGTAGCAATTTTTTGAATATTCAGGTACTCAAGGGCACTTTACACTGGGGCCATGGGAAAACAATTAAAAACAACTTTATGACGGAGGGGACACTAAGACAAAGGAATAATACAAAAATGTGGCTCTTATAGGCCCTCTCCCATGGCTCCCAGTTGCTACGGCAAAGAAGTATGAAAATAAATAAGGTTTTCTTTTTCTTTTCTTTTTGTTTTGTTACATTTAATCATAATTTATTATTTAATTTGTAGTACGCATAAAGTTAGTCTTTCATTTTGATATTGCAAAACAATGTTGCCTATACACCAGACAAAAATAAGAATCAAATTTAATGAAGGGAAATAGAAGAATGTATTCTGAAAAGACATCTTTGTTTGTTTTTCACCACCAATGCTGCTGGCTTACTGGTACAGTATACTTGATATGCTTTGAGAAATTAGCAAACAATAAAATGTATAATATTGAAAGACCAGACAACTCACAAATACTTAAAAGTTTGCTTTATTAAAGCAAACATATTTTGCGGCTCCAGATAGAATTGTAATACGTTTTTGGGCCAACAATGGCTCTTCTGATAATAAAGGTTGCCTATAACCCTGAGTTAACAATGGAGATTGTTAACTCTTCTTCAGTTTCTGCAGAAATTATTTTGCAAGCTTTTGAGATTGTCCATCAGCTACTTTTGCCGTTGTGAATTTGAATCCTGAAAAGTAACAGTTGTGGACACACTGTAGGTTTATGAGCAGGGTTGTCCCGATGATCGGAACGGGTGATCGGAAATCGGGGCCGATGACGTCATTTTCAAATGATCAGAATCGGAACGGGAGCCAAAAAGATATACGTTATATCCATATCGTGATATTAGACTGGACATTGTCTGTGATTTTGTGATATTGGATATTAGTAATATGGCATACAATATATATCAGATCAGGAAAAACGGTATCGGCAGATCGGGAGCAGAACAATTTGATCGGGACGTCCCTATTTATGAGGTTTCAACTTTCCGCCCGACAGAGACAATTATAGAACCTAAGGTTGCACAAACAAAGCTCCGTTATAAAAGTAAAGTACGCCATGTGGTGGATGAGGTAGGTAGAGATGGTGCAGTAAGAGATAGAGATTACAGTTTATTGTTTGCCAGTGTCTCACAGGAGAGATAGAACCTGTTGCAGCAACAGCGGACCAACAAGGGAGAGATAAGGATACTTCATTAACACAAGTCGATTAAAATTAGGAGAAGTAAAAAAAAAAACATTTGTATTTGTTTTCCCCATATTATTTTTGCTCTATGTGTGCGTGTGTGTACATAATTCCAACTGTAGGATTGGTTATTGTCACGGACATAAGTCATTCTTTCCATTTGCATCGGAGTTCAGCCACAGCCTTAATTAACAACCTGCAGCTGCGTTCTCCTTTGATGTGCGCTCTCAGCGTGTCCCACTAATTGACCGGCTGAAGTTGAACTGGCGCTGACTTTATCCCTCCCGCCGCACCGACGCATATAATGAATCTCTCCGTCTCCGGTCAGTGCGGGTTGTTTGCATGGCTCAGAAAAGACGACGCTTGAGGACGTTAATGCTTGGAAGAGGAGAAGGTAATGTTCACGTCGTGAACGTGGAAGCCAATAGCAGATTGTATTCTGATGATGTTATGTGCCAAACTGCTGCTGACTGCAATCCTACTAGAAATGCGCCACGTCTCTGCGTGCGTGTACCGTGTACGGTTGTAATGCACGTAACTCGAGAACCGTTTGCCACACACCGACTTCACATTCGACACACGCGTTCCCACACCCCCGCATGGAGTGCAGTGCCCGGTATCGAGTCGGGCGGGTCCACGGTTCTCCAGAACCACCACGAAAGGCTCTGTTCAGGCTCTGCCAGTGGGAATCCCCTCAGTGGGAATCCCCTCACCTGTGCAATTTCCAGCCTCATGCCTCAGCCAATTGATTGCCATGGCAACAGCACACCTGACAATTGATTAGCCTACTTAAACCAGTCCACTTGACAACGGGTATTATTAGGTCCCCAAGTTGCATGATTCTCATAGCCGACGGGCACGTACAGGTCTAGTAATGTTAATTACTCGTATGACCTATGTCTTCTATTGTGTTCTGAAGGTACACAACAAGGTATTTTGTATTGTGTTCATAATGGCTGGAGCGAGCCGGTGTGCTGCGCCGCGCTCAGTGTGCTGTGCCAATTATGCCTCGTCTCAGTCTGCTATATGTGCCAGTGTGTGCAGGTGTGCCTGCACTGTTTAGTGTTTGCTATTAAATGTGTATGTTTTAATAATCAGCGCCTTGCCGTAGATACAGTGTGTGTAGCCCCCCCCCCGTCTGAAAACGATGCATCGACTCAACTTTGACTTTACTGGCTGTCAAGTCGACTGGGAAAAATCTCAACTCGTTTAATGCCCTAGTGTGTGGTTGTTTGTTGTTTTCCAGTGTCTCACAGGAGAGATTGAATCTGTTGCAGCAACAGAGCACCAACGAGGGAGAGATAAGGGATATGGGCTCGCCGGTTTCGATAGCAACTGAAACCAATAAAAAGTCACGGCTAAAGCAAAGCAATGATCACATTTGACCAGGTGTTGGTGTGTGTCCCTTGGTGTGCCACGGATATCAATGAAGACAGAGTGAGTTTAATGTTTGTTGGCCTCTACATCCAATTACAGTGCAAGTAGTTCAAACTAAAGAAAGTAACCAGTGGCTACTCTTTTAAACATGCGCTGATACAATGTCTTTTATTACAGTCTTTTATTGTGTGCATTTAGAGATCACGTTTATTTTGCTCCCGATCCAATTCCGATCATTTTGAAAAGGACGTGATCGGCCCCTGATTTCCGATCACCCGATCCGATCGGGACAACCCTTGCATGATACGGGAACAAGAATGCTGGTTTTCATACCAAAATGCTTACTTAGATTGTAAACATAAAATAACCAAACTTGTAAAACTTAAACAACTTTTTGTCTGTTGCTATTGCAGTGAATGGATATGTCGTAAATGGATTAAATAATACAGCAGTATTGTATTATCAGTACAAAAAAGTGTAGTACTTAAATCTTTTGCTCATGCGATAAGTCATGTCTGTCTTTCACAAATTAATGACTATTAGCTAGCGACTATAAACTAGTGTGATAACATGCGCATGTTATTGTCTTCAGTTTTGGCGTAGCACGACATGGGGACAAATCCACCAGCCGCCACTGCTTGAGATACAACTGCACTTTGACCACTTTTTATCTACACTAAATCTCTTCGCCAACAATAGCCGACGTATACAAGCTCACAATGAGTCGCGTTGCAACCCTAGATTACTGAGGCATTACTACACTGTGTCTAAGGGCCGATTCGTACTATTTTAGATTTAGACTATTTTCGGCGCTGTAGAGCCTACAATGTGACGTCATTTGAGGTTCGGGGGGGGGGGGGGTGGTTACCGTCCTAAAGTCGGCTTTTCGGTGCTACTGAAAATGTCTGACGAGCCGAAATCATGTCGGCACTACAGTGCCGAAAAAGCGATAAAATATGAGTATGAATCGGCCCTAATAAGCTATTAATGTATGGCCTCGTCGCGTCTAGATTAAGGGCTAAATATTCGAAATCCTAACTTTTTCCCCGGTTACTGTTCACCCCTGGGTGTTTGATCAGTACTTGATATGAGTGCTATGCGTGTGTGTGCGTGTGTGTGTGTGTGTGTGTGTGTGTGTGTGTGTGTGTGTGTGTGTGTGTGTGCGTGTGTGTGTCTCTCTCTCACCCTGCCCAGCTCCTTGTCCTCCAAGGCCAGAACCCCGGTGCTCTCAGTGAACAGCTTCACTTTGACGCAGGGCAGTGCGTGTGTGGTGGTGAAGTCCCCCTGGGTCCCCCATCTGCAAAGGAAGAAAGACAGACAGACACAATGTTCTGCTTTAATACACACTGACAGGCGTGCCCACCCAACCGACTGTTCACATAACCATCAATGTCGGGGGAGAGCTTGCAGATCTGCATTCTTTTTATTTTACGTTTTTTTTTTAAACAAATGAACTGCTCCTGACGGAATGTTCCGCCAGTTGGAATCCAACCGGCAACTGCTTCTGGCGCAACGTTCCGTCTGATAAGCTTTACTTTTGATATCAAACCAGAATCGGGGCTTTTAAATTAATCTGTTCTCCCTCACCTTTAACCGCACCTGATTTACCTGTATATTGATTTCCTGCTCTGTGCTATTTATGCTGTTTTATATTTTATTATTTATTTAGTCTCTTTTCATTGTTTTATATTGCCATGCTCTACTGTCTTGTTTTACTCTGTTCAGCACTTTGGTCAGCTTTGGCTGTTGTAAAGGTGCTATACAAATACATTTCTTTGTTTGTTTGTTTTTTGCTTGGCCTTTCCTTCTTTAGTGGATTGCGCAACAGCGCTGCCGTTCACCTCCCTTTATCCACACTTTTCCTGGGCTGTGTGTTCTCCAGTTCCTGTTGATTTCATTGGATACCATTGGTCATCTGAGCAGTTTCATTGGCTTTCATTGGATCAAATCGACAGGAACTGGAGCACACACAGCCCAGGAAAAGTGTGGATTCAGGCTGACTAAAAAGCTGAATAACTCGAAATCTACGGAGCTCTCCATGGTTTGAATAAAACGTGCGACGTTCGGAGGTCTTTGCTGATCATCCGGTAGAACATTGGCACTTTCTAGTGCAAGGATGGCTTCATTTTAGCTCGCTAGCGTTGACGCTATTTATTTAGCATCTAAGATGGCCACCCAAACAGGACGTGAATCCAGCGTGTGTCACACTACAAACGGCTCGGCAGTCTGCTGTTGGTTTGGAATAATCTTGAAAAAAAAGTTTTACAGCCCAAGTCTTCTCGACATGGAAATGTTTTGAGAACCACATCTTCAGAGAACCAGATTGGGCGAGCTTGAACCTTAAAGCACTATTAGTGCCCAGAAAATATGTCACAGTTCTTCTGGCATAACATGTCTGTGTGATCGTAAACCTGATCCAACCATCTGAGAGGCCCTCCGTACGCGTGAAATGTTCTCCCATCTGCTGCTCTGGGGCTCATTCTAGAATCTAACTCCTTCTCTAAAACAACAAACCCTTGAAAGAATGTTTCACTGTCAGGCAAGAAACCATGTATGTCCAAAAATGAATGAACGGGCTAGAGCCGAGGACTTGTGGAATTGGGGAAACAAAGGGCAATAAAGTCAACCGTCATCAAGGGGAGAAGGATTCTCCAAATAAGGGTGTGCCATCAGACCGCAATAACAATAACTGCAAGCCATTGATGATCAAACAAACTGAATTGCCTTATTCATATCTCTCACACACACACACACACACACACACACACACACACACACACACACACACACACACAGAGAGAGAACAACCTTCCTACCGTCAATATCTGTGTGGACGCTGCTTTATCACGGAGTGCATATAATAGATCAGATCTATAGCAAAGTATACGGTACAACGATGCGTTTACTTAGTCAGAAGAATAGCTATTGTTTTACCAATCAATAGTACAGTGTTATGAAGTATGGATTCGGTGCATTGTGCAGTCTGTTCTTGACCAATTTAGGCCACAGACCCCCCCGCCATCTGAAAAAAAGGTTTTGGGCCAGAAGGGACGTATAATAATGGATACAACATGGTTAACACATTTAGACACCAGAACAGATTCTATACACATACATGTCTGTGTTCTCTGAAAACCCCCATGTTTCTATGTCAGCGGTGCTCATCATCCTTTTTCATGTCAAGGACCCCCAGAATTATCTGTATTTGGCCGTGGATCCCCATCTGATCTGTTCCAGGCAGCAACCCCCCAGAAGCAAAGATTTGAGTTAAAAAAAACGTTCGCTCTGAAAGAATATGTATTAAAAGATTTGCGCCACATTTTCACGATTTTTCTAAAAAATTGCAGATCTACAAGCTCGTATAGCGCGACACTCTGTTCCACGCTATGAGCTTGTAGATCTGCTATTTTTCAATAGCTAAGGTACTGTATAACAGAATGCTTACAACACCAAAAGGGGTTCCTGCCCAGGATGGGTTAAGACGATTGTGATGCTACGTTAACTATACTTTTGGACCCCCTGCAACCCCCTTCAAGGACCCGTGGGGGTCCCCGGGGCGGGCCCAACCTTGAGAACCACTGTGCTAAATGTCTCACTGTTGCCGGGCAGAAAACCTGCATCTTCACATTTAAACTTGTTTTTTTTCGTACTTCATCATACAAGAATGTTGCACAAAAGTAGTGAAAATAGCAGATCTACAAGCTCGTAGGGCATCGCATCGCGACAGCACAAATTCAAAAGTAACAGATCTGCGAGCTCGAAATGTGTCGAGCACTGTATATGAACAAGTATAGGGCATTCAATTATTAAAAAACACAAAGAGTTTAAATATGGAGATAAGCAACCATAATTATATTAAAAGATAGTTGTCTCTGGCAGCAGGTACAGTATACAGTATGTCGTCCTCCGCCCCCGCTGATATTTCATTGGGAAGAATATCTTTTTTTGTCATCAAACGGAGGTTTTATTTAGATTCCCACAATGTGGGACTGAACAGACTGCTCAATCCGACACAGTGCAACCGCTTAAATTCTGTATATATTTGTGTTGGGTGCATACTGTGCATATGGAGGAAATGGAAATAAGCTGCCATAGCTTCATTGTGTGTTCATCCTTTTGATACAGTATGTATATGCACACTATGTATCGGTACATTTTGTAATAATCGACGTCAAAGTCTGTAGTGTTGACGGGGGGGGGGGGTCTATCTGTGCTTGTCCCCATGTACAGGTGTATATTCATTATATAAATCTGATACTTTTTGAAGGGAAGACCTCCGCACACTCGTCTTACTATTATGACAACAGGTGCCTCGGCGACAAAGCAGCAGACTGCAGACATGTAGAGAGGGAGGGAGAGTGGAGACCTGCACACTGTCACTTGCTGCTTCAACAGCTTTTTATTTAATGTCAAAAATGCAACGTTTCGGTCTTTCGAGGAAGGTCGAAAGACATGCATTTGACATTAAATAAAAAGCTCTTGAACCAGCCAAGTGACAGTGTGCGGGTCTCCCTCCCTCTATATAAATCTGATACTAAAGTGGCACAGTATGAGGGCATAATGAACGATTAAATAAACAGAATCAGAGTGTGACAAATCTATACTTTATAACCCATTTAGGCCTGACCTCAAAATTAAAAAAAAAATCTTCTAAATCCCCCAGTTTTCTGAAATAAACATTTTCTTTCAAAAATAGCAGACCTACAGTGTTTAAAACACCAAAAGGGGTTCCCGCTCAAAATGAGTTAACTTGCAGTTGAGTACTATTTCACCAGGAGGATCTATACTTTGAGTCAAGTACTGTGATTAAGTACTTTATCCACCACTTATTTCAATATAACCCTCCTAAGCCAATAAGGCAATTGCAAAGCAAACACTTTGTTTACCCCGCTTCTCCCTGTGATTAGTTCCGACTATTGATTTGTCAATGATCTGATGAATCACTACGGATACAAATGTTGTCTTCATTGGAAATGAAGACCTTTGACATAACTAAAGTGAAATAATTGAACCCTTTTACCCCCTCTAACAGAACTGTGCAACTGCATGCAGAACTAAAAGGTAATACATTTATGTCTTCAAGTGTGAGTGTGTGATTAAGTTCCACCGACACTTCTCCGTCTGTTGCGTGTGGGTTCTATACCGTATACATTATTTGGGACTGTACGTCACCTTATGTACAGTCTGTGTCTTTCGCTTACATACTGTACATGCAGTAGAGTCACAATCACATACAAAAGGGACCCCCCTCACTTGTCAGGGGGAAAAACCAATACAAGTGTGAACGGGGTGCGTACGCTTTTCCGACATGTCAATAGTCGGACATGCGGAAAACGACCGGATTAAGGTTGGCGGACATGCGTTAAGGTTGGCGACCGGATTAAGGTTGGCGAACATGCGTTAAGGTTGGCGAACATGCGTTAAGGTTGGCGAACATGCGTTAAGGTTGGCGAACATGCGTTAAGGTTGGCGACCGGATTAAGGTTGGCGAACATGCGTTAAGGTTGGCGAACATGCGTTAAGGTTGGTTGGCTGCTCCGTGCTTGCGGTTATGGTTAGGTTCGAGTTTGAGGTAGGTTGTCGTTGTCGGACCAATGACTGGTCGGAACTTAGTACAGCACCCGTGTGACCAGTTTCCAAGGTAACATATTGTGCACATGGGTAGATTCCTAGCAGCTGACGGAGGCAATTACCTCAAATTAATTTAGAAGACTGGGAAGCTGTACTGTGATCTAACCGGCACAGATGGACACATCATCGAACATAGGTTCAGGGACATTTGATTAAAATAACCTAGAGAAACGGTGTGGATCGCCTGCCACCTCCCTCAGCTGGCCTCCCTTCCTCAAGAAATAGAACTTCAATGCCCGGCCTATACAGTACTGCACACACTGTATAAACCATGAAATAGTGAGTCTCAAGGATTTTCTACACATTTTGAACTATTATGAATACTTTTAGTCCTTTAAGTACATTTTGATGCCGATACTTTTGTACTTTTACTCAAGTACATTTTCAATCCCGCACTTTTACTTGTAACGAAGTAGTTCTAAATTGCAGTATTGGTACTTTTACTTAAGTAAAACAATTGAGTACTTCTTCCACCACTGCCTCCCTAACACTCTCTGCACGTCCCTCTGGTCATCAGTTCAACCAGCCGTGGTCTATCTGTGATGATTAGGGGAGCAGCAGAGCAGCTGCAGGCGGTTCGTCCACTAACGAGCTTGGCCTTTTTACTGCAGAGGATACCTAATGGGAAGCAGGAGGCTCCCACCACTGGAACACAGAGCCATACGTGCTCATGGACTTCACTTGTGCCCATCTTTAATTACTATTATTATTATTATTATTATTAGTAGTATTACCCTTATTAGTATTACCCTTATTATTATTACTAGCCCTTACCCGTTCTGAATATTATGAACACGAAAATATGTACAATGTGGGTAATGCGATGTAATAGATCACGTTACTGATTGGGAGGGAATGAGGTGCGGTCACAGGGGAGGTGCGGTCCCAGTGGTGGGGACGGCAAAGGGGATGTTGCACGGAAAACTGTGTCCCCAATATAAATCAGTGTCCGTCCCAAAAACTGTATGCAAGTAGTATGCAAGTTGTGAATGCCTGCCCTCCCGTTTTATGCAATACGACTTGTATCAGTTGTTGTATTATAGCATATTTCCGTCGCCTGGTTGGTTTACATTCTCAGTGTTGATGAGTGCAAGATCCACACTGAGAAGAGAAGCCTGAGTGGGATTTGAGAGTCTTACTGTCCAGGAGCAACAGATGGTTCATGGTCAAAGCTGCTCGTATACATGGCCTTGAGGATGCTGGACAGAGTGGAAGCCTTTTGGGGCTGGAAGATTTTTGCCTTATGCTCTCTCTCCTCACTGAATTTATCTTTCCCCCTCTCCTTCTCTCTCTTACTATATCCCTATAAGTCTCTATATATACCAGTATGTCACTCTCGCTCTATTTTTTCTCCCTGTCTCTACTCTCTACCTATGTGTATATCAAGGTGATATTTTGTCTTCTCCCTTTTCTTTCTCCCTAATTTAGTCTTCATGACAGTTGATTCTTCCCCACAGACATTTCTGTGTTGTCACCGATGTCGTGTGCCCTATACTGACTCACCTGCCAGTATTTTGGGGTTCCTTGACAAAAAACAAGATGTGAGAACCACCAGGGTAGACCGGATGCACCGTTGTGTGAATTCAAACGCCAGTACACTACACTGTGGTGGCCAGGGACTTTACAATTACAACTGCACCACTCGTGCGTTCTGTACTGTAAGCCAGACGTTACCACCCACTGGTACAGTACGTTTACTGGTCGTGGTAGGCGGCACATTTTCCACTGGTATACGCGAGAAGGGACCGGCCATGAACCTATAACCTATAATGCATCACCAGGATTTTCCAAACAGCGGTGGAAATAAAGTTGACTCGGAGTCGTCAGTGAAGTCACTGACTATGGCTTATATTAACAGCTTGGAGTCAAACAGCTTCGACATCTGTCGAATCCTTGGTGTTTTTACCATTCACGTGTGTTGAGCGAGCAGCACCGCATCCCCCCCCCCCACCCCCCACCCTACACACACATAATATTGTAATAACTGGCAGCCGGTCCATGGTAATAGAAAGGTTAGGAAACCCTATAGTCTACCTATACAAGCACATCTGGTTATCTGTCAAAAACAAACTCCATTGCAGTGTCCTCATGTTTGTTAGAAACACAATTTCTAATCAAACACCAGATTACTTTTTCAAACAGTTATTAAAATCAAGTGACAGACATAATCATAACACCAGAATTGCAAGCCTCGGGTCATTTATCACTCCCTGCTCCCAAAACGAACCTCCTTAAATAAACAGTTATGCATCGATCAATATCATTTTGGAAACATGTTACCGCCTCACATTAACATAACATAAATTATCTTTCAAATATGCTTTAAAGGAACACTTGCTATACAGCTGACCACATGACCATAATGTTATTCTCATTATGTTGCATTTCATTTCATAGAATAAATTGTAATCATGTATTTTCATGTATTTAACTTTGTTGAATGTATTCGTAATTACCGCATGTGTTTTTTGTTATGTATTTTATATGGACCCCAGGAAGATTAGCTGTCGCCACGGCGTCAGCTAATGGGGATCCAGTCAATAAACAATAAACATCTTGCCGGTGTTATCCCCTCCATCGTGTGTAAGAGAAACGCCCATATCGCTTGTCCATAATTATATGGGCGACGGGATTAGTAAACGACACTCCATCGGCCACGGTCCCTTTGATTTATACAACACTGCATGTTACATCTGTCGGCTGTGGAGTGGACTCCTTCTGGAGCCGGTTATTTTTAAAACAGTATTTATATGTATGTGGCTTGGTGTGGATGACCTTTAAGCTCTTCTCCACTCAAGTACAGACACACACACACACACACACACACACACCCCTTGTCTGGGTCTCTCCAGTTTGCAGCAGGTGTTAACTTGTTAAAAATGACAGTGTTGTAGCGCTTTGACAAAAAGTGAAATCATTGTGCTTTCCTCTTCCATCTCTCCCTGGTCACTATAGGGGAGGGCCTGGTGTGATTTGGCCCAGTGCGATTTGTTGTGACCTTTGTGTCCACAATGGTTAGAAAAAACCCAGCACCGGTGCCGTTTGGAAAGGCGTTGCATTGGAGGTGAAATAACACATAGAAGCATGGGAAGCATCTGTGGCATTTTGGATTTTAGCTATATCAATTTATATAGCACATTATAGCTGGCTATTCAAAGAGAGAAGACGACTTTAACCCATTTAGGCCTGATGTCGAAATTAAAAAAAAATGTCTTTTTCTGAAAAAGATGTTTCTATATCAGTGGTTCTCAATATTTCATGTCAAGGTCCCCAAAAAATATATGTAATATGCCGCCGACCCCCCATCTGAAAATATGTTGTTCCAGGGACCCCCCCCCCCCAGAAGCAAAGATTTGAGTTAAAAACGTTATGAGCTATGAGCTTGTAGATCTGCTATTTTTCAACAGCTAAAGCATAACACAATGCTTGAAACACCGAAAGGTGTTCCCGACAAAAATGGGTTAAATTAAGGATTCCTGCAAGTCGCTATGCAAGTGATACATGAGCGCTATGGTGACAAATGAGCACTAACGAGCCCGTATAACGATGATGATGTTGCTGTCGGGCAGAAACCTCTTATATCCATAATCTAACTTTTTATGTTTTTTTTTTGGTAAATTAACGCCCTACTTGATCATATTACTACAGTGTCACACAGACGTAGCACATCAGCAAGCTTGAAACGCAGTGCGGAGCATTATTAACAGGCCGATTTGCATTTTGGCAATTCTGTACTGGCCATATATGGAGCGTGTCATCAAACCCCGGATAGCCATACATGGAGTAGACTGGATCATCACCTAGATCTGCATAATATATGGAGCCGGCCAGCAACTATCAACATGTCACATGTGACGTTAAACCCTTGGATCTCCATATTTGGAGCTGACCGGTTCCGGAAATTCCATTATGTTACACCACTCGTCCTTCCTCTTCGATGTCTCCCTTTTTGACTAATAGTACTGTAGAGGAGGCTGAATAAACAGTCGAAAAGGACACGCACGTCTAAACCTATAGGCTGGGTGCTGCATCGAAATAAAGTCACAATGAAGAAATGAAAAAATCCGTACACCATTTGATGCTCCCAAATTATCTTTACTGATAGGTAAATTACGTAAAGATAATTTGGGAGCATCAAATGGTGTGCAGACTTTTTCATTTCTTTTTTTCATTTGTCCATTCAAACTCTATAGACGGGCCTGCCACAAAGTTATAGTCATGTGATCAAGACAGATGTGTCCAATCTTTTAAATTACATCCTGATTGCAGGAGTGCGTGCTTCGCTTTGTCTCAAAGTCTCATTATATCCAGAGCCGCCGAGTATGGGATGACAGAGAATTTCCATCTTACTACTTACTGTGTTTGCTATATAGCACTGCACTGAAGTTAAGTTGACATTTAGTGACCAATTATATTCACTAGATTTACTAGTCTTTTCATATAACGATATTGTTTTTTCATTGTGTCATTATTTTAATATTTTCTCTTGGTTCTCTTCTGGGAAACTGAGAAGTCAAGGTCCAATACACTCTCTCACCGTTGTCTCTCTCTCTCTCTCTCTCTCTCTCTCTCTCTCTGGTTGAACTAGGACAATATAATACTTGTATTCTCCTTTCTCATGATGTTACTGTACTTGGAGATCCTGCCATGAGCACATCTGTCAACGAACGTCCACGTATACGTGTAATAAATATCACTTTGAACCACTTGAGACAGCTTTTGCAATACTTATTCCTCAAATTTGCCACATCAAGGATTGATCCTTGATGTGGCAAATCAAAATGTTATCATTTTTAGCATGCTACATGGGGGAGTCTGTCAGGAACCTTCCCTCACTGCACTGGTTCTCAAAGAACCTCCAAAATGATATATTTGGCTTTGAACCCCCATTCAAAATCACTGTAGTGTAGTACGTGTATACTCTGTGCCGCTCAAGCAGCCGAAAGATACTTCTTCCTCAAGCGGTAATTTCTATCAGTCTGTAGCTGAGATTCATAAAGCATTGGCTTGTGACTGTCAAAACGTGCAGGTCATCATCTGCTATGATTAAAAACTCAACTGTGTTCATACTGTAGTATATTGTTGCTGTTTGGGCAGCAAACTATAGTTTCATCTCCCTATGTATTGTATTTTCGTAAATGAATGCCCTACTTGATCATACTAAAGTAGAGCGTCACACAAAAGTATCAACAGTTGCAAGCTTGAAGTGTGGCACTTTTCAGCTTGTAGATCTGCTACTTTGTTTTGCCACAGAGACAATATACACTGGCTACTGGACTTGGCCAGTATGGGCTTTGTTCAGTTAACCATTTCAGCCTTAAAGGGACACTTCACCCTTTTTGCAAAAAAATATATGTTAATGACGTTTAGAAGCTTTAGAACACACTCCTGGGGGTCTTTATGTGTGTAATATGTGGTTTTAGATATTTTAGATTGTAGCAGTGAGCCTGTTGTCTCTGATGTCATGGACACTGGTCTCACTTCCTTCCTGGACTACATGTTGTCTCAGTAAGACAGCTCTCCCCCTATCCACAAGGAGGAGCAGTGCACCAAAGAATTATGGGAATTGTAGTCCAGGAAAGTAGTGAGACCAGTGTCCATGACATCAGAGACAACAGGCTCACTACTACAATCTAAAATATCTAAAACCACAGATTACACACATAAATACCCCCAGAAAAGAGATCTAAAGCTTCTAAACGTCATTAACATATATTCTTTAGCAAAAAGGGTGAAGTGTCCCTTTAAGAGCGCCACTCTTATCATCATACATCATGCATCATTCATCATCATCATACATCTTAGCTCAGCCAATCAAACTCATCAATTCTGTGCTGGTGTGCTCGTATACGGACAGACACAGATACACACAGAGCTGTGCATATAGCAGCGCCGCTCAAAAATTGTCCCGCCAACACTTCACCGCTTGTATTTGTACTGTATACGTTAAGTGACAAATAAAACCTTCCAGATCCATGAAAGCGGTTCATTTCTGTAGACTTCTGGACCATTAAACCAGAGACCATGTTTCATGAAAACCTCTCTTCCTCGTCTATAGCCCAAGGCTCATGGGGGGGTGGGTTTGCATTTAAAAATCTACAGCTGGGGCTCCTCCGCTGCATGTCATTATCAAGTACAGTTTCAAGGCTGTGCGCGCATATTAAGTTAATCTTCAAAAGAAGCTATAAGCGTTTGGCATTTACTCCTCGGAATGCGACTGCTACCTGGGTTTAGAGATATATAGACCCACAATCGGTATGAAAGCGCAAGGGGGATTCCACTTTAAGCCATTAAGACCCGAGGTCGATTGTATACACAATATCTTCCAAATCCTACACGATTGTGTTTTTTTCTTAGTTTTTTTAAAATGTTTTAACCCATTCTGAACGGGAACCCATTCTGGTGTTAGCATCATGTTATGCTTTAGCTATTGAAAAATAGCAGATCTACAAGCTCATAGCGCGCCACCGTGTGGCGCGCTACGAGCTTGTAGGTCTGCCATTTTTGAAAAATCGAAGAACGACTGACATTTTTTAGAATCTGATCTCAGGTCAGAATGGGTTAATCAGACCCAGTGTGTGTCCGGTGGAAACCTCGTATGAATCTGATCTCAGGTCAGAATGGGTTAAATAATTCTGTCCGTGGGTTTCAAATAGCCTGCCCCATGACAGCCAGTGAACATTTCTGGCGAAAACAGCCTGTGGACGGGTATACATGCACATAGCAATACATGAAAGGGGGGCCCATAGCCCCTGCAGAGAAAAGTATGCATAGCAGTTGATTTTTTTTCCTCCCAGTAGCAAAAGTATAGACGGTCGTTTTGAGGGGGGGGGCCCACGACGGACGGACGGGCGTCGCTTCCTCCTCTTCCCATCAGTGACGGGAGGAGGAGGAAGCGACGGTCGTCCGTCAGAGGCCCCCCCCCCCCATCGGTCCAGACGGCATCCCGGGACGTGTCCTGAGAGCCTGACGCCCACCAGCTGGTGGAAACGTGTTCACGGTGGATATTCAACCCATCTACCCTCAGAACTGTTCCCCTACCTGCTTCAAGTCCAGCACCGTCATTCCCATCCCCCAAACAGCAGAAAGTGACCAGACTTATTGACGACTGGCGCATCAATTCATCGCCCTCATACCCCCATAGCCAGTAAAGTGCCTGGAGGAACTGGTTTAAAGGCACAAACAGGAGTGCGGAGGAGTGGACGCCATTTCGCATGTCCTTCACACTGCCCTCTCCCACCTGGAGGGGAAGAACACCTATACGTAAGACTGCTCTTCGTGGATTACAGCTCGGCGTTCAACACCATAATGCCATCTAGGCTCGTCAGTATAAGCTCCAGGATCTGGGTCTGCACACAGGTGGTGAGAGTGGGAGCGACTGGACCTCCTCCCCCATCGACTCTCGGTACAGGAGCACCACAGGGCTGTGTTCTCGGCCCACTCCCTGGGAGGCACACACAAAACTATGGTGGTTGCAAAAGCGCAACGACGCTTATAACGGTCTCAGACGCCTCGAGTAGTTCGGCCCGAGTCCTCAAATTATAAGAAACTTCCGCCGAGGGACGATTGAGAGCCTGCTTGACGAGCAGCTTCACCAGCTGGTATATGGGAGCTGCACAGGCGGGGACCACGAGGCCCTCAGGAGGGTGGTGCGCTCAGCCGAGCGCATCGCTGGGTGTCGGCTGCCCAGCATGGAGGAACTGTACACTCAGCGATGCCTCAGGAAAGTCCCCGAGGATCATTAAGGACCACCTGCACAGTGCACACACCCCCATAAAGTGTTTTTCAGGCTGCTGCCCTCGGGGGAAGAGGTCTGCCAACAAAAGCAGACTGAACAGTTTTCTCCCCCAGGCTGTATAAGACTGCTTAACAAGCCTATAGATGAACATTGAACATTTCCATGGTATTATACGGCCTTGTATACTGATCCGTTTAAACTTTTGTAAACTTTTAGACTTGGTATCGTTATTTATTTACTGTTTTTACTTCACCCAACCGACGTTTTTTACCAAGCTGTACCTGTACTGTACATCTGTGTGACAATAAACACCTTGAACCCTCAAACCCGCCAAACGTGTGTTGCCGTTACGTTGCTCAAAAACAATATAATATAATAAACGCAAGCCTTCGGGGGAAAACTTCATATTTACCCTGGTCTGTAACCAACAGTGTTCTTACATGACATCCTCCGTTTCACGACGTCGGCACTCGGTGAGTATAATTGCTAATAATATGAACGTTTTCTTCCTACATTCTGCACTGCAGGCAGCACAGTGACGATGCCCCATTGCGCCCGCAGCTGCATTGTTGTCAATTATATACCACAGGTCGTTTCGAGGAAGCAGTCTGATTGGTTGAAACAGCCTTCTAGCCGTGGGCTAAACCAGCACCAGTCACCACCTAATCAAAACAAAGAATTCAGCTGCTCCGTTCTCCCAGAGCGCTAGCAAACTCGGTGGCTATGCTACCTAGTTTCTTGGGACATTTGTGGTCGTAGTGACTACATCGGTCATTAAATATTTTTTTTAATAATTGCAATATACATGAGGGTGTGGTTTAACGTGATTATTGCCACTTCAGTGACGCACACCTTCTCGTGTAATATTGCTTAATTAATCTGTCTTTAAAAAGTTCTAATATTAATATTGGCTCTTGTTGCACAAATTGTGGACAATGTGGTCAACACTCAACGGCACTGTTTGCGAATGTAGTAGGCTACATTTAGTCCCAAAGACAAAGATATATGCTGCTGATGAATGGGCAACACACACACAATCAACCAAACAAGCTGAACACATGGCATTGGGATCATTGATGCACTTGAGAGTGCAGCACACAGCCGCTCACAAGTCAAAAAAGAAACGACTCAGGGATCGGGGTGCCAGCCAAGTCTATGGACTTTTTGTTTAGGGCACTAAAAACAGTGAGGCAACTACAGTGGGCACATGAGTGTGCTCTTTGTTTGAGGGATGCAGGGTTTAATGTTTGTCTTTCCTAGACAAACATTTTTAAACACAATTGACAATGGACAGAGTTTAATGTTTGTTTTGTCACTAATGCCAGTTTTGTCTGTCACTGAGCAAATCGGCATATGATGTTATGTTATGATATCGCGATGACGTAAGATGATGAGGGTCGGTAAAGCGCCCCTCACTTCACACGGGTGTGATTCTTTTTTATTTTTTAAGTTAAAGCACTTCATTCCCCATCGTTGTTCCTGTTCCATTTTCTCACGCCTGTGTTGCTTTAAAGAACTATATTATTTTCCTATGATCTATCTCATCATGGAATTAATGTCAATATTAGCGATATAGCTTTGTACTGATTGAGTAAATAAGCATCTATCATATCTGGTTTTGATTTGGAGTGACGCTATTGGTTAGCGGAATACAAGGTTCACTCCCTCTCCTATGCCAAATGTCCTGGCTCGTTCCCCGAGGCTAGTGGGTTTCATGATTATTGAACCAGTGTCAAAAATAATTACAGAGAAAACGTATCGTATTGTGTCGGGCAAAAACCTCTTGACCGACCGGTGACAGTGATTGGGACTGATGCATGGTTGATGGGCCACAGGTGTGGTATGTCACACTATATACACATCTACTCATTCCTTGAAGGTCTGAGGAAGGGCTGCGGCACGAAACGTTACCACTTCAGTAAAGAAATATTTGGGAGCATAAAATGGTGTGCAGATTTTTTTCATTTCTTGATTTGGGGCAAAAACCTCTTCATTTTCTAACTTTATGCATTTATTTTCTTCGTAAATGAATGCCTATCTTGATCACACAGCGTCACAAAAAACATTAAAAAAAGAATCACATCTACAGTACAAGAGATTGTCGATCTGGTACTTTTTCTACTTTTGAATAACAAGTTTGTGACGATATCAATTAAAACGCAGCATTGGGCAATAATGATGAGAGGACTGGTGTTGTCTTACTGTGGTCTGGAGGCTTCAGCCTGGTCTGTCTGCAGTTTCTCTCCACCCTCCACCTCCATGGTGCAGTAGACGATCCTGTTGGGGGCCACGGACTTAAGCCCCTGGACCTCCATGATCACTATCTGGAGAGACGGCAATCACATCAAATCAGAGCAAATCAAAATGTATTTATATAGCAAATTATTATTATTATGTAATGATGCTGTAAAACAAACGGTGTCAAAATAAACAGATTGTCTTTATTGTTAATGGGATTTAATGTTTGCATAAGGGACAAGATGACGTACATTTTCTCTTCATTGTCGATGGCGTTTTTAAAACAAACGTTGAAGTAAAAACAAACATTAAACCTGTACATAGGAGGGGCTAGCGCCTGTTAAATGTTTGAAAGTGAAAGTGATTAATTCTGTCTGTGCTTTTCATGAATTATTTAACCAATCAAAAGTATTGACAAGAGCAAGTTGGGACTATAATAACAATTAAGCTATGCATGCACGTTTTAGATCACAAGGCCACTTGCACAAAATGTACAGTATACATACTGTAGCTAAGTGTATGTAATGCATGTACTTTACTGTATAGCACTGGTCTTTACATGCACAGATCTGTAGGGATAGTGTACTACTGCAAGTTTATGTATGTATATGTATGTATGTATGTGCATATCTTACGTCTCCCTGCGTTCTGTTACTTCCCCCCACATGATTCCCATTACAGTCCAGTACTGTTCTTAATATTATATTGCTGTTGTGGAGTTTGCATGTTCTCCCCGTGTCCCCTAGGGTAGGTACCCTCACAAAAACATGCCGTAATCCTGGTCTCTAAAACTACCTCCCTCTGGCCAGCCTGGGCGCATGACGGAGGGGAAAGGAACTGGTCGGAATAACGAGTTCCTTCGACGCTCTACTACGTTCGGCCGGGGAAACTCTCCCCTGCCGGGTGAAAAGAAGCAGCTTGCACTCCTCATGCATAGAAGGAAGCATGAGGTCAGTCCGCTGCCCCCCCCAGGTTGGCAGAGGAAGTGTAGCGCCCAGGATTACATTAGATAATTGACACTGGGTGAAAAGATACCAAAACATGTCATGTACCACTACTTTGTGGTATAATTGAATATTTCAAGCCGGGAGCGAGATAATGTAAGCTGCACTTCATTTGGGGGTGTGAAAAAGCAGCAAAGTGGAATTTATTTACAAAGCCTTTTAATACAAAACAAATCAGCGGAAAGTTCTCCGCAGAGGTAATGCAAGATAAATTGCAAGGCGAGAGCTAGAAAAGAAAAAGGGTCCTTGATATAATCTCAGGCTCAAAACAAATATTTGTACTGTTTTTCCTCAATCGCTAAGTGTATTCTTGTAAATGGAAAAAATGGTGCGTTCATTTAGTGCCTTTATATCCAAGGCGCTTCACAATACAATACATTTCACCGATCCACACACAGTCACACACATCGACGTCGGAGGCTCAAGGACACTTGGACACTCGAGGGGAGTCTGGGATGTAATCTCTACCTCCTGACTCCTGAGACACTGCAGCCCCGTACATATACAGTAGAGATATATAGACCCCTCTGGTCCATAGCTCTAATGCCGTCGCATTTAGAGCTATGTTAGCGATGACTTCCGGGGCTCGCATAAATGTAGACCAGCCTCTTCTCGTAAATAAAAAAAGAACGTTTTTGCTTCTCACCAATACAAAGGCGGGTTGTGTCATTTGAAAGCCTACTTTCCTTATAGTGGAAGCACTCTGAGCCCCCCACCACACGTATAAAAGGGACTTTTTGGCTAGAAATGGATTATTTTTCACCGGAGCCAAAAAGTACCTTTTATACATGTGGTGGGGGGCTCAGAGTGCGTCCATTATAAGGAAAGTAGGCTTTCTAATGATCGGTATCGGTAACATATAGCTCTAAATGCAATGGCATTAGAGCTATGGACCAGAGCTACAGTAGAGACAGATTACTCATATGGGAATACTGAGACTGTGCGACTGCGTGCACGCACACAGGCTGCATGCACTGTAATCAAGCCATTCCCCAAATCAGTTGTTTTGAGAAAAACTCCGTCATACGTCATTACGTATATGAGTGCACCAGTGTGGTGAGTTACACTGGTTGGTTCTCAACCTTTTCAGGAAGTGGCTCTCCAAAATAATCATATTTGAACAGGGTAAAAAGCGTGTAAAAAAACACACACACACACACACACACACACACACACACACACACACGCCCAGACGCCCACCCACCTCCAGCGTGAAGGAGAGGACCACGTCGGACTTGGAGAGGAGGTCTCCCTCGTCGCCCATGTCCAGGAAGGAGTTGTTCATGGTGGAGCGTTTGAGCTTCTGCTTGAAGTCGGCGCCTCCCTTGGACACGGGCAGGCTCTCCAGGTTGGCCATCAGCAGGTTGACGGAGGAGCGCAGCTCCTCAACGTACATGGCCTCCATGTCGGGGGACACGAACGGAGGATAGCGCCTCTCCTTTAAAGGGCCAAGAGAGCATATGATCAGACAGCAGGTCAGAAAGCACATCCCGGAAACACTTTATTTAAAGGTATATTCAGTGATTTCACTTAAAAAACCATAGGTTTCGTTTTTGGCTGTGGGACCTAAGCCTTTCATCCTATCAGGATATAGAGCCAAAAACGAAACCTAAGGTTTTTTGACCCCCAGGGGTTAACTGGGGACAGGGAGGAACTCCTTATATGGTCAGCACACTCTATAGTAGAGAGGATTATCACAACAAAACAAAAAAATAAGTGAAATCACTGAATATAACTTTAAGCCAAACTCATTTTAGACCTGAGCTCCATTCTAAAAAAATGTCTTCTGAATCGTGACAGTTTTCAGAAAAAAAAACCCCATGTTTCTATTTCAGTGGTGCTCAACCTTTTTCATATCACAAAGGACCCCGAGAATTATCTGTATCTGAAAATATGTTGCTCCAGGGACCCCCCCCCCCCACAGAAACAAATATTTGAGTTAAAACCATTCACATAATTCATTATAATGAATTATGAAGTAGAGCATGAAATAGATCAAATTATACATTATTTGCTGGAATTAACCCATTTTTGGGCAAGAAGCCCTTTTGGTGTTTTAAAAAATAGCAGATCTATAAGTTCATAGCGCGCCACCGAGTGGCGCGTTTACGAGCTTGTAGGTCTGCTATTTTTGAAAAATCGTGAAAATATTTATTTCAGAAAACTGGAGGATTTAGAAGATTTTTTTTATTTTTTATTTTGAGGTCAGGCCTAAATGGGTTTTAAACGATTTGGTGGTGTAGTCATTTCCAGTGACCACCATGTAGGCCTACTGTTATTTTGTAATAACCTACTGTACCTTGGCCACCCTCTCTGCAAGCTGGAGTCTTCCATCCAACTCCCTACGGATCTGTGCTGCCTGCTCGTCCACATTGTCAAGCTGGGGAAAAGCAAACAACACGGTCAATTAAATCTATCAAAGAGGCTGAGTGGACGGAGGAGAGAGAGAGAGAGAGAGAGAGAGAGAGAGAGAGAGAGAGAGAGAGAGAGAGAGAGCCACTGTACAGAGATATCCAATCAAAAGCTGACGGGATAAAGGAGCATGTTAATGAACCACCATTCAAGACTTAAGGGATTATAATGACATCACTCAACTAATGAGAGAGTAAGCACTAATTTTCAATCACACAAATTGCCTTTATTTCATTCCCCGCTACGTGACATTATGCACATTATAAATGCAGCATTTTTCAGTCTCTTATTATGAAGATGAATGATTCTTCACACAGCAGTAGTTTGCGTGCAGAGTGTGCGTGCGTAAACGTGCGTGTGTGTGTGTACATACCCTGGGCTTGTATGTATTCATATCTGCTTGCATAATACTAAATGTTCCATGGGTGAGCTGAAGGATTCCAGCTGTTCCATGATTATGTTTTACGTGGTATCCTACAGTATAGTTCCAATATTAGAGAGGGTATGTATGCGTGTGACATCATCGTCATACCCGGAAGTTATGCGGGAACGCCTACTGAGTGGCAAAAAACTACTTTCTGGCCTTCATAGCCCGTACATCCAAACAGAAAAGTCCTTTTTGATTGCATTACATGACTTTGACTTTGTCACTCACTTTGCCATTCACGTTATGCATGTGCATACCCTCTATGGTATATTGTTACTGTAGTGTGGTGTTTAGGTCGAGGCTTCTGCTTGGAGCTTGTTGATCTGCAATTTGTGATGCCTTCTTGTGACTGTCTGCTTTGGCAATGTAAACGTATGTTTTCTCATGCCAATAAAGCCCTTTGAATTGAATTGAATTGAATTGACTGTAGTACGATCAAGTAGGCCGTTGATTTAAGAAGAATCAGAAAAGAAAACAACAACAACAACAACCTGAAAGCATCTGAAATCAAGGAGAGAGGGGGGTGGGGGGGTTTGGGGGTTGAGGGGGGTCTGTGCTTATTGTAAATTATTGCCAAAAATTGTAATTTGCAAATCGATGCGAGTTCACTTCCGCTTCCCAAGAAGTAATCTTAATGGTGAAACAAAACTGGATTCAGCATAATTGCTCTTTAATTACCATATAGATATGTATTATGTAATATATTTCCCCCCACATTATTGCATTTCTAATTTATGTAATTGTAATTCTCCTAGCTGTGTGTGCGTGTGCGTGTGCGTGTGCGTGCGCGTACCTGCTGAACTGTAAATTGAATACACTGTATGACTATATGACCTAAACCAGTGCATGGTATTCATGCATTCTCCACACCTACTGTAATTGTGTTCGTCTAATTGTCTTTCCGGTCCTTTGTCTTTCCGGTCCTTTCCACAATAACTACAAACACAACACATACCCATCCACCATGCACCCAGCTGCAGCTAATTAACTCTAATTACAGCAGCCTCAAGCACCCCATGGCCTGCCCTAGACCCTAGAGAGCAGTGGTTGACAAAGTGGTGTCCGGGGACCCCCAGGGGTCCTTGATGGGGTTCCAGGGAGTCCTCAGCAAAATATGTTCATTGTTTAGTCTTGCAATGCCATTGCAAGACTTAACAACTTCAAAATATCTGGATATTTATTTTTTACTATTTTTAACCTTTAACCCTGAAAAAAGTAGAATGCCTGTAATATATTTTTTGTGAACATAGATATCCCCCACATGTAAATTATTAATTTATTATTATTACTATTATTATTTGAATAATTATTATAAATGTGCATACATTTTTCAAAACAAAAAAAAATTGTTTGACTGTACCCTGTACTGATTACATTTCTGCCAATAAAGTATTCAAAAATGTATTTTGGCCGGGCGCGATGGCGTTGAAATGCCCGGTTTATACTCAGGTGTGCGCCGAAAAAAGCAGATCTACAAGCTCACAACGTGTCGTGCTTTGACACGCTGTGAGCTTGTATATCGGCGATTTACGGAGTGCAACCCCTATAGGGTGCAGGCAATTGATCCGACATACCAAGAGTCCGACAGTCATTAGTCTGACACCCTACCCAAACGCTAACTTAACCCTAACCGCACGCGGACGCCACAGGTGATTTGTAACAGACTACGGGTGATTTGTAACCGACTACGGGTGATTTGTAACAGACTACGGGTGATTTGTAACCCACAGCGCATGTCAAGACTTTTGGTATGTCGGATCGCATCGCATCGCAGTAAAGCTTTCTGGAGTGAATATGACCAAAGTCAGCCTTTGTAGCTTTAGCCAAGAGGAACCGGTCATTTACAATTTCCCTCAGGAAAAATAAAGTTTCCCTCTATCTATCCATCTTGTCTAGTGTCTCTAACCTCTCCTGTGAAACAATAACCTTGGGTATTGTCTGGACGCTGATTGAATAAAAGTTGGTGTGCAGCGCTGAAGGCTGAAATCACATGCTGCCTCACGATTCATGGCTAGCAGTGAAATATATTGATTGTCCATGCAGCATCCAGAGGATTGGGTTTAAGGAGAGAACAATGTTAAAGATGCTTTAATGTCAAATATGCTTTTTTTTTTCCAGATTTCAGATTATGGTAGAATATTGGGACAGAGTCTGCAGTTCTAATGGCATTCTTCTCTAATGGGGAGGTCCTTATTATGCTAGTAATCCTCTAAACCAACCACTGGAAAAGATGCAAGCACTTCCACAACATTGTCAAGTGCCTCTGTTACAGTATGTTAACACCTGACACAGGAATTACGTTTAGCTGAGGCACTAGCAACACTACTAAAATAAATCGTATGAGACATTCGGACCATACTTATACTGTCAAGGTTTTGTTAGGCTGTATGCAAGTAATGGCAGAGCCATCACTCACCCAGAGCTGACAAAATTACACTGGTCAACTCAGCTCCTCAATCATCAAATACACAGTGGGCCAAAATAAAGAAATTGGTACAAGTCGAGGGCCGGACTGTGTTTCAACACACGGGCCATTTTTGGGGAGAAAGGTAGCTGAAAGTTGACCACAAGTGATATACTTTCACTGCTGATCAATAGTGAAGAGAAGACGCATGCTTGCACTCATAGGAGGTCTTAAGTATGTTTCACCAGTTTCAATTGAAACGGGCCTCCACCCTCAGGGGGGCCTCAACAAAATAATGATGTCATAGGTATATGGGGGCCTCATATTTGGTCTTGAAACAGGCCTCCAGATTCCTAAGGCCGCCCCTGAGAACACACAAACGCACCAAGCTGGCCATAGGGGGCGCTAGCTCCCCTCAAAGAGCCAGAATGCAAAATGCTTGTCATTCAGCCTCACTTTGAGTTGCTCAGTGGACTGTCTCTCACACAGCGATATGGAGAAAAATATCACACCCGCGTGACGTGAGCGGCACTGTTATCACATTCCGTGCTCAGACAGTCAGCTTGAGCACACTGCACGTGCACACACACACACACACACACACACACACACACAGCCTCAAAATATAACACAGCTCAGTGTTAGGGAACGCTGTAGCAATTTAGTCATTTAGCAGACGCTCTTAATCCAGAGTGACTTACATTAAGCAAGAACAAAATGCATGGGAATGCATCACATAAAAAGCATTTATCATGAAACATGCTTAAGCTAAGAATGTAACAGTGGACTATCTATATAATGAAACTAGATTATAAACTATACATATATACTATACTATGCTATACGTGTGGAAGACCCATAGATCCATAGACCCCAAGGTAGCCGCAATGAAGTAATAAATATAGCAAAGGGTGCAGATGAAGAACAGCTGCACTAATTGGCGCCGTTAAGGCGTGCATGGCAACAGTTTGTGTCTCGTGTGATTTCACACCAGAATATATAAGATGATGCACCGTGTTGAAAATGACTGTAGACGTTGAGAGAGAGAAGAGAGCGACAGACAGACAGACAGGGTGATGTTGTCTTGTACCGTTTCCAAAGCAGGAGGACCAAAGCGAGCCTATCATGCTGCTGTAGCAGTGAGGAACAAACTGTATTCCTTTGGAGGCTGCTGTGATGGATGGACCTACAACAAAATGGAACAGATGGATGTCCATGTCTTCAACACAGTGTCTTTATGCTGGAAGAAGTTACCTCCAGTGGAACCTGGAAGAGGGGACGGTCACCTTGAGGTTCCACCCAAGCGCTCCGGCCACACAGCTGTGTTGGTTGAAGATACAGTCTACATCTGGGGAGGGTCTTGGAAAGGGCAGTATTACAATGTGCTTTATGCATTTGATGTTGACTCCCACAGATGGTTCCAACCCAGGGTTTCTGGGACTGTTCCAGAGGAGAGGAGCTTCCACTCAGCCTGTGTGTTGGAGAAGGTCATGTTTATCCATGGAGGAGACACCAAGCTGACTGGATACACCAATGGCATGTACAAGTTGGACACCAGCACAATGGTCTGGACTTTAATTAACACCAGAAAAACTCCACGTCCTGATTCATCAGCTACCATCATTGGTACCAAGATGTTTGTATTTGGGGGCTGTAGGCCCACCATCAGAGTGTTTGACACAGAGACCAACGAGTGGCTGAACACACCTTCTGCACAACTTCTACCAGAAGGACGCTGGTGTCATTCAGCATTTACCTACAATGGAGAGCTGTACATATTTCGTGGCTGGAACGGTAACCAGAACATCAATGATGTGTGGAAATTAAGTCCAGAGACCTTCTCCTGGAAGAAGGTTGAGCCCAAGTGGAAAGGACCATGTCCAATGAATGGTATGTGCTGTTGCATTGTGGGAGATCATATGATCCTCTTTGGAGGATACAAAGGAGATCACACTTTCTCTGATGAGCTGTTCATCTTAGACTTGAGTCCTTGTCTTAAGACGTTATGTAAGCTAGAAGTTATTCAGTACGCTCTGGACCAATCAGAACTCCCACACGACATCAGGTGGGAACTGGCAGCCATGGCAAACAACGACAACAGACGACAACATCAATAACAACCGAGACCACATTCCAGACGAAGGTACAGCAGAAAGATCAAGAAATGATGGATCAACATCTCATCCCACCTGATGGTGAGCCACCTCTCAGCATCACTTACTGAGATTCAAACCTCAGGAGACTCCTCTCCAGACAGGCTCTCTAACCATTCAGCTAGGCATCAAACAATGACAATTGTTCCGTCCAACACAATGCGGTGGAAACACAAACCTGTGTCTGTATGTTCCAAACTGAACACGGTGGAACTCTCTTTATTGTATATTTATTTCTATGATTTTTTTTTTTTAAAGGACCAAGGAGTCCTGAAAGGACTTGGCCAATCCTGTTATTGTTAGTTTTTTTTCCTTCTTCTGCCAAAAAATAATAATCGCGAAACTCGGCCTACAGAAAAAACAAAAATCTTAAGGGCGACTGTGGCTCAAGAGGTAGAGCAGGTCGTCCAATAATCCATGGGTCGGCGGTTCGAATCCCGGCTCCTCCTGTCTACATGTCGAAGTGTCCTTGGGCAAGACACTGAACCCCAAATTGCTCCCGATGTGCTGGTTGGTGCCTTGCATGGCTTCCGCCGCAATCGGTGTATGAATGTGTGTGTGAATGGGTGAATGTAATGCACAATCTATGTAAAGCGCTTTGGATAAAGGCGCTATATAAATGCACCATTTACCATTTTATCTGGTACACAGCAAGCTAAAAGTAATCAACACACCAGCACGCCAGAGACCAGAATACTTCAAACCGAAACAAATAGTTAAAAATAGAACTACAAACGCACGTTGGAGATTAAACAACAGATAACAGCCAGCATCAGCAACTGTGTTTATTTAATCACATGTGAAAAATGTGGCTTACAATATGTCGGAGAAACGAGTAAAACAATAGCTGCAAGAACACAGATACAATATTAACAATGCAAAAAAGACAACTAAAAGGATTGTTCAACATTACGGCAAATTATGGCACATGGCATTGAAGCTCTAAACGTGTCTGGACTTCAACACAATCCCAACTGGACAGTAGGACAAAGATGTTTTAATGGAAAACAGTGGATTAAGAACCTCAACACGGATTTTCCTGGAGGTTTAAACATGGCAAAATATTAGACAAGTTGTTTTGATTTTGTACCAAAACTCCACAGCCATATACATGCTAAACACAGCCAACAATCAATGGAAATCAGACTTTGAATATAGGGGACAAATTAGCACATTCCACACCAAGCCAACCTGGGACACGAAGCAAGAGTGTACAGTGCACTGAAGTCCCCTCAGTCAACCACCGCCACTCTTGGCCCTCTCTCTCTCTCTCTCTCTCTCTCGCTCACTCACTGCCTTGCTCTCTCCCATAATGTTAATAAAGTTAGTAAAGTTACACCTATTTTATGTAAATAACATGGTAAAATGTGCAGCATTGGGAGGTAAAGGGGAGACACTTTCATTGTGAAGGGACGACAGGATGAGGAAAGGTGTTGTTGCTAATTGTCGAGAGTAATGGCTGCGTGTGATATTGAACAAATGGCAAAAAGGATAGGGGAAGGGAAAAGAGGCAAGGGGCGGCGCAAGATATCGCACATAGCATTCTCTATTCTGTTCATTAAAACATTAATTTAATTGCATTAGACATTGGTTTGATAGCTACAGAATCTATACTTTTCAACTGCATGACTCAAGACTTCTTTAGTGCATGTAATTGGAACAGTTCCTGCAGTACTTTACCCCACTTAGCCCATTTCTGTGTGTGTTGCGGTTTGATGGCCATGTTGAAGCCCATTTAAATTTAGCTGCTTATCTCCATTCTTTTTCTGCTTTTCCCATTTCATTTTGTTATCGGCACAGAGTTCCACTTGTCTCTTTGGATTTGGTGTGTGTGTGTGTGTGTGTGTGTGTGTGTGTGTGTGTCTTTTTAATTCCTGTCCAAACGTTATGTCTTTTACGGAGGGAAAGACAGTAGGCTGACAGGAAATGGGGAGAGAGATGGGGGGGATGACATGCAGTAAAGGCCGTCGGGATCGGGAGTCAAACCTGCCAGACTGGATTACCAGCCAAGGTGGCTGGCCCAGCCATGGCCCAGGCCTTGTCTTCTTTATGGAGCAAGGTTGAACCAAATATAAACCTCCCTTTTGTAAGTATTCTTGCTCTGTTCAATAATACAACCTATTTGTTCCATAATAACCCATTAATTTTATAATGATTTTCAAAAACATTTACAGTATATCATATAAATATATGTTTAAATGAATTAAAAATGTATAGCGTTTTATAAGTGCTCAAAGCGCTTTACAATGGTTCATATACATTGGGAGTGAAGTGTCGACTTCCCACATTCACCAATGGTGGCACGCTAGCACCGACCGACTCATTGGAGGCAATGACTCTTTGATGTGCAGTAGACAGGAGGAGCCAGGATTCGAACCGCCGACCCACGGATCATTGCATGCCCTGCTCTACCTCCTGAGCCACAGCCACCCTAAGCCTAGAAACAAGCCTGACCATCCATAAAACATTTGAGTGATTTTGTGACTGTGATATAAATATTTTTGGAAATCTCTGGGGAAGAAAAATCTATCATTCTATGCTATCTTGGATCATCCGTTTTTCGATGCGAGTCACTCTCTCTCTCTCTACCCTGCAGATATATGTTTTTCCAGGCAAGTGAGCCGATCGTGCTCAAGTTCTGGCTGGCATCAAATGTATAACATCTGCCTGTTGATGTGCTCTGCTGCTCTTCTGTTCAACTCAGAATTCTCATTCTACCACAATGCCACCAAAATGTGGAATGCCCTAACAAACGAAAGCAAACTTAACCCATATTGGACTGAGGTCGATAAAAAAGGCTTCTAAATCCTAACATTTTTCAGAAAAACCCATGTTTATATATGTCAGCAGTGCTCAACCTTTTCATGTGAAGGACCCCCAGAATTATCTATATTGGGCCACGGACCCCCCCCATCTCAAAATATGTAGTTCGAGGGACCCCCCAGAAGCCAATATTTTAGTTAAAAATGTTCGCTCTGAAATATATATATTCAAAGATTGTAGATCTGCTATTTTTCAATAGCTAAAGCATAACATAATGCTAACACCAAAAGGGGTTCCCACCCAAAATGGGTTAAAGAAAGTCCAAGGCAACTCTGTTCAGTTCAAGTAGAAAATCCTTTATTAGATTAAATTATGCAAAAACACTTAATTAGGTCAACAACAAGCGATTTATTTTATAACCCTTGCTTTTTATTGAAATAAAGGGTTTTCTACTTGAACTGAACAGAGTTGCCTTGGAGTTTGCCATCATTTTCTTCCACTGTGATTTTTACAAAGGTAATGAATCTAAAAAAATAACTCTTCTCCTGAAACAAAAGAGCACCTGTTTAGAGTTTTCTATATTTAGTACCCACAAAGCGCTTCTTCTTTTTTCTGATCATTCGTGTCTGTATTTGTTGATGTACAGTATGTATTATTGTATTGTATGCTATGTTGATGAATTGAATACATCGGACCACAATGGAAACAAGTCCCCAGGACGTTTTTGTGTTATCTTTTTAGCATTAATGTCTGACTGTACCACGTGCCGTTTACATTTCTGACTAATTAAAGTATTCAATCAATTTAAAAAAGGGACATCATGGGGAGGACAGTTTCCACCCCCTGGTGTTCACACTCATATTCACTTCTTTTATGCATATTTTGACACCTCAGATTTATTTTTTTACATACTGTAAATACATACATACTGTACAGTGTACACCCATGACAGCCAGTGTGTCACTCCACGTTCAACCTCAAACTCGCCAGTTTTCCGACTCGCCTTCATTTAAATTGCATTGAATTTAGAGAGAGAGAGGATAGTTGATACAGTACACTAGATGAAGTAGGAATGCTAAAGTTTAAACACCGAAGTACCGAAACAATATCCTGAGGATAAGACAGAAGTTCTCATAATCGGTTCTAGTGAGCCTGACTGTATAAATTAACAGTACAGTAAAGAACTTGGGGGTCATTATTGATTCTGAATTTAATTTTAATTCACACATTAATCATGTTACCAAGATTGCTTTTTTTCACCTTAGAAATATTGCACGAATCAGAGCCTATATTTTTCATTGGACGATGCAAAAACGCTAATCCACGCCTTTGTTTTTTCTCGGCTTGATTACTGCAATGCACTTTTTTCTGGACTGCCTAAGAAAACAACTGACAGATTAAAACTTGTCCAAAATGCAGCAGCCAGAGATTTAACTAGAACTAAGATGAGAGAACATATTACTCCAGTTTTGGCTTCACTGCACTGGCTTCCGGCTGTTTTTTAGGATTGATTTTAAAATTATTTTACTTGTTTATAAAGCTCTCAATGGTCTCGCACCTTCCTACCTACATGACTGCCTTCCTAAATATGTCCCAAACGTACCGCCCCCCTAAGGTCTTCCACTGCTGGCCTGCTCGCTTTGCCTAAAAAAATGGCAACTAAAAAATACGGGGAAGCAGCGTTTTGCTTCTACAGGCCGACGGCGGCGTGGCACAAACTCCCACTGTACCTTCGACAGGCAGCCTCTGTAGACATTTTTTAATCACAGCTCAAGACCCACTTCTACACTCTTGCTTTTAATTGATCTTTAAATTTTTTGTTCATGTCCTCACTGTATTGCATTACTGCTCTTGTTTTTTAATGTTTATGCCTTGCTTTTCTTTTCTTTCTTTTCTCCATTGCTCTGTAAAGCACTTCAGAGCACTAAAGCACGCTTTTGTCATGAAAGGTGCTATACAAATAAAGTTGTATTATTATAATTATTATCCTGAATTAGGACTACTATCATTGGCATTCACATATGATATACTCACCTTTTTTATCATTATCTAGCTGACCATTTAATTGCACAAAATAATTTGATCACTTTGGAAATGAACTACCGGTATAACATCTCTGGGTTTGACATACTACACTGATGAAGACAGCATGTTAGCATAACGATGAAGACATTGATGAAAACCTTTCGCTGTGGCGAGTTGGAAAACTGGCGAGTTCTCCGGATACCGTTATTAACTGGTCTAACGTTGAAACAACGTCATTTCAACAGCTATATATATAGACAGTCTCTCTATATATACACGCTTAAAAACCAGCTACTCAACGTCTATTCCAAGTTAAGCCTATATACCGCAAAAGACTAAAGAAAAATAAAACGTTTTAGACCAGTTATAACCAGTTTTTAGACGGATGTCTAATGTTGTAATGTTGTGTTTTTTCCTAAAGATGCATGCTTAGATCAGCTTTGGTTGCACAAACGTGTTCACCAGCCTATTTTTTTATTTTTTATGTTTTGTTGTTTCTGATGTCTTTGATGATAACCATACATGTATTAACCACCTTCAACATGGCATCCCTATCTTGCCACATGTCAAATAAGCCAATATCTTCAAACATGTTCTACACCCCCCCCCCCCCCCCACACACACACACACACACACAACTGTATATTGCCATGTTACCGTGACGTTTGCTTATATCTTTTCCTCCTCAGTCTTTGTAGTTCTGTGCAAACTGCCCATTTAATTCCTATGACAACCAGAGCTCACATGAAGGCGTTAATCAAAGGCATGCCATTCAGTGGAGGAGTCAACAAGTCTGTGCTGCTTGAAGACGCCGATGCCTCATATCAAACATGCACATGGTTTTGCCGTGTGGTGCGCAGAAACCTTGTATGTCCAAAACGCATCCTTTTTGAGTGGGTGCCTAACCGCTCCTATATGCAGCTATGTGTGTCTGTGTCTATGAAGTACTATGTACACTTTCTGCAATGGTACTGTTGAGCAGCCGTGCGCGAACGAGCGCGCGCACACACACACACACACACACACACACACACACACACACACACACACACTATAGTAGGGCTTGTACAGTACAGTACGAGTAGTACAGTACAGTAACTGTGCAGGATAGTATGTATGAGTACAGTATGATTACAGTCGAGTAGTCTGTACAGTCTGTCCACTCCAAGGAACAGCGATGTGGATCCCTATGTTTCCATGTCCACTTGAGTACGGAACAGTACGAGTAGTACAGTACAGTATGACTGAGTAGTAGAGTACAGTACAGTACACAAGGAGATGTATACAGCAGCTGCATGTCTCTCAGCGCAGTGACATTCTAATAATAATAATAATAATAATACATTTTATTTATAAGGCGCCTTTCAAGGCACTCAAGGTCGCCGTACAGGTTAAAACAGTACAAGTTAAAAGCAGAACAGTTAAAAGCAGAACAAAAAAAAACACAGCTTGCAGCAGACAGGTCATGCAGGGTCATAGGCCTGCCTAAACAGATGGGTTTTGAGGTGGGTTTGGAAAGTGGTGATAGATTCTGTGATTATTTGCCATAATCGTGTTAAAAATGTATCATTTTCAGCTAAACGCAACGAGACCGAGTATTGGGGGGCGCGTGGGCTAGGTCAGGAGGTAACAGGGAGTGCACGCCACGGCCAAGAACGTTTGGGGACCGCTGCAGTACAGTATACTGTAGTTGCACCGCTCAGTTCACACAGGTGTGATTTTTATTATAATTTGAACCCGTTCAAATCAGCGAAAGCGTGCACTAGTCCAGGTAGGGAATGAGGCATTGGAACGTCTCGGGATCCCCCCCCCCCCCCCAGGAGGAAGTCACTAATGTTTGCTCTATAGTCTGGAGAGGGAAGTCTGGAGCTCTCTGGTGGAGCTGTCGCCCCCCCGCGACCCGACTACGGATAAGCGGTTGAAGATGGATGGATGAATGGATCCGTGTTTAGCAATGGTTAGGCCAACACCAGCGATGGGATGTGGTCGGAACCGGTTCCTATATATACACACACACACACAAATCGGACAATTTTAACTAAAATCTATGCTTCTGCAGGGTCCCTGGAGCTAAATATTTAGAGATGTGGGCGATAGGGGTGACAAAAACTAAAACTCTCCATGAAGTCAAGGCTTCGTGGGGTGTGTAATTGATAGAAAACGAGTACTTGCTTGAATGGTTTAAAAACATTTTAAAAAGCAGTGCATTTATTTGCACTACTTCAGATACAAGGTGTCTGCCCCGACAGCATATACACAACTAACGCTGGCTAATTGGAAAGTGTGTTCTGTAACATGGTGTGTCACCATCAATACATGTCAAGGTCTATTCATAGCTTGGAGCATACATGCAGTATGCCATACATACTGTTACGGTCTTCATGTTTACATTTCCAGCAGGCTATATGCACACTGCCTCTGTATTAGTCATTAAATCATTACACTTAACCTTAGTAATTGAGTCTGTAAGTCAAGGATGTTTGAATCCATCGTTTCATGAATCAGTCTTTTTCCCCAGGTACCATTTTTCTCCCAGACTTTTCAAATCAATCTGTGCTTTAGCCACTACTGCTACAGTAAATGTTTTCACCGAGCATAGTCGCAGTCGAGACGCTGCTACGGAAACGCAAATGCGGGTAAATGTAATCTTTAATTGGTGTGTAGGTCACCCAGATGAAAATCACTTGTGATGAAGTAGCTCACCTCATATTGTATTTAAAGACCTAGTGAAATGACCGATACGTTTTTCACAATTTTAGACCATTTCATTCCAGAGTCATCGTATACAATGGTTGCCAAAACCATGGGAAAATTAAACATTCTGTGTATTTTTAAATCAAAGGTCCATAAAAATCAAATTTTAATTACTTCCTTTGAATGAAAACGTGATGCGTGATGATGTACAGAGCGTCACATGAATAAAAAAAATCACACCTGTGTGAACCGAGTGGTGCAACTTCTCTCTCTCTCTCTGCGCCCCTTACTGGTACTCATTATATGCTCATAGTCACATAGGTGAACACGGACAAAGCTGTTCCTTGGAGTGGTTGCACCACTCAAAAATGTCTGTGTTCGTTGTGTGTGTGCCCGAGACTCTCGCGATCTGGACACACTGAAGAATCACACATGTTTGTTCACCGCAATCAGGCAATAAAGATCTGAAAGTTACGTTTGAGAAACGTATATATACGGTATGACAACAGCGAACATTGCTACGAAACATGAAGGACCTGGCTACTCGATCTGCTTCTCTCTCTGTCTCCTCTGCCGTTACCGTTACTGCCTTTTCCACGTTCAGCTGTATGTAGCTCCGCTCCCGGCAATTTGTGAGCCCACCACAGCCGCTTTTGCAACGCAGTGAGGTCATCTTAAAAGACACCAGCAAAAAGCATGGGCTCTTAAGCAGGAACGCACGAGGCAAGCGGTGTTATTTTTATACAGAACGTGCCAGGCGAGTAGGTGATGTCCCCATGTAAACAATGCCTGACATTAGCATCTCTGTGGCCGAGGGTCGTTTTATTTATTTAGCGAATGCAAAGTCCTTAAGCCTCCTGGTCTGCTGTATGGAGGGTGATTAATCCTCCTTCCAGTCCTTTGGAGAGGACAAACTTCTATGATGTTTGCTCCTCACCACACGCACACAGTGGGCTTGGGCTACTGCCCCATTTGTGAAGGCTGGCCAAGCAGTCCAGTCCTGAATCTATTGAGCGTAGACCACTGTCTTGGGAGGGTGGTGCCAGGGACCTGTTGGTTGGGGTCTGACACCAGGTGTTTGTTTGGGACCTCGTTAGACTGGTGGGGATGGACAACAACAACAACGATGATGCAACAACGGACCGCATGGCAGCCCAGTATGTATTGCTGTCGGGGGAGGGTCAGGGGTTACTTTTGTTCAAATCAAACGGCACAGCTGGCCATTTCAAACGGCACACTAAAGTGCCGCGTCACACAGGTTGGGGATCACTGGCCTAGCAGACCAATTCAACTTATCTCCGTCTACCTGCTCATTTCCATCAATATGGAAATGTGCTAGAGTTACTTCCATTTTTAAAAGTGGTGACCCATCCGACCCTAACAACTATCGCCAGAATTCACACAAAACTTATCCATAATCAGCTCTCACAGTATCTGAGTCTCTTCAACAACCTATCCCCAGTCCAATCAGGTTTTAGACCACACTTTTCCACCACTACAGCTTTGTTAAATATCCACTAACGACGTACTGCTATTCTCTAGCAAAGGCCTCTTTACTGGAGCTATTTTTATTTATCTCTCTAAAGCTTTTGATGTCGTTGACCACTAGCTACTGCTTGATAAGCTCTATGCAATTGGTTTACAGCAAAATGCTCTCCTCTGGTTTAATGCATATACCTTCATAGTAGGCGTCAATGTGTTGCCTTGCAAGGTACTCAATCTGACTACCTAATTGTTGAGAAAGGTGTCCCACAAGGTTCAACCTTGGACCCACTCCTTGTTTCTATTTTCATTAATGATTTACCCGACACCTGCCTACACATAGTCAAGTTCAACTCTATGCCGAGGACACCGTTATTTATTTTTCTGGCCCTGACATAATGCAAATTCAATCATCTTTACAATCAGACTTTAACCGGGTTCAGAACTGGCTCCATAATAACAAGCTGCTTCTGAATAAAGGGAGGTCCTGTAGCATGGTGTTTGGTACACGCCACAGTCCAGCGAGCTCTCTTTAAGTACGCATGCAGTTCTCAAATGGCACTCGGCTTGAGAAAGTTGACACATTCAAATAGTGTGTGGCTCGACCCAGAGCTTACCTTCAAGCCACATATAGACTACATTGTTTAGCCCATTTTGACCCGACGTCGATTCTACAAAATGTCTTCTAAATCACGACAGTTTTCTGAAAAACCTAGTTTCTATGTACGGTATGTCAGTCGCTCTCAAACATTTTCACGTCAAGGACCCCCAAAAATATATGTAATTGGCCGCCGACTGAAAGAATATATTCATAGATTTGCGCCACATTTTCACGATTTAAAAAAAAAATAGCAGACCTACAAGCTCGTAGCGCGGCACTCGGTGCCGCGCTATGAGCTTGTAGATCTGCTATTTTTCAATAGCTAAAGCATAAAATAATGCTTAAAACACCAACAGGGGTTCCCGCCCAGAATGGGTTAAAAAAAGAAAAAAAAACATATGGTTGCCTGAGCTCAGTCTGCCGTTCAATTAACTGCTTTTAATTTCCTATCCTTCATTCCTTTGATTAACAGCTGACAATGTGGTGGGTGGGAGAGGCTGAGCAAGCTGTCTGTGTATTTAATGTATGTACATATCTGTATATTGTCTGTATCCGTGTACTGTACGTTTTATGTACCTTGTTCGTGTGTTACGGGTCCCCCTCGGAAATGAGATGCTGCATCTCAACAGGGCTATCTCTTGATTCCCTTCAATAAAATCTGAAGTTGAATCTTTTCAAACATTTTGGACAAAATAGACAATTTTATATCAAGGTGCCCAGATGTCCCTAGTGCCCACCTATCCTGTTACTGTTAAAACATGCATTAAATATCAAAAGAAAAAGACCTTTTCATAGTACAAATAAACAAAACCGCCACAAATGTAGTCTACTTCGACTACGTCCATACTTCGAACTACTTTCAGAATAATGTAGCCTTCAAATAGTTTTCATAGCTGGGTAGAACAGGGATTTGGAGTGCAGTTCATCCATCACAAACTATCCGAGTTATGATTGGATGTGACAGTTTGACAGAAACCAAAAAGTTGAAGAGTCAATCACCATCTGTCAAGCACAGGGCCTGGCCCCCCTGAGCGTAGGCGCCGATTGGCACTTTTAGTTTTTTTTGCAAAACGCCCACCCAGCGTTAAGGGGCCAGACCGGTCTGCAGAAGACACATGGTGGTGTGAATCCACACGGCCGGGATGTTTGAAGCTACTAGCAAAACAGCCCTTTGGGGAAGGTTCAAGTATTGCAATCAGGAGAAATATTTTTCTTACAACAGCTGCACTAAGCCATCGTCAGACAATATGTAGCACTTGTTTTCACTGCCTTTGAAAGATTTTTTTTCCCCACTAAATAAGGAAGACCGTGACCAAAGTTGTCTTTGTGCATTCATTTGCTTTGACAACAAGAAAACCAAACACTAGTTGATATAATAATATAAGCCCTACGGTTTTCACCACTAACACACAATAGAGGAGCGGTGTGGTTCTCAAAGTGGGGACCCCCACTGGCCCTTGAGAGGGTTCCAGGGGGTCCCCCAGCTATACATAATTGAACCAAATGGAGACCTACAGGTAACTGTAACTCTGAGAGTGTGCAAAATGGTTCCATCTCGTTATGGGGTTCCTAAAAAGGTCCCAGCATATCATCAACCAAATGAGGAAGGAAGGAAGGAAGGAAGGAAGGAAGGAAGGAGACAGACAGACAGACAGACAGACAGACAGACAGACAGACAGACAGACAGACAGACAGACAGACAGACAGACAGACAGACAGACAGACAGACAGACAATCTCTCTTGTACACACTACTGTAGCTGCAACAAGATGTGTTTGATGGAAATAGAAACAACATAGAAATAGGAGGCGAGCGGCATAACAAAATGCCAGAAGGGAATGAATAAACATCAGGCAAATATTACGAGAAAACATAACAAAGGACACAGTGAGGCTACACAGCAAAAGGTTTAGCAGACGCTCTTAATCCAGAGGGATTTACAGTAAGCAAGGAAAATGCGAAGTAGTACATCAAATGCATGGAAATAGTCATCTGGGATCATACTGTATAGGTAAACCAAGAACCTATCATCAGTCAAAACAGTACTGTACAACGTAAAAAAAGAATATGACCTGTCTACAGTAATCTCTCAAGAACAGATTCCGAGCTGCACCACTGAATCTGTCGGTAGGGGCATTCAGAATGTGTGTACATTGGGGATTACTGGAATTAAAACATATGCAGAACAAACAGGACAATATCCTGCTACTGTATACCCACATTCTATTGGGTGGCGCGCCCCCAGAGCCAAATGCAAAGGAAACAAACAAACCAATGGGTTTCCCAGATTGGTCTACAGAAATATGCCATCTAAATTACATTGTATCCTTTTTGCATAAGCCTGCAAGGTCGTCAAGGCTATATTATGGCAGGTTCTATAAGGGCTAAGGTGGAATCTGAAGAGGTGAGTCTTCAGATGATGGTGGAATTGGGAGTGAGTCTGCATAGTTCTAACTGTTCGGGAGGGGTTGTAGGGTCGGATCAGGCTTTTAAGATAATGGCGGTGCCATAATGCCTTTGGTTGCTTTGTAGGCCTACATCATGTGTTTTGTACTCTGGGAGCGGAGAGGACAGACGGACGGACGGACATGTGAACATTTTGGCTGGTTGAAGACCAAGCGTGCTACAGCATTCTGTATCCTTTGAAAAACTTGTTTTCCTGAATCATTTGGAGGGGATTAAGGGCGCATGCCAGCATATTGCTTAGAGAAGGAGCAAATGGAGTATCCAGTTGGCATTGTGTGGTGTGTGTGTGTGTGTGTGTGTGTGTGTGTGGGGCCAGGCCAGCATTCATTTACTAGGCCTGGCTTCCAAGATACTCAATTAAGGGACCACGTAACCTGTCTAAGAAGCATCAGAGGGAGCTCCACTGAATGGACATGACAGTTGCAGATACTCTGCACATTAGTTTCACACGTTTCATTCCCTAGAGTCTGGAGCAGATACCAGCTGCTATGCTCGTTCACCTCGTTTTGAAATCTCACGTTCATAATCCATTTAGTTTATGTAGATACGTTGCTGTCTCTCTGCCCCCCTCTCCCCCTTCTCTTCTCTAGAAACAATCCAAACAATGGAGCTTGCACAAAAACAAATTCCACCCACCTGTGATGTTTCTGATTGTTTCTGCAATGAACAGTGCGTTATCGGGAGCAGCTGTGCTTTACCTTCTGAGACACAACAAGGATTTACTTTATAGACCCTGGGATTCATCCTCGCCTGGCTGCACATTAACACAGGGTTTGCCCAGATCGCGTCAAACGAGAGAGAGAGGCCTAATCAATGCGAGAGCATGTAGAGAATGGACTCTGCCAACAAGGTGTCCAAAAATAGCCCTGTTCATCGACACGCATCAGGCATGCAATTGCCTGTGCAATAACAAGCACAGATGGTTGAAAAAAATAATAACAAAAAATAATATTAAATACCAAATACCACAAGCTGGTTTCCAGCCCGACAGAGGCGAAAAGTTGAGAAACAAAAACAACGCTAACAATCTGTTAATGGATATTTCTCTTTCCAGAAGTTTCTTCCTCCGTCAGGTCCTGTGAACCCAAAAAATAATTAGACGCCATGCAAACATTAACCCATTCTGAACGGGAACCCATTTTGGTGTTGGCATCATGTTATGCTTTAGCTATTGAAAAATAGCAGATCTACAAGCTCATAGCGCGCCACTCGCTTGTAGGTCTGCTATTTTTGAAAAATCGAAGAACGACTGACATTTTTAGAATCTGATCTCAGGTCAGAATGGGTTAATCAGACCAGTGTGTGTCCAGTGGAAACCTCATATGAATCTGATCTCAGGTCAGAATGGGTTAACTACCGATATACTAATGGTGGCTTCACTGACGCATCAGCCTGAATGTTATGAGCATAACTAATGCACAATGTTGTGGAGAGAGAGGGACAGGAGGTTCAATACTACCTCATTAAACGGTATAAATAAACCAAGAAATACAAATAAAAATGAAGCCGAACTGACATTTTGCTGGGTTGGGCTCACAGTGTAGAATGTGCAAGTATATTCTCAGTGATTATTTAAATTCAAGTCCCACAGAACAGTTATTTATTTCATTTAAAATTAAATGAATATATGGTTATTGCAATATAGGGGGGGCTGCAGCTCAGTGCTACTTGGGGGGGGGGGGGGGGGGGGGTCCTTGGCTGATATAAAGCCTCGAGCGGTCGTACTCGACGCTGCCCTGTTCGCAATGGTGGATAAAGTACTAAAATGTTTTACTTAGGTAAAAGTATCAATACTGCATGCACAATGTAGAAACACTACCAAAAGTAAAAGTACTCAGACCCTCATTTATCAATGGAGTGTAAAATGTGCCTCAAATCAGTCGGTTTTGGAGTACACTTACGTCGGCACGACATTTATGAAGTGATCCCAAACAGCTGATCCTTCCTTAATCTCGTTCCTTAGTTGATAAATGTGCCGGCTGAAATCAATCTGGCACGCCCTATGAAATCAAGCCTCGCCCTCGTTTTTGCGACATGAACAACTGCAATACGACCAAACAACGTATATGCCCTAACCCCCCCCCCCCCCCCACACACACACACACACACACACACACACACACACACACACACACACACACACACACACACACACACACACACACACACACACACACACACACACACACACACACACACACACACACACACACACACACACACACACACACACACACACACACACACGCACACGCACACGCAACTTGCAAGCCCAACTCAATGCAGTGTCTTGTATCTTAAATAAATAAAGTCAAGATATACCGGTATTTGAACGAACACCTGCCTGAATTAATAAAGCTGTAGCGCATAAACATAATTACCCCGTTTCCCTCTCACCTCGCTTGCCTTGCGGTCATGTCCACGCACGCACGCACGCACGCACGCACGCAGGCACCTCAAGGCTACATGACACATCACAGTTGCATCGCCATGAATGGAATTTCGTAGGCTATAGGTCTATATTAAGTTCACCCATTCGTGCGCAGTGCACGTTAAAGGAGTCATGTAGGTATAGGCGAAGGCGATCAGTGAGACTGCGCACTGCTGTGATAAGTGCTGTGGGTGTGAGATGAGTGATGCCTGCATGAAAGATATAGCATGTCAAGGGCAGTCATAATCAACGTGTATGGAGTGATTGAGGAATGAATCATAAACAGAAATCAGGAAACGATCTCGCAAAATTAAGCACTCAGCCTATCTGACCCCGCCAGATAACCAGATCTGCCTTTTATCTGAAGAATGACTGTCAAAGCACTTATTTAAATGGTTGAATGATTAAGCCCCTATATAGCCTACAAATAGGCAAGCTGTCATTGTTACTTGGAAATAAAGACAATTTATGCCTTAACCCATTCTGAACGGGAACCCATTTTGGTGTTGGCATCATGTCGTGCTTTAGCTATTGAAAAATAGCAGATCTGCAAGCTCATAGCGCGCCACCGAGTGGCGCGCTACGAGCTTGTAGGTCTGCTATTTTTGAAAAATCGAAGAACGACTGACATTTTTAGAATCTGATCTCAGGTCAGAATGGGTTCATCGGACCAGTGTGTGTCCAGTGGAAACCTCGTATGAATCTGATCTCAGGTCAGAATGGGTTAATATCACAGGGATTATAGGCGTCTGATGTCACGCTGTGCTCCCGAATCACCTCGCACATCAAGTCGCACATTATGCGCTGCACATAGGCTATGTTTAACAAGGCCAGTAAAGCACTGTTTGATTAAGCATAAACTTGTAACATTGAAAACATGCTATATTGTTTTTAATTGCGCGGTTTTATTTGCTTGTAAAGTTGGAAATCTCCTACCAATGTCATATCATGACACAAAGACACATCGTTGATGTATTCCTTAACTTTTTTACATGTAGCCCATATGGGGTGCGCACGCTTTTCCAACACACCGAAGATCCGAAGCGGGGGGACATGCGATGCGATGTGAAAAAGCGATGGTCCGACATGCGCTGCTCCCGTGCTTGCGGTTAGGGTTAGGTTAGGATTGAGGTTTCGGATCAATAGTATGTCGGAACTAAAGCCTGCAGCCAATGCAGTTTGATTTTAACATTTTAGGAGTGAATACATATCTTTAGATGTTTGTGACAGCCTGTCAGCTGGTCAAACAATGTTGCTCCGCTTTTGCACGACAGAAAAACAGGTGAGGACAAAGCCTATACGACAGCTCCCGACCTGACGTGATATTTGGCCGGGCGTACGTTTAAGTTCAAGGTCATGCGGGAATAATACATGCCGAGAATTGCGGTGATTCCGGTGTACACCCATATTTGGGCGTACGCCGCGTTGATAAATGAGGGCCTCAATCTGCAGATTTCACAAGTGGAAAAAAACATTTAAAATAATCTTTTGAAAATAGCTATCTACTAGCTTGTAGATCTGCAAATGGCCGAAATATACACAGTATATACTGTACTATATAGGTCTAAAGTGGTTTGTGTGTTTTGTAATAAAAATATAAAAATAAACATATACCAAGTAACTAGTAAATCAAGTTTTCATATAATTGTAGTGGAGTAAAAGTACAATATCTTCCTCTGAGATGTAGTGCAGTAGAAGTGAAAGTATTGAAAATTGTAAATACTGAAGAAAGTAAAAGAAATACATTTAAAAATAAGTACTTGGTTAATTTCCACCACTGCCCTGTTCACTGCCCCTTAGGCAGGTCTGAGGGGGGTCTGCAGCAACTCCTAAGATGCTCTCTGGCCTTTGGTTAAGAACACAAGTGGTTGGTTATGGTAAGGGCTAAAGAACCTACAGTATACAATCCAGCAACGAGCTACTGTAGCAGATCTTCCATGATGCTAAGGTGGTGTTGATGTTGCTTCTGGTTTTGCCTGTAAGTCTCACTAACCGTGACTGCTGCATGTAACCACTGATTATAATCAGTGTAGTTTACTGTATGTGTCTTTGGGTCATAAATAAATCAGACCAAAAGAATCCCAAGAAAGCTTTCAAGAGAATAGCTCTCATGGCCAAAGAGAGGAAAATGAATTTCGTTCCCACGTCATGGGCACTACTATTTCAATGATTGTTTTGCATATATATACCCTTCTGAACTTTGGGTTAAAAGTTCTCCTCATAATATCCTGCATTATTTTGTCACGAGCCAGAAATATATAAAAGTATATAAAAGTGTTTAAGTGCACGGAAATCTTGTGCTGCTGTTAAATTGCTTGTAAAATGTGTTCTATTGATTTTGGCAACACAGAAACTCTCTCAAATGTAGGTATTGGTTCGAAACGTTAGTCTTTGTATACTTTTAGCACCTAATAAAAGGCTCTAAATGTCCGTGCTGCTCCAGTCTCTTCTGCTTGCAACTTATGCAACTCATGTCCTTGCACCTGTGAAGCACCGGATCAGCCGATCCAGGCTTGAGGCGCGTTGGTAGACTGCCTTTGTTGGTATTGGTTCCTTAGTATACACTAAACTCAGTTGAATTTAGACCATGAAATGTAGCATATTTGTTAAATAAATCACTTCATCTTAAGTGAGAGGCACTCAGCAAAATGAATACATACACATAGTAAACTTAGCCAAAAGGTTATATTTCATTATATAAAACATGTCACACTGTGCAATGACATGTATAGAAGAGAAAATGGCTGAAAACCTATCAAAATAGTACCAGGAATAATGCAAAAAATGGACAAGACTAATACATAAATGCACTAAAAGGTCAGAATTATTACAACATATGGTATGAAACATACCACAGTGCCAGCACCGTGTCTTCAACACGTCTCCGCCGTTTATGTCCGTAATCCATCCCTCACTTCAGTCTAATGCACATCCCATATACAACAACATAACCACACTATCAATATATCAATATAGTCCGTTGTCTCGGCCCACAAACAGCATTCCGGAGTCCTATGTCATTGGGTTCACGTGGCACGCGGGCCGGCACAGGTGCATGATGGGAAACGGAGTTATCTTTTACATTTATAATAAGAGTCTGTTGTCTCACGCATATACGCCCCTGAAACCTCACGCAATGGGTCACAAAGAAAGAGTGAGAGAGAGAGAGAGAGGGAGAAGAGAGAGAGAGAGAGAGAGTGTGAGAGAGAGAGAGAGAGAGAGAGGGAGAGAGAATCGTGTGGCCTAAAAGTCTGGGGTCTTTTTTTTAGAAGTTAAATGGATCAATGTACAGACGTTCGCTTCAGCAGGAGATTCCTTAGTACAGTACAGTACACACACACACACACACACACACAGTCCGAAGAAAGAGAAAAGAAAGAGGACAACAAGAACTCAGTCACACCGTCAGTCAGTCACAACATGAGGGAGTAGTAGAGGCTAAACACATACTGTACGCACAACTTACGGAAGAAGTTGTGCGTATGAACCTCTACTGTTCTCTAATGTCCTCTACAGTGACCTTTTTTTAAAGTCCCTGGGGGGGGGGGGGGGGGGGGGGTCATTACTGTGCTAGACTGCTGGATCTGGGAGATTGGTGTAAAAGTTCCACAATATGCTGTAGGGAGGTGCAAGACTGTTACAGGCTTTGAACACAAACAAGATCATCTTAAATGTCACTCTGCACTTCACTTGTGGCCAGTGAGATGGGGGACTGCCCATACGTCCAACGCCCCCCACCCTAGGGACTTCCCACACCAAAGCTTTCTGATATTATGAACAATAATGCCATCACACGGCTAGCACTCTCAATATCACGTGACACTGATCATCCCCTGTATCGCTTTCTTCAACCTCATGCCATCAGGACAAAGACACAGAACCTTACCATGGAAAAAGGTTCGTTTCAGTAGGAGCTTTGTCCCCTCAGCCATCGCGGCATTAAACAAACTGCCCCGCCGATAGGATGGTTTCTGTACACAGTGGGGAACTCATGTTTTTTTGTATTGTCTTGGTGTTGTGTTTTTCTGTACTATGTGCTGTTTTTGTTGTTGGTGTTGAACAGACCTGTGAAGATGAATATCCTTCGGGACAATAAAGATTATTATTATTATTATTATTATTATTAACGTCCAACCTACGTGGCTGGCTAAGACCGAGGTTAGGGTTGGGTATAGCGTTAGTAATGTGGTCAGGGTGGTCAGTCACAATTTAGGCATTTAGTAGACGCTCTTAAGCCCCAACCACACCAAAGGGTCACAATGCAACTCCAAAACGGTTGCAAGGAGTCAAGTTAACGCTAAAACCGCCTTGACCCTTTGGTGTGGTTTTGGGGCCATTGGAACTCCCACGCGTTGAATCAGGGGTGGTGGGAGCGACTGAGAACTTTGAATCCACAACACGAAGCTCACCTGACAGGCGTTGTACAGCAGCTGGTGCTCAAACTTCTTGATGCCCAGGATCAGCTGGAACATCTGGTAGAGCTGCTCCTTGCTGAGGATCAGCTCCGACACGCTCGGGTGCATCCTCTGGGGCTGCTGGCTGCGCCGCTGCTGCTGCGTGTCCTCCTCCCCCCTGTAGATGGCGTCGTACTTGGCGATCCAGGAGCTCAGCACCGTCTCCTTGCTGAGGCCGTCGATCTCGGGCAGGCTGCGCACGCGCCGCTCAATGTTCTTCTTGAAGACGTCGCGGAAGTCGCTGGCCGAGCAGCCGCCGCCCGCCACCATCCGGGACACCCGCTCGCTCTTCAGGAAGCCCTGTGAGGACACATATATATACGCGTGGTGAGAGGAGAACAGTGTTGAAGCCCTGAGGACAGGACGGACACACATATATGTACGCATGGTGAGAGGAGAACGGTGTTGAAGCCCTGAGGACGGGACTGACACACATATATGTACGCATGGTGAGAGGAGAACGGTGTTGAAGCCCTGAGGACGGGACGGACACATATATATGTACGCATGGTGAGAGGAGAACAGTGTTGAAGCCCTGAGGACACATATATATGTACGCATGGTGAGAGGAGAACGGTGTTGAAGCCCTGAGGACGGGACTGACACATATATATGTACGCGTGGTGAGAGGAGAACAGTGTTGAAGCCCTGAGGACACATATATATGTACGCATGGTGAGAGGAGAACAGTGTTGAAGCCCTGAGGACACATATATATGTACGCATGGTGAGAGGAGAACAGTGTTGAAGCCCTGAGGACGGGACGGACACATATATATGTACGCGTGGTGAGAGGAGAACAGTGTTGAAGCCCTGAGGACGGGACTGACACATATATATGTACGCATGGTGAGAGGAGAACAGTGTTGAAGCCCTGAGGACGGGACGGACACATATATATATACGCGTGGTGAGAGGAGAACAGTGTTGAAGCCCTGAGGACGGGACGGACACATATGTATACGCGTGGTGAGAGGAGAACAGTGTTGAAGCCCTGAGGTCGGGACTGACACATATATATGTACGCGTGGTGAGAGGAGAACAGTGTTGAAGCCCTGAGGACGGGACTGACACATATATATATACGCGTGGTGAGAGGAGAACAGTGTTGAAGCCCTGAGGACGGGACGGACACATATATATATACGCGTGGTGAGAGGAGAACAGTGTTGAAGCCCTGAGGACGGGACGGACACATATGTATACGCATGGTGAGAGGAGAACAGTGTTGAAGCCCTGAGGACGGGACGGACACATATATATATACGCGTGGTGAGAGGAGAACAGTGTTGAAGCCCTGAGGACGGGACGGACACATATGTATACGCGTGGTGAGAGGAGAACAGTGTTGAAGCCCTGAGGACAGGACGGACACACATATGTACGCGTGGTGAGAGGAGAACAGTGTTGAAGCCCTGAGGACGGGACAGACACACATATATGTACGCGTGGTGAGAGGAGAACAGTGTTGCCAGATTGTTTTTAAGATTAAGCGAAAAAGCAACTATAGGTCTATGAATAAAGGGCACATGAGCACTTGATGTTTGGAAATAGCAGATCTACACGAGCTCACAACTCGTCAACAAGGAGATCGGCTATTAAAAAAATAAAAAATAAAAGAAAGAGTTTGCGAGGAAAAAAGGGAAAGATTTTAATGTTTTTTTTGTGGCTTTCACCTTTATTTTATTTTTATTTTTTTATGGAGGGACAGACAGTAGGCTGACAGGAAATGGGGAGAGAGATGGGGGGGGGGGGGGGGGTGACAGGCTGTAAAGGCCGTCGGGATCGGGAGTCGAACCCGCGGCACACGTTTGCCAGACTGGATTACCAGCCAAGGACCAGGCCAATATTTTGAATATTTTAATGAAAACTTAAACACAATCCGAAAACGGTGGTCCCCACGCACAAAATATTTGCAGGTGGAGGGTCCATGGACAAATATACATTATTCATTTGGGGGTCCTTGGTTTGAAAATGTGTGAGAACCACTGTTTTTGGGAAGAAAAGCCAAATAATCAACTACACTTTAGAAAATAATAAATAATAAATACACATCTACCAATATTACGTACCATCAACCTTATAATAAGAAGACCAGGCAACACTGGAAGAGACTATGGTTGTGAGCTGATAAATAACACGCGCCTCAAGTTGCCATGTACAGTATTGCTGTGCTTCAATATATGTTGATGAGAAACATTTTTTATGGAATATTTTACATTGGGTAAAATGTACCCGTGTTTAGTGATATGTTTAGTGTTCTAGGGTTAAAACAACGGTTATGTGTTCTGCCCTCACATTAGTGCGAATGGTCAAAATGACATCAAAACCATCATAAAAAGAATAAAGAACAAATTCGGGACTGTAAACATTCACTTTGGGACGGTTCCGGGACGTTGGTGAAAAGAAGTTAGTCTGGAGCCAGACAAGCAAGGCGTTGCCAGGCAACGTCGGCCACTGCCAAAAAATAGATTTGCTTTTTTGGGAACATGTCCAAAGCATTTCCAGGGGTCCCCAGCAGCCAAAACATTGAGAACCCCTGGGGTACAATAATGTCCACTCTACATTCGAACACCAACACAAAATGGCGTAAGCCCCAACATAGTGCACTAGGAGCTGAATGCGGACGCAGTCATGGAGTTGCAGAAGAGCAGACCCCCTGCGGACGGATTCAATGAAGATGGCAGGCACGCAGCCCAACGTTCCGTTCTTACTTACTGTTTAAGCTGGTCAGTGTTTGGCCCTGCTGTTGCAAAACCAATCCGACATCAACAAACAAACCTGTGCTCCACACAATGACACATAGCAGGGGTCCAGTGTGTGTGTGTGTGTGTGTGTGTGTGTGTGTGTGTGTGTGTGTGTGTGTGTGTGTGTGTGTGTGCGTGTGTGTGTGTGTGTGCGTGTGTGCGTGCGTGAACTCACAATTCGATAACTTGACTTGACTTGACCACAGAACCAAAAGAATATTGTTACTGTCGGGGAGAAACTCTTATCTCCATATTCTAACTTTTCTTTTGTAATAACTGAATGCCCTACTTGATCATTCACTGCTGCGTCACACAAAAAGCATACAAGCTCAAAATGCAGTGCAAAGCTATACGTACACATCTTGAGCTTGTAGTATCTGCTACTTTTTTCCCAATTTTCGAATTTAAAGCCTGAAAAGTAACAGTGAAAAGTGTCCACCCGACAGAGACGATATACTGCATACTAGCACAAAAGTAAAATAGAAGATCTACAAGGTCAAAATGTACGTTTTTGGCTGGCGGCGACTCCCATCTGAAAATGTTTTGTGCCATCACGGACCACCAGCAAAGCAAAGATTTGAGTTAAAATGTTTACTTTAAAATGTGACAAAGCTATATGAGCTTGTATATCTGCTACTTTTTAATAGTGGTTTTAATCGGTTAATGACCTCTACTGTAGCAGTGTTTTTCTTTTGCAGTGTTTGAGCTATACAGAACTACTCTGAGTCTGGACCGATTTAAGATTACTTAACGCATACAACAGTCGCAGTGAGAAAAGGGAAGTGCAAACAAGTCTAGCCCTGGCTTTAGATCCGATAGGTGACACCTGTATAACCCCCCGTTTCCTGTTTACCTTCCCGAGGCTCTATTTGCCATGCTGGAAGAAACTGGCAAGGACAAGCCAGCCTTTATCACCAGATAATACCAGGAGATTACATGGACCCACACAAACCAAATATACCGCAAACCTCTTCTTGGAAATAAAAGAGAGCTAGATTTCTTATCTCATAGTCATAACATCCCCTTCTCGTTCCTTATAGTGTTTCCCTGGTTTTTTTTTTAAAGCAGCACGCGTGTTTATGTCTCGCTGCAGGCTCTGGTAGAGCCTCTGTAATCACACATAAAAGATGCATCAGCCCAAGAATATTCCCTCAGTTTCCTCGGTGTCCCCCTGAGACATCTCTTGACACATTTCTTGACCCCATTACCTGAGTTACCTCTGTTTTCTTAAAAACCTGCAGCTGCACTGCGGCGACATGGAGATAAGGGCTATACGCTTGCAAGCGGGCCCTTTTGTCCAAGACAAAATTTCATATAATATAGAACCTTGAACCTCGAAGGGAATGATTTCCCGCATTTACGATCAGGGTCCATTCTGTATACGCTTATAGTCTCTCTCGATTCAGTTAAAACACTCGAGGAATCGGGTGAGGAGATTTCGGAGGAGGTTTGGGAGGACGTTCTTATTAACCCATTTAGGCCTGACCTCAATATTTCTCCTCCCCACTTCCGTTTCGTCTTTAGAGTCGCACTAATTTACCAAAATATAAATATAAATCATCTAAGCATATAGCTTACTGCTTAACAGAAATGGATATTTAAAAATATTTAAAAATGTACTTAAAGTACCAAAAGTAAAAGTACTCATTATGCAGAATTATGCAGTTTTCAAATGTATATATTTTTTTTTTGAAAATAGCAGATCTAAAGACATTGTGATCTTGTAGATCTTTGAAGTGGTGAATGAATGTTTTGCAATGATATAAAAAATCTACAAACTAGTAACTAAAGTTTTAAAATAAGTATTGGAAATGCAAAAGTAAAGTACAAATACCTCAACATTGTACAGTACCTACAGTAAGTATAAATGTACTTACTTTCCAGCACTGCCAATACCAACGGTAACCAAACTCTCCCTTCATTAATATTCCAACTGACAAAGCTTCCTCTTTGAGGACATGATTTGAAGTGAAAGCACACACAATCCTCCCTGTGGCGAAGCCCCAAACAGGTTGTAGAGCTCCCAGAACACTATTTATATCAAACCCCAGCATGTCAACAAAGCACTAGTCTGGAGTCTCAAGTATCAACTCCAAATCCTTCAAAAACACCCGCGGAGGAACTACAACTTATAAAAAACAGACAATAGCCTCTTAGGGGAGATACATTTTCAAAATAAATCTTTGGCTATACTGTTGAGTGCAAATATTAAAATAAAATACTTGATTATAAATCCACATATTGATGGGAAAAAATGCCATAAGATATGTTATTCTTGACACCATAATTCAATGGAAGAAAAGACATCAAAGGTCTTAGACGTACACATGGTGGAAAATAATTAAGGCTGGAGGTAAGAAGCTGCCCAATTGCATGACTGGCTCACTGACTCACTCAGACTATCATCATCCATATTCAGGAAGGGGAACGTTCTCCTACATTGTCGCTCTACAACAGGGTATTTAACTAGATTAAATACCCACAACTGTAGAATGACTACTTTCATTAATCATTAGCTCCCACCCCCCCCCCAAAAAGAAGTTTTAGTTTTTTGGGTTCCAGGGGGGACAAAAAACACACAAGTTGAATACCAATGCTCTACAAGCTCACAGGTGTGAGATATTTGGCTGCAGACAGACACAAATGAGCCAAAATGACTGTGATGGCCCTGAGGCTTCAACCAAACATATACATAGTAAAAGGTGGAGTCCTGTACTGCCTCTACTACTGAGCTAGCAGGTTTCGGAATCCCTAACAAATCACCAAATACACTTCTCTTCAGAGCTTCTGGTGTGCCCATGCATACGCCTTCCTCCATCTCCAGTCATGTCATGTCCTCAGTATTGTTTACCTCCCATTGTTGTCGATGCCGTCGTTTTTGTCTCGCTGTATACCTGTATCTTATTTCCCTGTTTGTTTGTTTTTTTTGTTTTTTTGTGTGAATACTTGTAAATGTATGTGAAGTTATTTGTGTGTATGAGTGTATACTTTTTATATCCAGTGTGAAAGTATGGAACAGCTGAGGTTGTGAAAAAAAAATCAGTTGTAAGAAAAATGTATACTTTTAATTCTGTGAAGTTGCCTAAACTGAAAAAAAAGAAGAAAAATGACTGATGTTGACTACTTTGGCTGGGGACCACCAACAGGGTCCAATGGACTACTACAGGGTCTGAGACCACGGTTAATCGGGGACTTTGGTATTGATTCCATGATGCCAACCAACTACATTATTTGATTCCATGCGAAAAAAGAAGGCACTGACTGGAGCAAAAAAGTGACAACGTTTCGATGTTTAACCCATTTTGGGTGGGAAGTTTGGGAACCCCTTTTGGTGTCAGCGTCATGTCACGCTTTAGCTATTGGAAAAATAGCAGATCTACAAGCTCGTAGCGCGCCACTCGGTGGCGCGCTACGAGCTTTTAGGTCTGCTATTTTTGAAAAATCAAAGAACGACTGACATAGAAACATGGCTTTTTCAGAAAACTGTCAGGATGTGTAGAAGACATTATTAGAATCTGATCTCGGGTCAGAATGGGTTAAGTTACATCTTCGTCAGGTCATGGAATCATATATATTGATTCCACCTGAGGGAGGCTTGCCCACGACGACGATGCAGGAAGGCTCCCGTGGAGCGTGAAGCGAAAAGCAGACGAAGATGAATCGGCGACACTTGTCAGGAGTAATGGTGCGTGACGAAAACACTCCAAGCTCCAGACAGGAGGGGACAAAGGCACAGAGAAAACAGAGGTGCGCTTGCCCTGAGGAGAAGAAAAAAAAAAAGGGAAGCCATTTCTAAAGAGGGGGGGGGCGAGGATGTCAACACAACAGGGGACGACCTCCTCACCATGAAGGATTTTCCCCCGACTGTAAAGCAAAAGTTTCATTGAAAACAACTGAGACCGGCGGCAGAGAGGCTCTGTGTATGGAGATAAATGGAAACGGGCAAAGCCTTGAGCTGGATGAAGAGGTTCGTGACAGATGTATAGCTGCCAACCGTGGCAGGCTCTTTAGAAAGGATAACGAGCTTTTATGGCACTAACGTTGTTGCGCTCCTTTGAACTGTGGTTAGAGGGAGAGATGTGGGGGAAAAACAAACAACAAGACAAACTAAAACTAAATGTTGTCATACTGGATGCAACAAGGCCAAAATGTATCAAACGTGTTTGTGAGATATAGAAGGGGAAGACGATCACAGGGGTATAATAGCTCGAGTTCTCACTTCCAAGTTGGCTAACGGCTGTTGTCAAAGTGGGGTCCTGGGACACCCATGGGGTCCTTGGATGAGTTCCAGGAGGTCGCAGGGTAAACGTGTTCACACACGGCCAAGCTGGTCACAGAAAACTGATAAGTCTAAATCCGATGTATTGTATTTGTTGTTATAGCCCTGTCGTATCCCTGCATGGCACCACAGAGGTTTAACCCATTCCGACCCGAGATCAGATTCATACGAGGTTTCCACTGGACACACACACTGGTCTGATTAACCCATTCTGACCCGAGATCAGATTCTATCAAAATGTCAGTCGTTCTTCGATTTTTCAAAAATAGCAGACCTATACAAGCTCGTGGCGCGCTACGAGCTTGTAGATCTGCTATTTTTCAATAGCTATAAAGCATAACATGACGCCAACACCAAAATGGGTTCCCGTTCGGAATGGGTTAATCTGGCCCCGTTCTTATCGGAGTTTGAGATATTATAGGAGACTCTCCTCTCTCTGTTTGCGGCGGCACTTCCATTCCTTTCCGTGTTTCAGCACCACGGCCAGCTCCTTGACCATAATGAAAGGGCTGTTAGTAGCGAGCACATGGCTTAATCTGCAGACTGCCGCCGAAGAACGGGACAGAGAGACAGGTCGATAATTAAAGATGGAGTGCCGAGATCTTTTTTTCCCCACCCTAACAGTATGATCATCAGGTATTATTGAGTGGTGCAGGCACTCCAATGTTTGTCCCTGGCTGGCTGACTGGGTCTGTCTGCACGTCCCAGCACGGAAATAGCGTTATAGCCCCACCCCGATGTTGTCTCACACACACAGTCACACACACAGTCACACATACACAGCTTCTGGTCTCCTAAAAAGGCTTCCACCTACACGTCACGCAGATACGGGAAGTAAAACTGCATATGAGAGTTTTTCTTTTAACCCCTTTTGGTGTTAGCATTATGTTATGCTTTAGCTATTGAAAAATAGCAGACCTACAAGCTCATAGCGCGCCACCGAGTGGCGTGCTATGAGCTTGTAGGTCTGCTATTTTAGAAAAATCGAAGAACCACCGACATAGAAACTAAAGCTTTTTCAGAAAACTGTCAGGATGTAGAAGACATTTTTTAGAATCTGATCTCAGGACAAAATGGGTTAATCTGTCTCGGCTGTCGCTCTTCCCCAGCCAAACTGTTTCTGAGCTGAGAGCCACAGAGAGGAGCAGGCTATAGTCCTCCAGGGTGTGCCTGTACCGAGGTGACTAGTATTCACTACATCATATACAGCACACACACGTACACACAGTGCAACTCCAGAGGTGCGTTGAAAGCCCGGAACACAAGTGTGTGCAATCACAGTGCATGTGTTCACGATAACTGTTGTGGTTGCTAATTCCCCCCATCCGGGCGGACTGGGACTCGGAAAAACCCTGTTGCATTTGTCTTTTTTTAATGGGTAAAATAGCATTTTTTTTCCTTCTCCTTAGCGGCTAATTAGCCGTCAAGGCCTATCGGGTAACAGGTTATTAAAATGTTCATTATCGTTGAAGATGAACATGGCTGTGGTTCGTTTTTGGTCAAAGTAGAGGATCTATTAGTCGCATTACTTGGCCTCTGAGAACTACTCATTAACTTTAACATGGAACAGCTGCTGTCCCTTTTGATTTACAACAAGATGAGCAATGGAATGTAAAACAAAAAGTGGAATATCTCACCAGCCGCCTATCCCAGAATTCATCGCGTGGTCCGACTATCTCCGGCGTTAAGGTGAGGAAAGGGCTTCTTGTATGCAGACTCAAGAGGTGCTGTATTGTATGAATGAATGAATAACTGGCAGCTATAGAACGAGGAGGGGGAGGAAAACACTGCAGCGTGTGGCTTCGTTTAAATGTCTCCCTGCGGGAAGTCAAGAGTCGTCTTCCAAGTCTATAATGAAATAAGAGAAAAGATAATTGCATTGAATTCCACCGCACCTAAAACCGTAATCCGTCACTTGTCTATTTTCACCAGGCGTGCCTGGCAAAAAACTCTATTTGGGAGGATTAGAGTCCCCTTGAGTGGGATCCTCAAAGCACAACATGAAACAAGAAAACAATCCAACGACACAGAACACAAACGTAGCAAGGACATACAGATAAAGGCTCTCCCACCGTCTCAAACGCCACCACATCAGTATAGGTCTCCTCCTGAGCATAACATAAAATGTGTATCTCCATATCAACAAAGGGCCGACAAATCAGCATGGTCTCGTGAAAGATTCTCATCGACAATGAATGGAGAATGTACGTCATACGTTTCCGAGCAAATTGAACATGTCACGTCAAGATGATAAGAGCGCCCTTCACTTCACACGGGTGTGATTTTTATTTTCCATGGAAATAACAAAAAACGATAATAAATAAATAAATCTGTCAGCTACGGAAGAGCTATAGAAAGAGCTGAGATGAAGCCTCTCAGAGTGAGGAAGGTGAAGCCGCGCAGATGGAAGACAGATTGGACATATAAGGCACAACAATGAATGACTTAATCGGGCACCAGACGGGGAAAAGGATCAAAAGGTAGACCAAAGAACACCCGTCGTTCGTAACCGTCGGAAAAGAAAGAAAAGATGCAGGACTGAAATCACGGTCTGAAGTGAGGACGGGCAGCACAGCTGACCTTGAAAAGTGATTGAAGGCCTTACGTGTGCCATGATGAGGCATCAAAGAAAAGTGTTGATTTTGACCGCAGATCTTTGATGTCGTCTTTTGAATCAAATTTCATTTAGTTTTAGTCATATTTTTAGTCATCTGAAATGTTTTACTTTTAGTCTAGTTTTAGTCGACTAAATCCACAGTTGATTTTTATCGACTAAAATGCTGATTTGTCCTTGCAGTATACAGGCTAGCTGTGTGCCGAAAATAGCTGATCTACAAGCCCGGAACCCTATTCTCGGCATGTCAGAAAAGACATTTAACCTTTTAGAAAGGTGACAAAAGCAGCAGATCTACAAACCCAAGCAGCAACACGATGGGTTGTAACTTGTGAGCTGGTCAACAAATAATATGGGGTTCAATGGGTTAACTATACCATCGATTACCAGCACCACATATTTACACATACTATAAAACAGAGCATGGGTCTACAGTATGACTCATAGATAGTCATTAAAATGTGATAGAGTACACAATTACTATTCTGAAGATGAGCTAATTCCTCCACTTATAGGTGAAGGCTTGTGAATGAGTGTGTGTGTGTGTGTGTGTGTGTGTGTGTGTGTGTGTGTGTGTGCATGCGCGTGCGTGCATGCCTTTTTAATTCCTGTCCAAACCATTATGTCTTCTTTATGGAGCATTGGTTGAACGAAATCTAAACCTCCATTTTGAAGTCTTCTTGCTCTGTATAATAATAATACAGCCTATTGTTCCACATACCCCATTCATTTTATAGTGATTTCCACAAATATTTATATCAATTATTTTAACTGAATTAAAAATGTATAGCGTTTTATAAGTGCTCAAAGCGCTTTACAATGGTTCATAATTCATATACATTGGGAGGTGAAGTGGCGACTACCCAATTCCCACATTCACCAATGGTGGCAAGCCTAGCACTCATTGGAGGCAATGTAGGGTTCAGTGTCTTGCCCAAAGACTCATTGGACGACCTGCTCTACCTCCTGAGCCACAGCCGCCCTATCCGAGGCCTATAGACTCAAGCCTGATAATAATTCATGACCATAAAACATTGGGAGTGATTCAGTGACTGTGATATAAATATTTTTTCTATGGGGGGAAAAATGAAATTGGTGTGGAAGGAAAAAGGCCACTGCTATCATGCGCCATCGTGGTGGAAAGCTTGCACCTGAACATCCTGCTAAAGGTGACACATAAGTAGACAAGCCAAGAGTTCCCCATCGCAAAAGGTCAGTCCCCCACTTAGCTGTCTGAGCACATTGACGCACAGCCAGAGTCTCCCGACACCCTGGGTAGACAGCCCACTTCCCCTTAGAGACGCAAATATCGACCAAAAGTAAAACCTCCATGGTGGCTAAATGCTAGAAAACACTCCCCTGTGTCCCTGTGTGTGCGCGAGCGTGCGTGCGTGCGTGTGTGTGTGTGTGTGTGTGTGTGCGCGGGTGCATACTAGATTAGAGACTTTCTGCAATACCCTTGCCACTGAACATCATCAATCTAACTATGTATTCTACAAAACTCATGTATGTCTGAACACGTTTTTCTCCTTGAGCAAAACTTACACACAGGCATACTGTGGTGATTGATGTGAAGACACTCGGGGACAATATTTCCAAGTTCAAGCTGTTTATTAGCGTCTTTGGGAAACTGAGTGGAACTCTATGGCCGCAGTTTTCACACGTGCCTTCATGCACGGCCACAGGGTCTGTTGTCACGGTTAAAAATAATAATAATAACCCATCCGTTACTACATGTGAAGGGCACAATAGCGGGTTTAAAAAACACAGCTGAAACATGAAGTGGAGTCTGTCAAAGCCCGCAGTTGCCTTCTTCCCATTGCACCGCAACGTAACTATAGGTATCAAATTCTAGTATGATACAACGGAGTAGAGAAACGGGACTCCGCAACAACATGCCTCACGGCTGTGCAGAGAAAAACGTCTATTTTAATCGGAACGTGTGGACCTGCACCGTGTGCGTGTGTGTGTGTGTGTTAGAAGTAGGTTGGACATGATTCGACCACAGTCTGGAAGAGGCATTCCTTACCATGGTGCTATAAAGTACCAATGTCTTAAGTTAAGGATGCTGTTATACAGCTTGTTTACAAATGTAAACGGCTTGTGTTCCTATTTGGAAGCCTCTGTAATGTCCATACAGTTGGTGTGTGAGAGTCCTGCATGAACGCCCAAGCCAAGAGCAGTGGCTAAATTATGTTAGTGTCTGTGATAATTGTCAGTCGCCACATATGGAGGAGACAATGCTTCCTGTATCCGTGTATCCCGAAACACTTATTGTTGAGTGTAATCAGTCAATGGCTCGTATAGATGGGTGCACTTTGGTATAGGAATATGAATAAAATGTGGGTTTTTTTCCAAAGTTTAATTATTGTTGAGTTATTGTCGAGTTTCCCAAGTTTGTGCATCTACTATACGCTTTGTGTTCAAGAATAAAATGCTAACGCAAATAATGTTAAATGTGTGTTGCGGCTATAGTCAGTCATCGACTCATAACACATGCCTTGTCCATACATAACAAAGAGTCTGTAAATACTTTGACTGCGCAATTATCTGTGAAGCATTACCCGGGAGTAAATACGATGGCACCTGAATAGTGCCAATAGTTGCTACTAGCCTACTACTACTTTGTTTAGTGATGTTCGGCAATACAAAGCCAATGCACGCATGTACACACAGTGCATATTAACCCAAAGTCTTGAGTGTGCACAACATCACTTGCTATGGACTATAGTGAAAGCTAGAAAGTGGCCTACAAGTATAGTATTTGAATAAAATTATCTGTAGCTATATTGGTCTGCTTATACCAGAGAACAATACAGTACTCTTGTGTATACATGTTCTATTATGTTTGCTTTGAAGGGGCAGCCAGAAATATTTAATGCAAATCAATAACACACGGCCCGGAACGGAATGAACATGCTACTGTGTGCCCATTATTATACAACACCGAGTCCAATGGAGAACCTGAATTAACCCATTCTGAACGGGAACCCATTTTGGTGTTAGCATCATGTTACGCTTTAGCTATTGAAAAATAGCAGATCTACAAGCTCATAGCGCGCCACCGAGTGGCGCGATACGAGCTTGTAGGTCTGCTATTTTTGAAAAACGACTGACATTTTTAGAATCTGATCTCAGGTCAGAATGGGTTAATCAGACCAGTGTGTGTCCAGTGGAAACCTCGTATGAATCTGATCTCAGGTCAGAATGGGTTAAATCCCTTAGGGTCATACTGTACATGTATTCCCATAGTCTTCCTCCCCGAGACTTCCATTTTGCCCGGCGCTCACACAAATGTCAGCCATTATTACTAATGAGCCGACCACCGACAGACTTCCTTTCTCCCCGCTGCTCGGCTTAATTGGGGGGCTTTAAAACCCCATTAAAATATTTATAACCAAACCGCCGTACTGAGTTCTATACTCAAGATGATTAAAGGTAACGGCAATCAATCAGTCTCCAGGTCATCAGCTCCTGGAATGAACCAGAATCTGAATAAGTGCTACTGAACTGAACAAGTTTTACAAATATTTAATATGAAAAGTATTAAAGGGCGCTTCTAAAGCTACTAACTCGGTTGGATCCTCAAACTGTCAAATCTAGCCTAACTCAACACACCAATAAGGTCCACCGGCTCCATCGACGGGACATTTTAATCCTCCCTCAAATCACACTGGCTATATGCAACATGGAATGGAACTGCTTGTAACCATTATTCCCATGGCAAAACTTGCAAGGAGTTGCATAGGTGTGGAGTGGCCTATAAACTATGTTGCATTGAACTGTGACGTTGACCCAAATGAATGAAGGACAGAACAACTTTCTCCACATTAATGGTCAAAAACCTCTTTTCATTGTCACACGCAAGGTTTTCTTGGGCTTCTGTTTTAAGTAAAACATGCATAGTAAAATGTTCATTCAGGTAGCATAGTGGTTGTTTATGGAGTCGGCAGAGACAAATTGAATGATATCCCTTTGTGAAGCCAAGAGATGAATTCCCTAACAGGGTCCCTATCAGACCAGAAGTAAATCAATACGCATTTCGCAGTAGAACTGTTAAGTAAAATATCAAGTAGCATAGTGGGAGGCAAGAAGGAATCAGACTAGTTGTTGTTGTTGTTGTGTGTGTGTGTGTGTGTGTGTGTGTGTGTGTGTGTGTGTGTGTGTGTGTGTGTGTGTGTGTGCGCGTGTCTTTCTATTTCTGAACACTGAGCACGAAGGACTTTGGTCCTGTATTCAAACTGTTACTTGAGACAAAGTACAAACATATGGACGTCAGGATATACTTGGACTACCAAAGTAAAAGTATTCAAATGTAACCGATCAAGAAGTTCACAACATGAAAAATCATGATGCGTTGTGAGCTTGTAGATTAGCTATTTTTTAATAGCCAAAGTACTATACAATACAGCTTCTACAGCTGTAAAGTAAACTAGTAACTAAAACCGTCTAATAATCGAGGTAGTAAAAAAAAAAGTATCTACATCCGAGTGGTCTCGCGTGGCAAGACGTGACGCTTTCGGTCATGCAGTCTGGAGAAACGGAATCTCTGTTGAACAAGCGATAAAGCAGATGTGACGCCTCCTCCCCACTTCCATTTTGTCTTTACAGTCGCGCAAATGTATCCTAATATACTGTAAATATATATATATATGCTGCTTAGCAGAAATCTGGAAAAAAAAGAAAAAAAGGAAAGAAAGATATTTTAACCCATTTTGGGTGGGAACCCCTTTTGGTGAAAAATAGCAGACCTACAAGCTTGTAGGTCTGCTATTTTTGAAAAGTCGAAGAACGACTGACATAGAAACATAGCTTTTTCAGAAAACTGTCAGGATGTATAGAAGACATTTTTAGAATCTGATCTCAGGTCAAAATGGGTTAAAATATATTTTCGTGAACGTAAATGCCAGCATATGCATATGCCAGCATCCTGCCTTGGATTTCGGGAGGTGTATTTCCAGACTCCTTAATACTGTAGCGTTCGGAGATAGAAATAGTTTTTTTGCCCACGAGAGACTAACATGAGCAGTGGTGGAAACAGTACTCACATGTTTTTACAATACTGCTAATGTAGAAACACTGTTACGAGTAAATGTCCGGAATTCAAAATGTAGCAAAAGTACAAAAGCATTGCCATCAAAATGTACTTAAAAGTACCAGACGTAGAAAGTACTCGGTATGCAGAATGTCTCATTTCAAATGTATAAAATTGTTATAGTGGGTGTGGAGAAGTATAGAGCAATCTGTCTATGATATGCGTTACAACATTACCTCACTCACACTATCATTTCATGAGCAAATTGTCTCTGGCGGGTGGAAACATCACATGTCCAAAGCCGTTATATACTTCTCAGGATTCAAATTGAAAAGTATACCAGAAGTAGCAGATCTACGAGTGCGAAGCGCACCGCTTCGTGCCCCCGTATCGCGCTTGTAGATCTGCTACTTTTTCTGCTTTTGTGCGATGCCGTATAGCAGGAGCAAGAAGGGCGTTATTCACGGAGAAAAACACCAAAAGTTATAACACGGAGATAAGAGGTTTCTGCCCCGACGTCGGCAACGATATCTATCCCTTTTACGAGTGTCTGCTGATGTTCAATGGCTCTCATATTTCACCTCATGCATAAAACATGGATCATTTCAGAGCCTTCTTCTTGGTCTGTATATAGTGGAGACATTTGAGGGGGAAAAAAAGATTGCAGAGGGGGTGTCAGAAATAGAGGGATGACATGATGAGTCATGGAAATGAAGTCGGTTGAATATGTAATGCCGAAGCATTACTAAAAGCTTAGAAGAGATGATTGTTGTATAGCCAACAGGAATATAGTTTAACATGCATGTCATGTGTATGCATGCATGTATGCATGATTGTACACATGCATGTATGTATGCATACATACTATGTGTGCATTTCATATTTATATTTAGGAATTGATGCAATCAGTGAAAAAAAAATGAAAAAACGTTTATACATTTATTGTCATGCTATAGTTAATATGTATTCCATTTCTTATACCTTGCTTGTAGAAACCATGGCTCACTGAAGACAATAAACTGCCTACTTGTTGAAATATACTTTGGTGTCACAAACAATCTCTCTGACCGGGGATACTTGGGTGGTCACAAACACAACCAGCAGAATATTTATTAGTCTCTTTAGCTCCATAAATGCTGTTTCTTGCTCTTTTCCCCATGGAGCAGATGAGACTTCAAACATCAACCGCTTGTAGACCCGTGTGACGAATGTCGTCAGAGAGCGAGACTCAGGTTTCAATTCGATTCGGTGATATCCCCACTTGAGATCTAATTCCGAGAAGACCGTAGCACCATGCACGTCTCCAAGTATCTCATCTATGGTGGGAATAGGGTGTCTCTCTCGCACTATGGCTTCGTTTGCTCTGCGCATGTCCACATCCAACATCCTGGTACCCTATATGCAATACAAGTGGCTGGACACCACATGCAGTAGACAGTCTGACAGGTAAACACAGCTGAGGGTAATATCTTGAATTGTGTTTGCCGACTGTGTGCCGCTGCTGTACAGGTAACTTCATGCTAGTCGAAATTAAACACATTCCTGATTAGTGTGATTACCATCAGCTGTGTTTACCTGTCAAAACGGCTGCTGTGAAAAGGTTTCGTATCCACGTGCATCCAGAATGAATCAAACACTTTTCAAATGGGTTAAAAAATAGCAACCGGTTGGTAAAAGCCAATGGATAAAGGGGTTCAAATGTATTAACACATCTTTCTATATAAATCGTGTTCTCCAGCACTCCGACAGTGGGAGCGCATCATGCTGTGACGGATAAAAACATCTCCTGCATTGTTGTAACACACCGAGTGGGAGCGAGGGGAAAAAAACAAAACAAGATGATAATGAAATCAAACAAAACCAAGAACAGAAAAGGAGAAATACGGTATATGAGGACAGGAAGGCAGAGAATAATGACAAGAATCCGCAGCCTGACAAAGCCCTGCTTCTCCCCGCCACCCCCCCAAAAAAAACATAAAAATAAAAAATGAGATGTATTACTTTACTGCTCTCTCTGTGAAAAGGTTTCGTATCCACGTGCATCCAGTATGAATCAAACACTTGTTTCAAACAGGTTCAAAAATAGCAACAGGTTGCATATCTGCAAATTGTTTAAAAGCCAATGTATACAATAGGATAAAGGGGTTAAAAAGTATTAACACATTTTTCTGGGGACCCCCTCAAGAACGCACAGGGTCCCCGGACCCCACTTTGAGAACCAACCACTGGTTCCCAAACGTTTTAGCTCGAGAGCCAGAAAGAGATATTTGATGTCTCCGCAAGACCCAAGCTAGTGAAAATAGTACACATCTACAAAGATTTTTGAGATTTTTGGGGATTTAATGTTTTGAAATAATGATTAAAAACCAAAATTTTAAGGGATATTTGTCTGCAACCCACTGTTTGAAAAAAACAGTGATTTCTAGACTTTTCTATTACCGTCAATACAGCCCAATACAACGAGTAGAGGCGCAGAAACCTTTTCGAGCAGCAACCGGCATGTCTAAGGTTTCACAACAAGCGGTGACATGGCTGGCGTGATGTGATCAGAAATCACCGTTTACATCTGAACACCGGGCGGTTTGGACTAGAACAATAACTTTGGAGTATGTTTCTGAGAAAACAAGCAACAAAGAAACGACGACGAGTGGATTATTATGGGAGGCGTGCGATGGGAAGAACGTAGGCGCTGTCTATAGCAGCCTGGGCAGCACGGAAGGTTAGTGTTGAGCACCGGCTGCATGGAATTAAAGGACCACTTTTCAACCTATCTTCATATAATAGGTCCTCACTAATAAATAATAATCATGATAAAATGGCACACATTTTTTTCTACTCAGTCTGTGTCTCATAGGAGGGCTGTGGGCAGTTCAGAAACCCGTCCACCAGTGACATCATCATTAGGCAGATTTATTTTAGAAAAAATATATATTTTTTTTTAAATTTGATTTGTATCACCGTGAGAATGAAGGCTTCCATTTTCGCATTGCAACTTTTCAGGAATAGAAAGCCTGCGGTTTCTATTGGCTTGGATTCCCCCATCGATGATGTCACTGGTGGACGGGTTTGTGAACTGCCCACAGCCTTCCTATGAGACACAGACTGAGTAGAAATGTTATCATGAACATTAGTGAGGACCAATTAGAAGATAGGTTGAAAAGTGGTGAAGTGGTCCTTTAATATAACACTCACCCTTATAACCCTTGCGAGGCGTTTTTGGGTGCATCATGTTAAGTGGCAGCAGTACAACTAGGAACAGCAAATATAAGTTGTGTTCTCCAGCACTCTGACAGTGGGAGCGCATCATGCTGTGACGAATAAAAAAACATCTCCTGCTTTGTTGTAACACACCGAGTGGGAGCGAGGGGAAAAAAACAAAACAAGAAGATAATGAAATCAAACAAAACCAGGAACAGAAAAGGAGAAATACGGTATATGAGGACAGGAAGGCAGAGAATAATGACAAGAATCCGGAGCCTGACAAAGCCCTGCTTCTCCCCGCCACCCCCCCCCAAAAAAAACATACAAATAAAAAATGAGATGTATTACTTTATTTCTCTCACAGCCTTCAAATCTAATGCCCTGAGAGGGCTTTGCTGGCCTGACAAACAGTAATCCCATTGTAAACTTCAATTCTGGTGAAAAAGCACCCTCGAAAAGGAAACGGAGGGAAGGACGGAGTGGAATTGTCTTTATTCAGACTGCAGGTGCTACCTAGGAGCTACTACCCATAGACAGCCCATTCATCCAAACAGAAAAGTCCTCTCTAATTATATTAAACAACGTCAAAATCACACCTCCTGCATTCATAAATGCAGGAGGCATGCAGAAATTCAAAACAGGTGGAACGCAGGGCTGTTGAGTGACATCCAACGAGCACTCCCAGTCTGACACTTAGGAAAATAATATCATGCACAGAATTTCTTGACAGGACAAAAACTTTAGAGATTGAAAGAGGACAATTCAAGCTTTCCCTAGAGCTGCAATGTTGGTGAGTTTGACGTCGTTTAATATAATTAGATATGACTTTTCTGTTTGGATGAATAATGAATGGGCTGTCTGTGGGAAGTAGCACTTAGGTATCAGGTTGCTGGCAAGATGGCTGCGGTCTGAATGAAGACAAAACGAAAGACGAAAAGCCAAAGGCCACAACCCACATGAACACAGGCTTTAGGAGAGAAGGTTAAACCATTATTAGGCAAGAAAGTCAAACAAAATTGTGATGGTGGTTCATTAATCATTAGCCTCGGGAATGCTTGTGCCTTGTGTGTCCCTTTCTCAACTCATAGCGAAATAACGCAAATTGCTCAGCCACATTACATCTGTTGATAAGCTTGCAATAACAGCAGCTTATGATTTATATTGACAGAGGTCTGTCAGTGATGGAGTAATCAGCGAGCGGCAAATCAAACCCGCTAAACACGATGCCGCCACGCTCTCATGCAGAAAGATGGCCATTTGTTTAAAATGCCCACAGGGAGCGTCGAAGCACAGAGTCATTCCGCAAATGGCTGACTATAGCACACATAATGGCTGTCGGAATGTGCAGGTCTCTGGATCTGTAGTCTCCCCAGAGGGGATCGATGCAAAGCTTGGGATTTCAATTGGAGGGGAGTGTAGCTTTTGTGGCTCTGCTTTGATTCCTTTTCCGTTTGATTATTTTAATATCATCTGTGATCACTTAGGGGCTTTGGAACGTGTCACCGTGTATGATGTCGAGTGTGTGGAATCTGCAAGAGCGTCTTCACTCTGGTATGACTTTGAGAAGGACGCGTCTTATTTTAAAATGTCAATTAAATCGTTTCAGCGTTGTACTGTATAGCGTCTTCTCATAATCATTTAGCTGCGGGGACCACCTGGAACCCCCCTCTCAAGGACCACTTGGAGGGTCTGCTGACCACTGGTTGAGAACCTAAACTGTTGCAGTGCAGGGATAGCAAGACGCAGTAGATTCGAGTACTATACGAGGTGAAAAAAGAACACAAAACAATCTTTTTGAACCATAAAAACATCAATTTCTCCTGGAAAATTGTCCTCAAAATGTCAATCTCTGAAAATCTACAATTGCCGTGGCCTGTGGGGACATTTGAACATCACAAGTACTACTGTCTGTCACACACACACACACACACACACACACACACACACACACACTCTCTTTGGCTGCTGCGGATACAAATTGTATTGCATGTGACAATAAACACCTTGATCCTCCATCTCAAGCCGAGATGAAATAAAACAATCTCTCAATACTGCAGATATTCAGCAGGAAAGCCAAATCAACAGATTAGGTACATAGACACCCAGGAGCTGAAGCATTAGAGAACGTCAGAACATCAGATAAATGGTGGTGCAGTGAGGGAAATGCCACCTGAGCCAGATTGATATTATCCTCTTTCCATCGTGATCTATAGTTGCCTTACTTACGTTGCTGTACTTTTTATTTATTTGACCTTTATTTAGCCAGTAAAAACACCGTTGAGACTGCCTCTCTTTTATGAAGTGGGAACTGGCCAAGAGGCAGAATCTTTTTTTACACTTGCACAACAAATGTCACATTTTGGAACAGCAAATAAATAAAACTGTGCTCTGTACTGTATTGCAGTGTACTGTACTGTGCTCTGTACTGTACTTTGATTATTTAATGACAAAGTTACCGTGTGGGTGTTCCCCGGAAAACGTATATTTAAAGAATAGCCGATCTGCAAGTTCTCGCTCTACCAATCGTGTTTGACATAGCGGGTGGTCTGAACACCCGATATGTGCTTTCCCAATAATGCGTGTATGCACGATAGCAATTTTATGGATAGCGCAACAGCACGCCCATCAGCCACAGACACCACCAGGCGCAAATAAGGGACTCTGCATCTGATCTGGGATCAGCAGCCAAATACATATCATGTTGGGGGACTTCACATTGAGCACCACTGATATAGCAACATAAGTTTATCAGAAAACTTTTAGGATTTAGAATACGTTTGTAGAATCGACCTCAGGTCTTAATGGGTTAACTAGTGAAATAATAATGTTTTCACCAATGAAAGGTGTTCCTCTAATGAATCCCCAGGAATTTAATGAGAAGACACACTTCCATAGGACACCTATGATATATGCAAATGTCAACGAACCAATTATGTGAAGACAGCTGGCTTCATTGGAATGAAGAATCTGGTCTCTGACATTCACTGCAAAAAGGTAAGTGCTGAAAGGGACTTGTAAGACCTATATACCAGATTGGCCACATTGTCAAATATGACATGAAAAAGAGGCAAACATTGTGAAAATGGACATGCTCACAAGTCAAACAATTTTTTTGTTTGACTTTGCTTGTCTATTTTCACAAGCACATGGAATTGTGAGCATTACATTTAAAGTAATGCCCACTATTCCAAGTGTGTGTGTGTCAGGGTGTGGGGTCCTGGGTCCACTCCCCTGTTCAAATGTGATTTATTGGTGGGGTGCAAAACACGCACGCATGCACACACACACACACACACACACACACACAATCTAAACGTCACCGTTTCGCACTCCTCCTCAGTAAGAATCCACTTTCATGCCACATTTAAGAGCCAGTACATCGGAGACCCATATCAAAGAAAACAGGCACACACACACATAAGCCACTGTCACACAGAGAGAGAGAGAGAGAGAGAGAGAGAGAGAGAGAGAGAGAGAAATACAGTACTGTAGACAAAAAGAGAGAAAGATTGAGAGAGAGAGATAGAGAGAGAGAGAGAGAGAGAGATTGAGGGGAAGGAGGAAAAGAAGACCAGAGATAGAAAAATAATTAAAATGAGAGAATGAGAAATTAACATGATGAGGATATAATAGTACAATGAAGAATATCTGTCACCGTCTTACCATAAATATGAATGTACATTGATATGCGTATATGTACGTATGTACAGCCCAGCTCCGTATTTGGGCAAGAAGGACGTTATATATTGATTGACGATGTCTCGAAGATGTTCACAAACGGCACACCTCAGCTTACATGCCACCAGTAAGCTGAGTCGTCGTCGAACAGTTTGACGCAGCAACAACTATTCTTTAAAAAGATGCACACGCTCCAGTGGATCTCAAAGCACTGCTATACTGCATTGCTCACGTCCCTGGGTGGAATCACCGGGACTGGGCACTGCCAAGCCACGGCCTAGAAATCCTCAAGTCAGACACCAAATGTGTCCACTCTTCTAATATAACAGCATGGAACAGCTGGTGTTGGACACATCAAGTTGTGTTCATCCCTTTAAGAAGAGGCTGAACAAACACCTCCTCAGTATGTGACTGTAATCCCATGAAGCTCATAAGGACATAACATGCAGTTTATGTATATACCGTATACCCCCGACTTAGTAGCTGCAGTGTTCAGTGATTCTTCCAATGTAATTCTTAAAGCCTGTATCTGACCAAGCTTTTTAAAAAAAAAGAAAAGCGACTTGCTATCAATACAAACTTTCCATACGTAAATGTAGGCTACAGATGACACAGGCAAGACACGCTGTTAGGCCTTGTTCATTTATCATTATATAGGCTCTTCACTAAATAATAAAAAATATTAATTTATGAAAGGTTTTGGGATTGCGGACTTTTGTGCTTTCACCCAAACCTGACCTAACATCTACTTGTGAAATGTAGACGACATGTTCGCCACCTATTGACTCCAATAGAAGAGTTGCGATATTGAGGGGGCAGAAAACAACTTCCGGTTGTACAATAATAATCATACTAATATGGGGGGGGGGGGGAGAACACAACGGAGACAGCGCACGCAAACAGCCACGAAGCGTGAGGTTGTGACATGTTCGCCACCTAGTTGACTCTAATAGAAGAGTCGCGATATTGAGGGGGCAGAAAACAATTTCCGGTTGTCCCCATTCGTTGGTTTTTGAGATTCATGCAAAAGCTTCACTTGAGGGCTAATTAACGAAAATGCTTCTATTGAGAAGCTGTCGATCTTCAAATTAAAGCTGCAATCCGGAACTTGTTTTAAGTGAGTAAAATGTTATTTTGATCGCATCTGTCAGACGCAGATGCACTTTTTTTGTTTATATTCGTAGCCAAAGCTGTGAATTACATTTCATGCCAGTCTTGTTTTTTTTAGTTTTTTCACAGTAGGCCTATGTGTGAATGCAGCTGAAGGTGAAGGAACTTTGTGGTACCTTTTCACGGAGGTGTTTCTGTGTGCCAGCATGACATTAACTATACAAGAGTAGCATAATGGCACACAGCAACACTATAAACACCCACATTAATGTGGTTACTGCTTTGTTGTCGTTGCTTTGTTACTGTGTTGCCAGATGTTGCGAGATAAATATGCAACAGGGTCTACGAAAACAAGCGCAAAAAGAAAGAAAAGAAAATATAACTACAACATTTTAAAAAAACGCTTTGAAAAAAAGAAACAGTATGACGCCTGAAAGCGAGAAGCGACCTCGCTCTTTAGGGCACGCATCCGCATGTTCTGCAGCTGCACCCATCATGTTTAGGATTTGCATCAAAGCCCCAATGATAATGAAAAATAGACTTTGTGTTTATTAAACACGGAACAGTTGTTTAATCCGTAGCACTAGCCTGGCGTATAGCCAGACGAATATGCCATTGCAAAAAATTAAAATCTGTGCAGTGATATTGTCTGGCTGGCTACGCACGGCTAACTCTTCACAGCGTCTGGTGGTAAGCGATTCCCTCATTTCTCCCTTTAATATCTCAGCGTTATAATGGTATAATATGAATTAATAATTATATGTCTCTCGCCCCCAGCCATACTGTATACGTGGCACTCTTAAAACATGGAAGTATTTTTTTTTACATATATTTTTGAGTCGAGATGAGCATGAATCGAACATCTACATTTTTTGCGAACGCAATGAGCACTAACTATGAGACCTAGCAGAACATGTCTGTCTGTCTGTGTGTCTGTCTGTCACGCTGTAACAACACCTGCCCGCCACCAGAGGGCGCGGCTGTATCACACAAAAAACACACACACACACACACACACACACAAAAACGTAACTTAAATCTTAAAAAACCCAAAAATGTACGAGCTGCGTTCGCTTCCCGAGTTTGCGCGTCTTACTTGTTTACATCCCTAGTTTAAACCTTAGAAAGCAAGCTCTAATAATAAGCAACGAAAAACGAGCCCCTAAAAAACTCAACTTTACAGAAAAGCAAGCCCAAAGTCACTTATAACAAGCAAGACATGGCAACACCGACTTGTGACTCAACCTGCACCAGAGGGATACGCATCATTCCTTACAACGGTTGTTGTACAAACCCTAAAGCCGTGTGACTATTTATTTCCCAGGAGAAGTATAGCTGATTGTAGGGGGGGGGGGGGGGGGGTAAAGCTAAACAAAAAAGTGATTGAGCGAGCAGAGAGTATTTACTTCTGAGGGTGTCTCTTCTCCTTACCTCATCTATTATCCCATTCTGACCTGAGATCAGATTCATACGAGGTTTCCACTGGACACACACTGGTCTGATGAACCCATTCTGACCTGAGATCAGATTCTAAAAATGTCAGTCGTTCTTCGAATTTTTCAAAAATAGCAGACCTACAAGCTCGTATCGCGCCACTCGGTGGCGCGATATGAGCTTGTAGATCTGCTATTTTTCAATAGGTAAAGCATAACATGATGCTAACACCAAAATGGGTGCCCGGTCAGAATGGGTTAACCATGCCAGTGGGAAGAACAAGCCAAGCCAAGACATCACCAAACAGTGAGTAATGATCTAACCTGTGCTGCTGGATCCAACAGTACCGACTAACAGTGGTTCTCAAAGTGGTGTAGCATCACAATCATTGTAACCACTGTATCCATGGATATGTTGGCAACTAAACTAAAGCATGCACCCTGACCCTATACCAGTGGTTCCCAAAGTGGAGTCCGGCGGGGACCCCCAGGGGTCCTTGAGGGAGTTCCGGGGGGGGACGCAGCTAAATGATAATTTGGAACAAATGGACCCTTATGGGTCTGTAACTCAGAGAGTGCACAAATGGAACCAAATGGACCCATTAGGGTCCATTTGTACGCTCTCAGAGTTAAATTAGCACTGATTTTACAATATAAATTAGGGGTCCCAGAGATAGAAATGGGTCTGTAGACAAATGCATGTCAAACTGGGGGTCATTGAAATTAAATTGGTTGAAAATCACTGATAAGAGCCGTGAAAATCTTCTCTCATGGGGGTTCCTGGCATGTCTTTTCAAATGGGGGTCCGCAGGGCTAATTAGTGTAAATGTGGGGATCCTTGACGTGAAGAAGTTTGGGAACCAGTGCCCTATACAACCCATCTTGGTGTGACCCTCGACAGAACCCGGTCCTTCAAGGAACACCTTAACCCATTCTGAACGGGAACCCATATTGGTGTTAGCATCATGTTATGCTTTAGCTATTGAAAAATAGCAGATCTACAAGCTCATAGCGCGCCACCGAGTGGCGCGCTACGAGCTTGTAGGTCTGCTATTTTTGAAAAATCGAAGAGCGACTGACATTTTTTAGAATCTGATCTCAGGTCAGAATGGGTTCATCAGACCAGTGTGTGTCCAGTGGAAACCTCGTATGAATCTGATCTCAGGTCAGAATGGGTTAAAAAGGGACGGCAGCTATAAGGTGAAGTCCAGAAAAAACCTGCTCTGCAAGCTCGCTGGTGCAAAATGGGGGGGGGGGGGGGCAGCCTCCACACTGTCATACTCTGCAGCAGAATATTGTGCCCCTGTCTGGTCTAGGTCATCACACACACACACACCATGTGAACACCCAGCTCAATACCACCATGAGAACCATAACCAGGGCTATTCTCTCCACACCACTCCCCTGGCTCCCAGGGTGTGTGTGTGTGTGTGTGCGTGTGTGTGTGTGTGTGTGTGTGTGTGCGTGTGTGTGTGTGCGGTGTGCGGTGAGGAACAAACTATGAAGCACATCATTGAAGTTTGTCCTCTCCAAAGACTGGAAGGAAGATTAGGCACCTTCCATGCAGCAGACCATGCAGGAAGCAAACGCTTGGCTTAAAGACTTTGCATTCGCTAAAAGAAAAATCACACCTGTGTGAACTGAGCGGTGCAACTCCCCTCTCTCTCTCTCTCTCTCATTAGCAGGCAACAGTGCAGCACTATCTCTCTCTCTCTCTGTTTGTTTCTGGCACACACAGCGCCACTTTTGTCCCTACTGCTACTCATAGTCACATAATAGCCACACACAGTCACATAGTGTAATATATATATATCCTGGCCAGTTCTGACATCATGATGCGCAACCTCGCCATTTAGGGCGTCTTACTGGTACTAACGTTTCTCCTCACCGACTTCAAATTTGACACACACGCTCCACACCACCACAGTCAGGGAGTGGAGTGTGCAGTGCGCAGCCTCGAGTCGGTGGGACACACGGTTGTCCAGAACCAGCACAAAACAAAAGCCTCTGGCTGGGGCTCTGGACAGGGCCCGCATTAGACGTTGATTAGATGTTTTGTTAGGGCACTAAATGACGACGTAATTAAGGTATATCATGAGGTTAGACTGAACAAGCGAGTCAATTAAAACGCCCTTCACCTCTCACAGGGCTGGCTGATCGATGGATGATTCAATTCCTACTTTTCCACCGAGCGAGGCGATGGTGTGTAGAAGAGATGACTAGATATTTTACCGATATTGAAGCAATGATAATGTGATCGTTAATGGGGAAAAAAAAGAGGTTCATCGTTGGCATCCAGGGAGTGTCTGTGTGTGTCGACCGGGTTAACGGTGCCGGAGATTAGCTGTGGACGGACGGACGGACACTCACACACTGATGCCAATTAACTTCACACCACCGTGAACACGCACTCCTCCCTCCGCAATCTACAGCCCAGGTAAACAATTCCAGGTAAACAATTCCAGCTACTTTCGCAACGCGTGTGTGTGCGTGCGTACAGTATGTGTGTGTGTGTGTGTGTGTGTGTGTGTGTGTGTGTGTGTGTGTGTGTGTGTGCGTGTGCGTACACGCGTGTCAAGTTAAAATGAACAGCGATTAACAATATTTATGGGGAGGCAATATCTCACAGCGGGTAAGGACTAGTAATAATACATTTAATAATAGAGAATAAATCAAGCTTTAAAAAATAAATTAAAGGCAGCAGTGATTAGGGAAGAAATTATGTTAAGTTAGCTTGTGGAGTGTTACAATGTTTACTTTGTAGTTTATCATTTGTAATTTTCTGATTGAAAACCAAAATCTAATGTCATTTATAGAAGGTATATGAAGAGACTGAAATCTTCAATTATGTTTGTCTTGTTTTGTAATGGCAGAATTGCATTGCATTATGTTTTAATTTGATTGTATGAATGTTTGTTGGACCCCAGGAGGAGTAGTCTTAAGGACTAACAGGGATCCGTAATAAACAATAAACCGCTCTTTGAGAACCACTGCTGTATCGCATATAATGAATACGTTGTTGTGCGACGTGTGGCATGATGAAAATAGCCGATCTACAAGCTCACATCACACCGTGAAGCGTGAGGTTTGTAAGACTGGTGTATGTAGACTCAGGGGGTTTGGACAGAATCGGAAGTAGACCATTTGTCAATATCAAAAACATTATCCAATCCAATTATCCTATTATTTGTATTGTACTATTTAGATAGGCAGCTGCGAGCTCTTGTTCTCCTAATCCCACCTACTGTACAATAGTTAACCCTCTCACTGGTTGTTCAAGGCTTGCGTTTTAGTGAGAAATCCAGAGAATTGCTAGGTGGTCGTTTTTTTTTTTTTTTTTTTTATATGTCATTATCACCCGTACATATTCGGCTATTCGAATTATACTAAAAATCTGTATTTGTGTAAGTATAAACGGCGCGTAAAGCTACACCATGTAACCTTTCTAGTGAATACGTTATTTTTTACTAATAAGTATACTGTATGGTAGTTTGCCGGAAGGTTAAAAAGTCAATATTTCCCTTGAGCAAGCATTCATGCTCTATCGGCTCAGTGGTAAAATGTCAGCATTTAGACACGGGGGACCCGGGTTTGAAACCCTGGTAGGACATGAGAGTTGCAGTGTGCAGCTTTGAGGCACATACTGTACTTCAATGGGAGGCTCTCCTCTTCACTCACACTTGAAGAGAAGCTGCAGAATGAAGCTGCAGCTATACTGTAAGCAGCGATACGATCTCCATCTCAGAACATGACAATATGGGCTTCAGCACAGGAGGCAAGACCAAATGAAAGACGGAAGAGATAGAGGGACAGCAGAGAGACAGGAACACAGAGGGGGAGGTGGTTAACATATTAAGACCCGAGATTTAAAAAAAAATCTAAATCCTATTGTTCCCATGTTGCTATATCAGTGGTTTTCAAACTTTTTCACGTCAGGGAGAATGTAAAATTCTATGTATTTGGCCACAGACACACGATCTCAAAAACATGTTGTTCCAAGGGCAAGAAATTTGAGTTAAAATGTTTTCACAGCTTTTCAATAACAGCAGTTCTACAAGCTCATACTAGTGAGCTTCTATGTTTGCTACAGTATATCAACTAGTGTGTGGTTAACTACCCTGGAAACCCCCCCCCCCCCTTCTCCACCACAGAGGGTGTACACATTGGTAGCACACTGCTGAGATTAAAGTATTTAGCAGTAGAAATGTTCATGTAGGTGAGAATTTTACCTCATTCTGATACAATATCGTGTCGCTTTATATCACTACGTAATAATTGTGCTCCGAGTGAACGTACTCATGACACAAAGAAGAAGTTCGAAATATATTTTCAGGCAAACTAATGACACGAAGAAAGAAAAAAAAAAGACACTTGGTGTGTAAGGACCGTTGATGAATGGCTCTCCACAGTGACTCACTATAGTGACTCAGAACATTAGTCAGCCAGTCAGGTCAGTCACCTTCGCATTCATAAGGCTGTGCCCACACTGTTGCGTTCCAGCCAAAAACATGGCAGATCAACATCTGTAGTATCGGGGAAGGTATACAGATTAGAAAGACCCGGGTGGTGAGGACGGATGAAGGCGAGGTTGTGATCAGTGTGAGCCTGGCCTGAACACACATCTCTCTATATGCCCTGTGAGTCATGTTGTGGAGGAAGAGGAAGGGCCTGGTTGTGTGTAGATAAAAGAGAGACACTGGACTTGCCTCGTGGTAGCTCCGCACGGCGTTGCAGAAAGCCTCGTCGGCCACAATCTGAGTCTCCCCGTTGAGGAAGGCCTGGAAGCGCTCCTTCACGGCCTGCAGCTGCTGCTTGTTCACCTGTGAGAGGACAGAAGGATTAGGACCGTCACAGTTATTACATAATCATCTCATCGCAGTTATTGGAGAAAATCGCAATAAGTCTTGCATAAAATTTTTCCATTTTCCAAAAATAGCTGAAGCAACACGTCACTTTGTGAAGTGTCGTCAAGCCAAACTGATTTTTTCTATTCTATTCATAATGTTCCAATTAATTTGCGACGCCAAAAAAACACAATAAAACGTTAATTGCAATTATTTGTGTGAAAAGTAATCGTCAGCTTAAATTTGTATAATCGTGACAGCCTTACGGAGGATGGGAGCGTGAAGGACAAGAGGAAAGGAGGGAAGAATAAGAGAGAAAGGAGACAGGAATGAAGCGGAGTGGAGTGAGACATGGCCAAAGCATTTCCAGGGGGGTCCCCACCAGCCAAAAACGTTGAGAAGCCCATGCCGTAATCCATCAATAAAGGCTAAAAAGCCCTATGAACATATCTTTAAAAGAAAAGAAAGAAACAAATAGGAGATCCACAAGCTCCGCGGTGTGGATCTGCTACTTGCGACGCTGTAGTATGATCAAGTGGGGCATTCATTTGTGAGAAAAAAACTAAAAAGTTTAAATTTGGAGACAAGAGGTTTCTGCCCGACAGACATTATAACTAGAGATTTAGGCCGCCGAGCACCAAATACCAGGCTTCCCTGTACTTTTCTTGCATTTTTACAGGAAATATTGCTTTCCCCAAGGTTCTTTTCACCGTTTAGCCTTGATAATTCTTATCTTTTGCTACTGAACACAAGTGTGAGTGTCACTTTGACACTTCTTTCCATCGTAAAAAAAAAAAAAGAATCATAATTGCATTTACATAACACCTTTGCTTTGACGCCTTGCCTTTCTCACTGACAATCTTGGCATGACGTGTGAAGTTCCACCCACGCGACCAACGTTGATGTCACACAACAACGTCTTCCGCTCCATTAGAGACGACTGGCACCAATAAATGAGCTTGATAAGTATAAACCTACTGGTTGATATGGGTTGACTCGATAGTTCTCAAATGGCACATCTGTAAAGGGACGTGGCGCTAGAAACCTGTTACCCGAAGAAACCTGATAACAGGCTTATCGAGTGCCTGGTATCAATAAGCCTGTTATCGAGCGTGGTGGCCCACGACGTCACGTTTAAACAATCAAGACAAAGACAAATAAATAAATCACTCATGGCTGGCACAAACATGTCGGTCTAAAAGTGTATTGATAGTACCTGCCAACCAGCGCTGCCCGGGTAATCAAAATGACACCTTTAAAGTGACGGTACACACACACATACACATTGAACAGTTATCAGTTTCTTCAATATTATTTTCCAAAATTAAAAAGGTCAATTGTCTTCCGTCTGTTAGAGAAGTACTGTATTTGAAGGCCCTAGTAAAAATATACTGGTTCTGTTCATAATGTATTGTCATCTCCCGCCTTTACACAAAATAAGTAGTGGGCTTGATAGGAACCCGGCTCGATAAGCTTGACCGATAGTTATCAATAAAAATTAACGAGCTCCACCCCCTATACCCCTATCTGTATGGAGCCGACTGATTTGTTTGTGCCTCGATACCATGGTGAGTCTGGCGACCTGGAGGTCAAGATTCAATGTACCCCCTGAGCAAGCCGGAAGGCTCTATTGCAGTAGCTCAAAGGCAACACATAACACACGAAGGAAACCAGGTTAAGATCCAGGGTAGAAGAGAAAAGCTAATACAGTATACATAGTTTAGCTTTAAGTATCTGACTTAGTACTCTGTAGGCAAAATATTCAAACTGGAAAAAAAAAACTGCCTGGGGAAGCCAGTCTTATTACAGTTGCAAATGTAACAGAGACTGAGATGAGCTTTCACTTTAGTAGCTGCTGAGCCATTATGCAAATATGCATAATGCATTACACAACAGTGTTACTATTAAACTATGTTAAACAAAATAACAGAGATGACACACAGTTTCGCCCAGGGCGATATTCGATGCGTATGCACCGTCCTTGCATATTCGATGCGTATGCACCGTCCTGACGTCAGGGTATAAGTGGTATAACTAGTTCTCAATGATGACGTAATAAAGATGTGGATTAAAGGACCCAAAGCCAGAGTGTAATTGGTTACTTCATAATACTACATTTGTACATGCATAAAGTAGGTATAGGTAGCAAATAGCTAAACCTAATAATTCAACATTTCAAACATTCCTTCACAGAGAAGCTGAGATTTGACAGTTCGTAGCGGTCGACAGTACTTGCGCGCTCTGCTCGCGCACTAGTAGGCCATGCATGGCCTACTAGTGTGCAACAAGCAAGTAGGCACTCGACACAGAGTGCAGTTCTAGTTCACATTAGATTCAGTACAGAACACAGATTCTGTACAAACATGGGGATGAATTCATTCTACCATTATTATTATGGCACCAACATGTGGAATGGAACCAACAGCCATCACAAAGTGTTACTGCATCGACTCGATGCAGTAATGGCATGTTTTCCCTCTTTTTGTTGGAGTATAATAAGGTCTCAATTTTCTACTTGACTTCACTGACACAGCCAGCCAACGATCGCCATGTACTGCAGTAACATCGCAATCACACAATATTGGTCTGATGGCGTTTAGTTTACTGTGTGAGAATGTTGCTGCAAGCTTATTTCCCTTCAATTCAACCACCTCCGTCTTCTGTTTAGTTGAATAACTCAAAACAGGGTCAAACAATTACAATAATTTCATGGACACACGCTGTGTGAATGTGGCTGGCAGGGATAAACACCAAGCTTCAGAACCAATGTTTTTTTTCTTCAGTTATGTCTTTAACCCATTACAATCGGGAAAGTATCGGTGTCATTTTAGATTAGAACCTCTTAAAACCTCTTAACTCCCTCAAACTGTCTGCTAAAGCAGTTAACTCCACCACCTCTCATGCAAGTAATTGACAATATATATATAGTCACGATACCAACTTTGATGAGGTTTTAAAAAATATATGAATTTTCTTCATTCAAAGTATATTTGTCCAATTCCTGAAAAATGTACATTTTGGAGTTAGGTGATTTCTTTATGGGGAGGTTTGAAGAAGATTTTGTTTAAAATAATAATAATCCTTTTTCTACTCTGTTGAGATGTTGGTTCAGGTTTATAGACGACGTGTTCTGTATCTTCAGTGGTTCAGTTACCAGAATTTAAGTCATACATAAACAGCAGAATGCCCACAATCAAGTTCACCTTGGAGCACAGCGAGCAGTCTCTCTTTTTTAGATGTTGTGGTTAATACGTCTGATCACTTAGTAACCATTACAGAGTTTATAGGAAAGAAACAGATCGCAGCAGTTCTCTGCACTTTTCCAGCTATCATCCGCCTGGCCTCAAAAAAGGCTTACCGTATAGCCAATTAGTAAGAATTAAAAGGATATGTAATGTATGTACATAGTTCTAATGCTTTTGAAGAACAGGCGGCTGAGTTGTGCTCCAGGTTTGCTGCTAAAGGGTACAGTGAAAGTATCCTCAAAGAGTCTCCACAGAGAGCAAGACAGTTGGTTAGAAAAGAGTTGTTAGCCCCTAAACCCCTGGTTTCTAAAGTTTCCAATAGCAACCACTTTCTCGCCACTTTCAAGAGACATTACAAAGTATAGAGAAACACTGGCACATCCTGTCAAGTGATCCCAGTATACTAGGTCATGTGTTTAGAGACAAACCTGTGTTTGCCCACAAGAGGGCTAAGAATCTGAGGGACACACTGGTTAGAGCAGATCTATACAGCCCACCGAAACATTTCTTGTCAACACTTCCCTCTGGTAATTTCCCCTGTCGCAATTGTATACACTGTAATGCAATGATTAAGAGCGAGCCATTTTTACACCCACATTCGGGGGAAAAAAATATGCAGTTAAAGGCAGGATTTCATGCAAAACAAAATATGTGGTGTACCTTTTGAAATGCCCTTGTGGCCTATGTTATGTGGGGGAAAACTATCAAAACCAGGTTCTCAGAGCATTACAGTTCCATTCGGGAATAATGATGAGAAATCTTCTGTTGCAAGCCTTTTTAATGCTGTGGGTCATGCAGTCAGAACTTGGAGGTTCCAGGGGATTGAAGTTGTGAACCCCTTAAAAAGAGGGGACGGTAGGGACAGAGCGTTACTCCAGAGGGAGGCCTATTGGATTCATACACTCCAGACAGAGCATCCCAAAGGTCTTAATGAGGAGCTGTTATTGGGCTGCTTCCTTTAGAGTCCAGCCATAGTCAGCCACATTGGCTTATAGAATTGGGTATTTTCAAATTCTAATTATTATATGGTTAAAACATTCTGAAATGAGAACGGATACGAGTGATCTGTATTCCAAAGGTCTCCCTCCATTATCTATATTTAATGTTTTCTACATTATTTATCTATTGTCTTTATACATTTTGAATGAGTTTATTTTGGAAAAGACTCATTGTGTGAGTTTATCACTGTCTGTTTGGTCTATTAACTTTCCAGGCACTTTAGGGTTCCGGCCCCATATTCAGTATGATAGCTCATTGGGATGGATTCATATTTTACCATTTACTTATTTATTTGTGCTCACATGATTTTTATCCTGTCTTGGTACCATAATTAGTCTTCTTTTTGATACCGTGTAAGATGATAACAGTTGACACCTGTGTTCAATTACATTTGATTGTATCTCAAGCATAAATACCAGACTTCCTGTTGTCTTGTCACAACGCTGAGGAAGGCCAACCAGTCCCGAAAAGCGTACGTTGTCCACTCTCGACAGAGGTAAAAAAAAAAATGAATGTGAAAAGGACATAATGAGTGCTGGAATTTAGTTTCTCCCAGCCAGACAGCAGAGATATTGAAAGCAAGCCGTCTGATAGCCACCTCATACTAGACGGTGAGGTGAAGAGAAACCTGAAGGACGTCTGAAGAGCTGTGATCTGTGTCTAACCAAAATGTCCCTGAGGGGAAGTGCTGTGCAAGTAACCTCCATCAGATTTACACCCTTGAGCACAAGGTTTTCTATCTTGAATCGATCCATCTTTACATTCTGAGGTTGTCCATGATTTCATTTCTGGTTTTTCCATGGGGTTTTTTTTTTTTATGAAAAAACAAAACCAAACAATGTACATGGTTCCATACGAATTACGAAGCAGCAACTTTCCCCATTCTGAATCCCCATAGAGACCTGTTCAATATTGTGGTATATAGGTCAAAGAACACTGCTCCATAAATACACAATGAGCCTGGCACACATGGATATGAAGCACACAGTATTCAGCACTGGGAGTCGGACTCGGGACCAATTTGTGGGTCGTGGACACATTTGTATGGGTATTTAACTATTTATACATCTTTCCTACATTTAGTTTTTAATAATTACCATTTCAAAACATTTTCATTTCATTCCCAAAAAAAAAAGAAAAGTTTATGACTTCAATGAATCCAAGTAATTTAATGAATTATAAAACATTTTTTTAAGAAGTAGTGAAAATACTAGCAAGCTCATGCGTTGTGAGCTTGTAGCTGCTAGTTTCACTAGTTTGGGTCTAATTTCTCTTTCGGGTCACATGAGGCTACAAAGTGTGGGAACCAGTGGTAGGCCTATACAGGGTCCAAGTGGTCAAATTGAAGTGAAGTGAAGCTAAATTAATATTTGGAAGCTAGGTAAATTCCAAATAGTATCAAATCTGCGGCACCCCTGGACTTGCGCCACAGCATCCACTTTGAGAAAGGCACTGCCCGAAGGAATATATATGCTCAATGTGAAGAAGAAACGGTGCGTCTGAACTCACCGAGTGAGCAGCAACAGCAGCAACAGGGGGGTTAATAAGACCTGTTATTATAGCTCAACATGTCCTTGAACCAGCGAACCCACTCAGACCATGTGCTTTAGCTCAGTGGTTCCCAAACGGTTTCACGTCAAGGACCCCCACATTGACACTAGTTATTTTCCGCAGAGCCCCAATTTGAAAAGATGTGCCAGAGACCCCCATATAAGAGAAGAGTTTTACGGCTCTAGCAGTGATTCTCAACCCGTTTCATTTCAAGGACCCCCAGTTTGACATGCATTTGTCTACGTTACGGACCCCCATTTAATGGCATTTCTATCTCCCCGATCCCCAATTTATATTGTAAAATCAATGTTAATTTAACCCTGGAACGGTCCATTTGTACACTCTCAGAGTTACAGACCCATACGGCTCCATTTGGTTCCAACTTCCAAACTATAATTTAGCTGGGTACCCCCTGGAACCCCATCAATGACCGATGGGGGTCCCCGGACCCCACTTTGGGAACAACTTCAGCTAAGCTGCTCTCCAGAGAAACGTAACGGTAAATGAAGACATCCAATGTCTTGAAGGGCAGAGAAGAAGCACTGGCCAGGATTGGACACGCTCTAAGCCGGACCATGACCGGTGGTTTGAAGCAGAATGGGAATTGGCCTAGCACTTAACTGCTTGGCAACACTTGTCGCTCAAAGCATAAATTGGCCTTTGCTCCGTTGTTCCCCATCCAAGTAAAGATGATGAACACAAAGACAGAGTGTGACTGACTGGTATTAAGACAGCTAAAGATTGATAGCTGTCGACATGTGTTCCATCATCACCTCTGACAGAATTATGCAAAAGAAACAAGCAACCTATACATGCACCTACAAAAACAAGGTCCAAAAGAAGATCACAGATTACAATCGCTAAAGTTCTGGGATGCTAGATTTCAAGGGGCAATGTAAAAAAATCAGACACGTCTGAAGTGAGTGGTAATGCACTGTACAAGGTAAGAGCCCTCCTCCCTGGCCTGTGTGTGTCTGTGTGTTAGGCTGTGCAACAGTGACACTTGGTAGTGAACAAACGCTGTTTCCGTGGTGCTGAGACAGACAGACAGACAGACACACAGGATTGAATGGGTAAAACTAGCTCTTAAAGTCATCATGAGTCTCTCTAGGTGTTCCTGCATAACTTCCGCGTATGATGTTGATGCCATGCACATATACCCCCTTTAGACTATAGTCTAGAAAGTACATGTGGAAGTGACTTCCAGACAAATTGAAATTCATGGAGCATCAAACTTCAAAGTACAGATGAAAGTATTGGAGTGGAGTCAGTCAGTCAGTCTGTCTGTCTGTCTGCACTGTGCTGTTGCACATCCTCCTTGCTCTGTATCCAAGCCAACCATATATGAAAGGGAGGCGGAGGTCTTAAAAGGTTTGCATTGTTCAAGAATAAAGATTAGAGAGAATCTCACAGATAATGAACCATAAAGAAACTCTGGCTGAGAGTTGGGGGAAAAAAAACATTGCTATTGTTCCGTCTGACCCACTCCAAATAAAACATAAGCTGTCCTCTGATAACACCCGTCCCACACATACACACGCACGCACGCACGCACGTGCGCTAAGAGCTCATCGACTTGAAATATGTTATCTGGCAGGTTTTCAACATCTTTGGCCTGAACTGAACCCTGAACTGAACTTAGTAAAACGGAGGTGCTTGGCTACCCACCACGGGGATGAACAGCACAAAATGGTTGAACTTTGGAACAAAATAAATGACCTATACTTCAGGCTAGTATTATTGCAGCCCAGTAAGTTGCTATGTTATTAGTCAGCATCATGACTCACAAACATAATTACCGGTATGCAAAAACTGTTTTTTTATATTCCATCATAAAAATCTACTTGCAGCTTGCTGATTCACTAGTATTTTCTCTCTCTCTTTTTTTTTTTTTTTTGGGGGGGGGGGGTTATACTATTAAACTGGGCTGTCCATCAAAATGCGCTCAGTTCTGTCTTTTTTTTATTTTGATCATTAATTTGAATTAATACATTTAATTAATATTTGAAGAACATTTAAAAACATGTCGGGTACACGACGTAGCGCTGGGAACACACCTAGTGCTAGAGAACATCAGGATAATGTCCGTCACCCTCTGAGGGGCAGAGGTGGACGTCAACCACGCAGAACCGGCAGGAGCTTAACGTTCATGACACCGAGCTACAGTTCTCTCCTCTAAGCTGCACATATTTCACCCAAGAAGCCAACAGTCCGTGCCCGACTCGGCTCTCGCTGCATGCGTGATACCGTGTGCGCGTGCGTCTTCTCCTCCACATGCTTGTGTTGTGTACGTGGGCTAAAGATGTCACACTTCATCAGCACATCACAGACTCATGGCTAAGTGGGCAGACGGGGCTGCCGCTGCCAGCTGCTGCCGTCCCCTCCCCTCCGTCCCCTCCCCTATTTTTGAGCGGTGCGACCACTCCTATACGGAGCTTTGTGTGTCTCTGGCTGTGTTCGAGCACGAAAATAGCATTTGGTTGGTTTTCATCACCAAATGTCACTGTTGTGCAGCGCCACACACACACACACACACACGTGACTATTAATCATCAACTTAAATCTGTAATTGTGACAGCCCTATAGTCTATATGTTTATTATTATAAATCCACAATCTGCTGGGCGACCGGGTGGCACAGTGGTCTACTTGAATAGTTTTCATTTAGTTTTAGTCACATTGTAGTCACCTGGAATGTTTTAGTCTAGTTTTAGTCGACTAAATATCAGAAGATTTTAGTCACTTGCTGAAAATAGCCGATCTACAAGCCCACAACGCGCCGCAGCGCGACACGTTGTGGGCTTGTAGATCGGCTTTTTTCAGCATGCAACTAATTGTAAAATGACTTATAGTGGATCTCTTGTCCACTAGTCCCTTCCTAACATTTTAGTCCAGTTTTTTTTTGTTGACAAAATCGTCAGTATATTTAGTCTTAGTTTTTAGCTTACTTTTAATTTAGTTTTCCATTTAGTTGTCGTCAGTGGAAAAAGGTAGTCGACGAACATTTCTCGTCTTGGTCGACGAAATCAACACTGCCGGTAAAAGTAGGTGCCGTGCACTGTGCACATCACCGTGGATTTGGAAAGAGCAACCATGAAGGCATCAGATGCCGCTACGCTAAATGACTGAATGAGGTTCTCTGTCAAAGGGATTACTGTACTCCCACCCACTATGTACTGTATGCTGGTGTCATGGGCTGAAGTCCAGACTGATGTCGTGGGGAAGGTTTGTGTTCACCTCGTGATAAGTTCCGACAATGCCAGGCTATAACGAGGGACTATACAGCAGAGGAGAATTAGTAGAATGACCAAAAAAAAACTAAAACCATTTACAACGCAGCTCCATTGACGAAGATGAATCTGGATTTTTTTGCAGGGCGTTGCTGAAAATAAGCACCTGCTGTGCTCAGCTATACTTCCCTGGGTAAATAAAGGATTAAATAAATAATCTCTATTAGTCATGAAGAGAAATTTAAACGATAAAAAAAGAAAGAAAAACTTTTCCATCAAACCAAGAAACATTATCTTCTGGGGGTTAATGAAGAGATGCTGTCTGTAAACACGATGCGCCACAACAACAGTGAGATAAACATTTAACTGATTAACGTTCAGACAAAATTAGAACAATGTAGTTAAAGATATCATATCCTTGAACACACACACACACACTTTGTAATAACTTCTCCCCAGTCCGAGAATATGACATCTCCCGTCATCACCATGGCAACACCCATCGCGGAGCATGCTAAATGATGACAGCTTCCAGTGTTGACACCGAAACATTTACAATCATGACAAAGACTGACCACACACACACACACACACACACACACACACACACGCACACACAGCCACACTTTGGTTGCTACAAACTGTTGTGACAATAAACATTTCCAATCATGACAAAGACCGACCACACACACACACACACACGCACGCACACACACCCACACTTTGGTTGCTACAAATTGTTGTGAAAATAAACATTTCCAATCATGACAAAGACCGACCACACAGACACAGACACACACATACACACACACACACACACACACACACACACACACACACAATATCTCTCTCTATTTGGCTGCACTAGTCATCCTCCATCTCAAGCTGGAATGAAATAAAACAATATTTCAAGTTTCAACCAGTCTTCATCAGGACAGCTAAATCAACAGCTATGATCAAATGAAAGATAGGTAGGTACATTGCCTCCAATGAGTCGGTGTGAGCTCGCCACCATTGGTGTGTGAATGTGGGAAGTGAGGACGCCGGCGTCGACTGTTCGCCGCTTCACCTCCCAATGTATGAATGACTGAACCATTGTAAAGCGCTTTGAGCACTTGGAAAAGCGCTATAAAACGCAATTCATTACAGCTGAGGAGGATCCAATTTAGTTTTGTAGAACTTGCACTTTTTAATACTTTCCATTGGTTCAATATTTGTTTTACCAATACACAGACATAAAGGGTGTTCAATAGAAATGATTCATGCAAAAAACCAAAATCCTCAAAAATGTACTTTCAACGAAGAAACGGTATACTGGGTTTTGTCATTTTGTGATGTTCTATATTTTCTGAATCAACTTTCCGTTCATTTACATGCTAAAAGAGAAACTTTGAGAGTTGTTTCACCGTACAACGTAAGTCAATGAGGGGCATGTTTTCAATTTTCAGTTTTCAATGGAGCAGTCTTTGAGTTACATAATGGCAAGTCAAATACACAAGCCAAGTACTCAATCCACAACTCTACCGAAGTGGAATTACTAATTTATAATTGTTGCATCCGCAGGTCACAGTTAACTATGAAATCGTGCATTTCCCGTCAGTTGGCCACGCCCCATATATGGTCATGCCTCGTGACATCGCGGGATGTCATCAATATTAAGCCCATGTATGGAGATCCCTGATGTCATCAATATTGGCCAGCAACTCTACATCTCACCTCAAACCCTTAGATCTCTATATATGGAGCTGACCTGTTCTGACATTCCATATGTTGATCCTTCCCCATCATCCTTCCTCTTCAATGTCTCCCTTTTGACTGATACCTGTCCATTTAAACTCTAGACGGACCTGCCCCAAAGTGATTAGCCCGGCAGGCCCGAAAATTAAGGCCCGTCCCCTACCTGGGCCCTCATCAAACCCTGTACACATAAGATAACTGCCACCCTTAGATCTCCATATATGGAGCTGACCTGTTCTGACATTATGTTGATCTGACCTCATCAAACCCTGTAAACTGAAGCTCCATATATGGCCAGTACAGAATTCCTTCCATATGTTGATCTGACCCCCCATTCCAAAGTGCCAGCGCTCGCCCAGCAGTCTGCTGTCACCCAGGCGGAGGCGTGGACGCTTCTCGCCCTCAGGCGGCTTACTGGTATAATGTAAATGTGTAATGTAAAAATAGCATATTTACAAGCGCACAATGCATCACATTGAGACTGAAAGAGACTATCCTGTCCCATTCTCTTTGGCGTTTATCTACCATAAAAAGAAAAAAATATATATAGGGAATGGCACAGCCGCGGACACTAGGAACGGAATGTATACAACAAGTGCATTCATTAATGTCCCTGAGGTGCATGGCCCTGGCTTTTTCACACAACATTTCATACAAAGAGCATTGCTGAGCATATGATGCCACCACACGTTTCCACAGATCAATTACTGACATGTCATGACCCGGTACTTGTCTGCAAGCGGAAAATGCAGTTTAATTGGCTGTAAAAAGATTGCGCTCAGATGCCCACGAGCAAATGAGGAAATGACACCAATATGGGCAAACTAAAGGGCCTTCAAAGTAACTCAAGGATACTGTAACATGACTTGACAACTTTAAAACAACCAGACTAATTTAAGCCAAATCCACTTTCATCTCATTCGCATGACAAGATTCCCTCCATGTGTTCAAAACTCAACCGGAGGATATGTTTTGTAAGTGTTCTCTCCGGCAGACTGGTGCAACACTAACAGCCTTTGGTGTGCACCAGGCGTTTTAATTGGCCATGTGAAGTTATCAACAGTTGTTTGAATACTTTTGAAATTGTATATGTTTTTGAAATTGTATATGTGACCCACCAAATAATTGTTTTTTCCTTCTAGTTTTTTCATGCCATATGAAAGCAGGGAATCATAGCTTCCATGCCAACGATGAACCTCTGCCTCAGAATTTCCAGAACGGCCTGTTATAGCGCCACCAGGAGGCCGCTTTGTGCAAAATAAGTTTTTGGACAGTACACCTACGGATTTTGTCCAAACATCACGCAAATTGGTACACAGTCTCTCTAGAGCCATTCAACGAAACGGGTCTTTCAGATTTCTCAGACTCCATCCTGATTGGCTAAGATTGGCTTCCAAAGTTCGCAGGAGTGCTCAGTTTCAAACAAAATGCTGCAAATCATTAACACATCGTGTGATTTCCGTGAAATTGTGCATGCACATTCCCACTAGGCCGAGGAAGAAATTTTCAGAACATTTTCAACTCAGCCTCATGGTGGCGCTATAACTCGCTGAAAAGTGTTTTTACCTCTAACTGCACGGATAACTTTGTATGCCAACTCCCTAGAGGCCGAGGAAAAGCCTTTGCCTGGATTTTGCTCTTTATAGCGCCACCTTCATTGCCTACGATTGGCTTCTAAACCTTTCAGGAGTAGCCCGCTTTGTACCCGTTTTGTACAAATGGCCACAACTACTCAACGCAGCGTCCGATTGCGGTGAAACTGTGCATGCATATTCCCACTAGGCTGAGGAAGAAATGCCACTTGACAGTTCTCAAATCAGCCTCAACGTGGCGCTACAACAGGCCAAGCCGCGTCACACACACACACACAAAACATGATTATATAACTCCTAAACATTTTGCCTAACATCACACACAGTACTCCTATCCTCCTGGTGGAGACCTGTGCCCAGAAGGGCACTTTTTCTAGTTTCCCTTTGTTCTCAAATGGGGGAGGGGGGGTGGAGCCTTGGAGGCTAGGTTTGTAAGTATAGCAGCTGCTTAGTTAGTATAGTAAGGAAATTAGCCTTTATAAAAATGAAGAGTAAGGAAATTATAAAAATGCTGCTATTAATTCACATTAGCCTTTCATAGGATCACAACTGTCCGTGGCTGGCCTGGCATCCCAGCCATTATATGGTGCGTTCACAGATGCAAAAGCTACAAAGATTCAAGGTTACACAGCGTATTTGTAGCTTTGCATCTTTGTAGCTGAAGTTGAAGCCAGTTCATCTTAATTGTAGCTTTGTGTCTTTTGCAACAGCATGTTGCAAAAGACGTGTACATTCCAAATAAACAATTATTAACCAAGTTATGGTGCTATTACTGTTGTGTTTATAATGTGTGTGTATACATTGATTCCGTGTTTTCTGGAAGTAAAAAAATCACAATCTATTCATCTGCGATTGGCGATTGGCTCTCTCTGCAGGCCAGCATTCGACATTACAGGCCAACAAGAAGAAGAAAATGCAGAAATGGTTCTGCTTTCTCCTAAACCAGCGTAGAAAAAACTGTAATGTTTTCGATAAAAATCTATTCATTTAACACCATAATGTGGATAATAATTGTTTGTTTGTACATTACAATGATAACGCGACTCGCGCCGATAAGTAATTTAGCGCCGGCATTTCTGCGTTTACCTTCAACAAACAGCTAGTGCCTTGGTGTTGAAGTAAGCTAATACAATTAGCCAAATTAGGCCAACAGCTGGAGGAGTCGACAATACCAGGACATAATATCAATTACACATTATTGCATTTGTGATGTTGACATGCCGAGTTAAGCTCTGACATTTAATATGTAGCCTGAAATTACAAGATTACAAATATGGCTTCAAAAGGGAAAGTAAAACCTTTTGTCCCCCTGGTGTTAAAGTTGAAGGTCCTGCCATCATGGCAGCTCCCCATTCACAAATGGTTACATACTGAATTATGATCACGTGAGATCAAAGTTCAAGGTAAATATTAGAGCCAGTGATTTCCTGATCAAGTTTCTTGACAATTCACACTAATGCTGTGTGGAAGATACAGTACAATAGGCTACAATTGTACTGTATGTATGTACTACTACCGTATACTGAATGTTTTCATTTTGGATACAAAGGAGTCCTAACAGACTACAGGGGTATTGAATGAGTTGTTGTGTACAGTACAATATGTTTCCTGAGAGATTTTTGAATGCGGACATCTATATTCCAGTTGTCTTCAAGGGTACATATTCTACATAATAACATAACTCTCAGTTCAGGTGCCCTGATCGACCTGTAGAGTTGTGCTTGAAATGTACTGTAATTCTCAAAAGTGTTAAATACTTAATCAATAATCAATCAATAAAAAAACCTCCCCCCAGGCATCCCACCACCCCTGAACATAGCGGCTAGCCGATCTACAAGCTCACAGCGCATCGTGTTGTGAGCGTTGGGGTTATGGCCGTTCTGAAATGTTGATGTCCTCTGAAGTAAAGTAATACAACGCTGTGTGTGTGTGTGTGTGTGTGTGTGTGTGTGTGTGTGTGTGTGTGTGTGTGTGTGTGTGTGTGTGTGTGTGTGTGTGTGAGAGAGAGAACATAGTAAAACGCCAGAACAACAGAACACTCCTCCAAGACAAACACCCCCTCCACCCCCTGTCCAAATAAAATGGGTCCAGAACTGACCACTGCAGTAAACCGCAGTCAAAAGTCTGCAGTTAGTGTGTCAGCGTCTTCCATCAGGCTGGTTCATGTACTGTACATACATGCAGTAGCAGTGTTGCCACGAAACGGATGACGTCACACATCACCTTCAGATACGGTGCAGAGAATGGAAGTAACGAAGGGATCGACAGTTAGTAACATTAGAACAGCTAGCATTGGCGCAGCGTTAGTGCATCAATTAGTATAAGAAAGGAGGCATCTAAAAGGTAGACCTTAGACTCAAACGTGACCAGCTCCGTTCCCTCCCCAGCTCCTAAGAAGAAAGACAGATCCTTAAAGGGACACTTCACCCTTTTTGCAAAAACATATATGTTAATGACGTTTAGAAGCTTTAGATCACTTTCCTGGGGGTCTTTATGTGTGCAATATGTGGTTTTAGATATTTTAGATTGTAGCAGTGAGCCTGTTGTCTCTGATGTCATGGACACTGGTCTCACTACCTTCCTGGACTACAATTCCCATAATTCTTTGGTGCACTGCTCCTCCTTGTGGATAGGGGGGAGAGCTGTCTTACTGAGACAACATGTAGTCCAGGAAGGGAGTGAGCCCAGTGTCCATGACATCAGAGACAACAGGCTCACTGCTACAATCTAAAATATCTAAAACCACATATTACACACATAAAGACCCCCAGGAAAGTGTTCTAAAGCTTCTAAACGTCATTAACATATATTTTTTAGTATATAAGTGTCCCTTTAAGCCATAAGGCTTCCCCAAATAAGAGTCTCCATAGACTTCTGACGGTTCCCTATAAAGCAGTGGTAACCAACCTTTTCAAGCACAAGAGCCCTTTTTTCCCCAATTGTAAGCCAAGATCTACCACTAAAACGTGTTTGAAAAAACACTTGTTTTTTTGCTATTTCTGACAGGCTCAATGCATGTGCACACATCCACACAAAGACTAAAGCTTAAATTAGAATAAATACTTATAGTAAGTTATATTATCAATGTCAAATAATATTAAGACAAATGTATTAGAAATAAAAAAATATTAGGACAAAAATACAAATAAACTTCTTTGTTGAGTTTTTTTTTAATAAAACAAAATGCAAAGGACATGAATTGCTTTTACAGCACAATATTTTGTTTCTCATTTCAATGAATATTCACATTGACAGATGTTCAAATGACATAGGCATAACATGACCATATATATTTGCACAGATATGGTGACATACTCTCAGGGTCAGCCTAACCTTTAATGAGACTGCTGTGACTGCACTTTATCTGCAAGCGTTTTGAAATCTGGTTCATATTTAGTGATTGCCAGTCTGAGGGTGTCATTAAGATGTGAGTCAGTCATACGAGTTCCAAACTTGGATTGTATTATTTTCATTTGTGAAAAGGCCATTTCACATAAGTACGTGGAACCAAAGTAGGCATGCAGCTTGAGTGCACACGACACAATCAGCGGATACTCCTCTCTGCTCACAAGAGACCAAAATTCCTTCTCTTTAGCTCTGACCTGCAGGTGACAGTCATTTACTAATCCAATAATCTCCATTTCAATATCTGAAGTATCTGAAATATCTGCAAACATATCCTGCATTTTATCGGACAGCAGTTCAATGACAGTAGGCTCAGTAAAGAGGAAAGGGTTTGATACAAAAGCAGCTACTTGACTCATGCGTTGTACTTCAACACAGTCGTAGTTTACAAACGGCGGAAAGTCTTCGTCTTTTCTGCACAGTGAAACAAATCCAGAATGAACACCAAGCATCGCGGAGGCCCCGTCAGTTGTCATTGACACGATTTTACGGAGAGGAATCTTGTACTCACGCACGTAATCCTTGAATGCATTGTACACGTCATCCACACCCCAGGTCCGTTGTTTCAATGGAATAAGGGTGAGAAAGTCCTCTTTGATGGTGAAATCAGCGAAAACCATTCGGACAATCACAATTAGCTGGGCGGTGTCCGCCACATCAGTGGACTCGTCAAACTGAAGTGAAAAGTATTCACAGTTTGACAAGTCTTTGAAAACTTGCTGGGATACATCTTCAGACAGGGATTCCACTCTCCTGGCTACAGTAGGTGCACCAAGCGACAACGTTTGGATCAAATCTTTGATTTCCGACTTGTTTTCAAGGTTAGAAAACAAGCAGTCCGCCGCGACATTCAGGATTTCTTTAACCATGTCCCCGTCCGTAAATGGTTTCTTGCGCCGAGCCAAAACATGGCTGATTCGGAAGGATGTCTCTGTCGCCAGCTTGCTTTTTGCGGTTGTCGGCGGTGCCGTGAAAAGCTGCTGCTGTTTTCGTAGTCCACCTTTCAGTTCATCAATTCGTTTGGATCTCAATGGACTGTTCAGTGGAAAAAGGTCTTTGTATTGAGGATGCATGGTAGAATGATGGCGTTCCAGGTTTCCACGTTTCGGCATAGACAACGACTTTTGGCATACGAGGCATATAGGGTTCCCGTTTGCTGATGTGAAAAAAAAATCATGCTCCCATTCCTGGTTGAAATGATAGGTTTTGGGTTTCTTTTTCGCTGGACCTTCCATAGTAAGAGAGTAGTCACTGTTCAGCCTGTGTAGGTCTAGTAGTGACTGAGTGAGGCCCGTTTAGCTCTGTGGGTTTTTATACTGTTTGTAATGTTTTGATATGCATGTCTATTATGCACAACACGGGGGTTACCCGCTTACCGGAGATAGCAGTGAAACAATGGAACAAAAGAACTCTGCAGTGGGTGTGTCTCTGGGCCATCACTGCGCGCTATTCTAAATACACGTTATACAGGTTCTGCTGTGTATAGGCAGTGATGGCTGGCTGATCACTTCGGGATCGACTTGAAAGGTTCCCGCGAGCTACTGGTAGCCCCTGGTTGGTGACCCCTGCTATAAAGTATAGGAGAATCTCGGGTTACAAGCAGTGTTTCGCAACACTGGGAGGAGGTCAAAACTTTCATACATGTTCCCCAAAATCATTTCCACTATTTTTTCGTACAAGAAATAATTGCATGCACACGTGTGGTATGGACGAGACGAGGAGACCCACTGGATTTAAGCATATTACTAAGCGGAGGAAAATAAACTAATACGGATTAGGAGAGCTCATGCTGCTGTACTGTAACTGTGGACATCAGTAGCCAGTTGCACCACCTCACACTAAGTTCACAGTTAGCCTAGTTATAGATTAAATGGCTTTTAGGTGAAGACTCGTGCATTACAAAAATGTAAACTGTTGCACCACACAAAATACGTTATAACGCATCTCTAAGTAATAACTAAATATTTACACAAGCCGTTTGGCAGCACAAAGTCATAGGAGGAGTAGCCTAACTATTAACATGGCAGACCATTGATGTTTAATGACAAATTAATTCAATATAACGAACTTAATGAAATACAACTGCTAATGGGGGGGGGGGAAGGATCATCAAACATAGACTAGTCACACTCAGAGGCGTGAAAGACACCTATGATGAGAACAAAGGAAACGCAACCCCCTCTATGCATGATGGAATAGGTGTCTGTACTCTCTCTGAATGAGAGACAATACTTATATCATTATTTTCATTCCATGCTTTCATAGAAAGAAAAAAACCCATAATGACAGTCATTCGTCGAAATGACCTGTTGTTTAAATATAGTTAACAATGCATCTACAATGCAAGACTGTGTCCAAGTCTTACAGACTTGGACACATCATCCGTGTCGTTTCCTGGAATCTTTGGGTGTTTTTCGGGTCTTGCAACAGACACCCACCTCCAGGCAACCCGACCAAGGCTGATCAGACTTTGTGACGAGCTCACACTAATGTCACAAAGTGGCAGGTTGTGAGCTTGTATTCGCAATTTATATTTCCGTGCATAACCAACGAGGTAAGTGTGAGATATTTAAATCTCCTGTGTGTTACTAAATGATTGCATAGTTGTACACAATGGTGTTAATTTGACTGGAGGAAAATAATTGACCCGTGCAGGATGATTTTTCAACTCTCCCACAGAGGATGTTATTGTGTAGGCACAAACAACATGAAGACAATTTATTTAAATGATGGCCATTATCGAGGCAGTTTAATTGTCGTTTCAAATTGAAGCTGTAATGGAGGAGGTGGGAGCTATTGCAAAGGAGAGACGTGTAATCAAACCCCTGCGTGAATAATCCTGGTGAATTGCAGGTGTAATATTGTGCAGCAGTCAAAACATGAACCACTTGAACTCTATCGTCTCTATAGCTGTGTCAGCCCATCTCCCATGACCATGTCAGGGGGAAGAGAGAGACATTCCATATTAGGTTGTAAGGTGTCACTGCTTGACCTACAAAAAAAACCTACCGATTGATCTACAAATGCCTTCTCAGTTAATTGTCATACTTTCCTGATTTCTGAAAAAAAATGCAAAGCTTTTGTGCCACGCTGTGGCGGCGGGTTGTAGATTGGCTATTTTATTTCAAATAGCAGAGGTTTGAATTTACAGTGGCCTATTATAGTGGAATATTATTCATGGACCCGGTTGCTTATTTCTCTCGCAAAATATGCCAAGGCTGCCGATCACCTCAATGAGTGGTATACACTGTGCTTACTGTACCATTCAAAATGTCACACAGCGTCTTGAAGAATCATCAGTTTGAACCCTTTGTTTCCTGTAGACAGGAGTAGACACAGTGGAAAATATCACCATATTTCAATCTGACATTTTCTCATATGGCTGCATCGGAGGGTGTTGGGGGTGACATTTTCCATCGAACATGTCATGACTCCTAATGATATACTACAAAACACTGTTTAGGGCTTAGTTGAAATACTGTACATGTAGTGTAGCAATAATGACACGCTTGTAAATTATGCCGGTACCGGTAATTACCATGACATCCATTTACTGTATGCAATAGTTCAACTGAAAGGATATCAATTTAACCACCTGTGTGGTTGTGCAATGCATTTTTGAGTGGTGCAACTACTCCAAGGAACAGCAATGTCCGTGTTCACCTACCTGTGTGTTCGTTCACCTACCTACCTATGTGGCCATGAGCACCAGTATATGACTATGAGTACCAGTAGGGGCGCTGTTGTGCCAGAAACAGAGAGAGAGAGATAGTATTAGTGCTGCACTGTTGCCTGCTAATGAGAGAGAGAGAGAGAGAGAGAAAAAAGAGGAGGGGGGGTGGGTGGGGAGAGGGGAGTTGCACCACTCAGTTCACACAGGTGTGATTTTTTTTATATGGAGACAGAGGAGCGAACGTGGCTTTCGACACCAAAGAAGTGGACTGCTGTATGGAAGTAGTGAACGCAAAGCGATGCATTGTTGTGAGCTTGTATATCGGCTATTTTCCACTGCAGGGAAACTTGAGCGTAATGTGCCCTATACTACACCTAGGTTATTCATTTTGAATTTTTACCTAAAAAAAGACATGGCCAAAAGAGTGAAAGAGGGATGCCAGGGCCCAGGGTTGTTAAAGAATAACATTTCCCATCACCGCCTGGAATCACGTAGCTCAGGGTCGGATGTGTCAGAGTGAATCCAGAGGATGTACACTTGCATGCCGCTGTTCTGTCAGCTATTTCCTGCCATTGTCTTGCTCAACGCCAGCATTTAGTCTTGGCATTGAGTCACAACCTCTGTGTGAAGCATGGACAAGTGGAGGGAGGGTTGAGAGTGACACACGCTGTACCAAAGAGGAATGTGACCTGCTGTGTGCCATTTGATAAGATGTATGAGTTAAGGGGCATGAGTTGGATTTATATTGTGTGCTATTGGGGTAACGCTATGATTCTTTAGATTAGAGATGTGCAAAGACTGTGGAAGGTAAATAAGAGGAAAGACACACACACACACACACACACACACTACTGGTTCTACCGTGTGAAGACCCGCACTCGATGTGGGTGCAGTCAATAGCAGGCGTTTCCGGTTTCATTTCGATGGCAAGATTTCAATTCGCCCGAAAAGGTGGCTTCAAAGCGGTCGTCCGTATAGAAACCAATGGGGCTCGCTTTGGCCATAGATATAGTTACAGTCTGTGGAAGATATGAAGTGAGACAGCAGAGAGGAAATTAAGGGAACAACAGTGCGGCACACAGACAGTAGCCATGAGACATGCAAGAACAGCTGGAGGCAGGCAGGCTCCAATAAACAAGGGATGACAGCACGGAGAGAGAGAGAGTGATGCATTCATTCCCTTGCGCCTTACGTGACTGAGGGAATGATTGGAAAGGAAGGTGTGTGTGTGTGTGTGTGTGTGTGTGTGTGTGTGTGTGTGTGTGTGTGTGTGTGTGTGTGTGTGTGTGTGTCTCTCTCTCTCTCTTAATGAGCTGTGGTGGATCAAGCCAATGAGGCAGAAAAGCACTCCACTGGGCACCCAGCAGGAGACTACACTTTGAAGGGGGATAGAGAGTAGTGGGTTTTCAAAGTGGGGGGCTGTGACCCCAAAGTGGCCGCTAGGGGGTCACAAGAGGAAAGGAGGTAGGGTTATTACAAGGTAGGGTAAGTGTAGAGTAGTAGATGAACAACCAAAATGAGACCATTAGCCAAGCCCGAATCCCAACGCAATCCTTGCTAGACTACAGAGATTATCCTCCACCTGCTGCAATAATGTAACCTGCTTGAAATAATTGGAAATATCTCCTCTAAGAAAGCCCCGCTTTGCCTCTTTTGATGTGTGTTTATTGACTGAATTGCTGAGCGGTTCCGGAGAGATGAATGATTTTGGGATGGCCGGTATATACCTCCCTTTGTTTCCCAGCTCGTTATGGCTCTATACTCTCACAGTGAGTGGAAGTCCTTCATGAGCCTGTTGGATATCCTGGCAACAGGTTTACACACTTGCAGGGTCCCTTCATGTGTGCCTGTCGCTCCCACCGTCTAATACTGTCGCAGTGGTTTACAAACCTTTCAGCCTGTGACCCCAAAGCAGATTATTAGACGACGTCTAATATCTCACGTTTTGCCTGAGACCCGAACTATAGTGAAAATAGCAGGTATACAAGTTCAACTTCAAAAATGTGTCGCTTTGCGCCATATTGTGAGCTTGTAGAGCAGCTCTATTCTCACTATACTTCTTAACCCTAAGGCGGGGGTGGGCGTGCAGATCAATGGGAGCTTGCCACACAGAGCCTTATGAATAAATAAAACACAATGTTGTTCTCTACACATCTTCCAGATAAAACACAGCGATGAATAGGGATGGAGCTCGTTATTTATTTATTTTTCATAAGGAGCACCTCATGATAAGGTGCTCGTTTTCAAAAAATAAATAAATAACGGTCGATCAGGCTTATCGAGTCGGTTTCTTATCAAGCCCCACTATCGAGCATTTTCTATTATTTTGTGGGGAAATGGGAGACAATAAATTCTGAACAGAACCAATATATTTCACTGGGTCCTTCAAATACAGCACTTTTCTAACTTTTCTAACAGACGGAAGGCAATGTACCTTTTTTACCAATAAAATAATATTAAAGAAACTGTTAACTGGTTAATGTGCACCATCACTTTAAAAGTGTCATTTTGTTTACCCGTACAGCACTGGTTGGCAGGTATCAAATACACTTTTAGACCGACATGTTTGTGCCAGCATGCGTCGATTGTTTAAACATGACATCATGGGTCACTATATGCTCCATAACAGGCTTGATAAGCCCAAAGCATATTGATACCGGCCCGGGTACTCAATAAGCTTGTTATCGGGTTTTTACGGGTATCGGTTATCGACGAGCTCCATCCCTAGTTATGAGTATAAAAGCTATCACGGGTAATGAAGCATAAAGCCCTGTGGTAGAATGCATCGAGAGGCATCAGTATAGTTAATGAAGTGTGCATGTATAGAACATCTCCATAACCAAAGAAATACATAACTATGGCTTGAACAATGGTTTTTCTGTTAGAGAGAGAGAGAGAAACATGCCTTGTTTCTGTAAAGGAAACAAGGCATGTGTTTAAAAGAAAGCTTGAAGGTGACAAACTCGGTTTGTTCACCTTTAGTGGTCTGAATACGTGTGTGGGTAAAACGCATGCATTAACATTTGCTTGAATTAAGGACCAGTTTGTGACTCGTCAGGGGCAATTGGAACTTGTCGAAAGCAGTCTGCAAGTTTTCAACGGCTAGTTCAGTTGATGCTGCTATACTATATACAATGGTGTCGCCCGCATGGTAGTGGAACATCACAGTTCAATGAAGGTGTAATCATGTTATTAATATATAAAGGAAATAAAAGAGGACCTAGTATGGACCCCTGTACCCACCCTAGTAGTTGCTGAACATTCAACATGTGACACCTGGAGCCAACTAGGTACTCTGACTTTAAACAGACAACATCAAAGCTCTACCTCTCTTAAAGTCTCTCCCTTGTATCAAAAACATACGAGTAACTGGCCTGGGCCGTGGCTCAGCGGTCCAGGCACCTTGGCTGGTAATCCAGTCTGGTGGTGTGCCGCGGGTTCGACCTCCGATCCCGATGGCCTTTATTGCATGTCATCCCCCCCCATCTCTCTCCCCATTCCCTGTCAGCCTACTGTCTGTCCCTCCATAAAAAAATAAAATAAAGGCAAAAGCCACAAAAGAATGGGGCTCAGGACAGGTCTCCATGGGTTAAGAAAGATGAAGCAGGAGACGGTGGCTGCATGTGACTTCACAAGTGGCTGTGGCTAAAAATAGAAGCTGGTCCCGCTGGCTGGGTAATGTCTGTTTGGGGGGGCCATTTGAATCAATTGATCGTCAGTGTTGCAGAGAAGCTCAACTCAAGTCCCTTATTGCATTAGAAGACCCAAGGGGCCAAAGAAGGATCCAATTCAAAAGCCATCATTATAAAGCAAGTATACATTTCCAGCTGTTGATGTGTGGCGGAGATTCCATTGCAAACCTGTCCGCCAGTTTTGGAAAAGTATACTGTACTTAAAGGGACACTTCACCCTTTTTGCAAAAAAATATATGTTAATGACGTTTAGAAGCTTTAGATCACTTTCCTGGGGGTATTTGTGTGTGTAATACGTGGTTTTAGATATTTTAGATTGTAGCAGTGAGCCTGTTGTCTCTGATGTCATGGACACTGGTCTCACTACCTTCCTGGACTACAATTCCCATAATTCTTTGGTGCACTGCTCCTCCTTGTGGATAGGGGGGAGAGCTGTCATACTGAGACAACATGTAGTCCAGGAAGGAAGTGAGCCCAGTGTCCATGACATCAGAGACAACAGGCTCACTGCTACAATCTAAAATATCTAAAACCACATATTACACACATAAAGACCCCCATGAAAGTGTTCTAAAGCTTCTAAACGTATAACATATATTTTTTTGCAAAAAGGGTGAAGTGTCCCTTTAAGTACGATTCTGAGGTATTAATTTACTTGAGAATTTCCCATTTTCCCAATAGGCTACCACTCCACTACATCACAGAACAAGATATTCTGCATTTACTCCACTAAAATTATTGAAAAACTAGTTACTACTATAGTTACTTTGCAGATTTTGATTGTTATTACAAAACATAGATTAACCACTTCAGCCCTATATACATTTTGGCCACTTGAAAATAGCCGATCTACAAGATCGTGACGCGACCCATTGTGAGCTTGTTGCTATTTTAAAAAGATTGCTACACACTTGAAAACTTGAAATTCTGCACAATGCGGACTTTTACTGTTGGTACTTTAAAGGACCTATAACATAAAATTCAACTTTTTCAATTTCTTTTGTGTTTTTGGGGCTCCCATGTGTGTTTTCTATCCCCACAAAGAACCAATTTTGAACAATCAGGCCTTCATGTCATATGGGTGTTTTAATGGAAATTGCTCTCAGAAACAGCTCGACTGATTTTGGCCTCATCGTGATGTCATCAATGTCACCCTACTTTGTATAATTCCTCCTTTTCTTCAGTCTTCAGTTGCAAATTTGCATTTCCACTTTGTTTACAATGTCCACCATTGTTGATTTTCCAAGCTAGCATGGAATGGAAACAAGCCTGGTTTTATCTAGCATGAGTATTATAATGACTCAAATATTAAATAATCTGCATATCAGCACCCTCTCCACCTCAGGACATTGTGGTACTGCAGCTAAAACTGCTTTCAAAGTCCAGAAAGAATTGACAAGGCTGGTTATATCAGAGTGGTGATTGAGGCTCAAACCATTAGAAATAACTTTGAGGGACATAGACAATATGATTATTAAATATTAAAAGCAGTTTTAAAATGCATGTTATTTGCGCTTTAATGACAAGCCATTAGTATGGCAGCAGGCTATTATGTATCTTTTGTGTGGAATAACATTTCTAAATGTCAATCACAAAAGAAAAGGGACTTGGAAACATGACAGATGGGAGGGATGGAGCAAAGAGAAATGGCAGTTGGGCAGCAAGGTTGCGCGGAAATGGAAGGACAAAAGAAATAAATCTAAAGGACGTTTTTTCAAAAGACTAATAATTTCCGATCTGACATTTAGCAAGAGTGAATCAGCATCAGTGTTCCGTAATATTTTTGGCACAAAAGTCTGAGATGTGCCTTTCAGTCTGTACTGTACGTGGTCACAATGACAATGTCAAAATACAGCTGCAAGCAGCGATGAGGCGGGACCAAGCAGGAAGGCAATAAGATATGCACAAATAAGCCATAGAAACATGGAAGACTGAAATTGAGAAAAAGAAGAAACCAATGAACTTGTGGTCCAAAGGCGAGAGCTGTACCGACTGAGCTATCCGGAAACAAGCAGTTGTTATATTGTAAACAGTTATGCGTCTCCTGGTTTTGGAGAAAATGTCATAATCCATTTAGGGTTGGGTGACGATACGAATATATCAGCAATCGTGATTTGGATGAGTCTGTCGCCGAATATGTTTATGAGGCGATATTTTTAATATTAACCTGCAGCGAAACAATGTAAGTGTGAGCAAAATGCAAATCAATTTGAGCCAGCAAAGTGGTAACAGCGGCCGGGTGAAAAGTGGAAACCCCCCCTCCTCTCGTTATAATGGTATGCTCCCAGAGTCCCGGCAGCATCGGGGAACGGGAGAAGTTCAAAGACATGCAGCGCGCCGCTCACTCTACTCTGGGCTGGCTGGGACCGAGGGAGGGTAATGTACTGTAGCCTACATGTTGTTTACTCTCCGGAGTCCGGACAGCTCCGGACCCATGCAGTTTAATAATATACAGTCACATACAGAATGCACACTGCTGTCTCGTGTCTCATCACAAACCAATGCGCAACCCGTGAAGTCGGGGTGAAAAAAAAAGAGAAAGGGAAAAGACGGGAGTGACAAATCATTAGCAACAAGCTAAGATAGCTTGCAGAGAGTCAAAACACTAAAGTTGGAGGAGATGCATATGTGAATCAATGTTTTATTGGTGACGGTCAAACGGTTCATGAGCTATGCCTGTTCAAAGTTAAGTGCTATAGCGCAACCCTTTGGCCAATGCCTGTGGGCTTCATATACTAACCGCTTGGCAAAGCCCTCTATCATATTGCCAAGTTTCACAAAAACTGACTGCACCACGGTTCAGCCAGAACTGTCATTTCTGGCGGAAGAAGGAGAAGAAACAGAAAAAACAGACCGAAACAATAATGCTTCAGTCACATGGAATCAGGCAAACGGCAAACCTGTTGGACGGCACGGAACGGTAAAAAGATTAAATATTTCAACATTGATGCCGTCTCCCGTCCTGTTCCGTTTACCGTCCTGCTCCAGTCCACTAAAATGACATGCTGTCATGCCTGATTCCATGTGAACGCAGCATGAGAGGACCAAGAGTCCCTTCGCCCCTTCGGGCTTGGCCCCTTAATTATACGCAGAGTTCAAAGACTCTTCTCCGACATGAAAATATAGAAGAATGTATATATATATTCACACAGGAAGAAAATTCCTTCATATTGAACGCGTTGACGATTCTCACACTTTCAAGATTTTTCCAAAAATACATAGAGATCACTGCTCTTCTCGTCTCTCCAGATCTTTCATTCAAACATATGTTAACATAACAAATGTTCAGGTGGGTTGCCAAATGTATCCAATCAGTAGAGAGGAGTACCCAGTTTAATTAACCCATTTTGACCCGAGATCATATTCTAAAAATGTCTTCAGTTTTCTGAAAAAGCTATGTTTCTATGTCAGTGGTTCTTCGATTTTTCAAAAATATAAAAAGAATTAGCTTGTAGATCTGCTATTTTTCAATAGCTAAAGCATAACATAATGCCAACACCAAAAGGGGTTCTCACCCAAAATGGGTTTTAACATTGCTTTTACAATATAAATTGGGGTCCCAGAGATAGACACATCATGACATGAGGGTCCGTAGCCTAATGCATGTCAAACTGTGGGCCCTTGAAATTAAAATGGTTGAGTATCACTGCTAGAGCCGCGTTACGTATGGAGAACGGCCCGAGGCCCAGATTAGGCTTCTAGCTGAGCTGAGCCTCACACCTGTTGATCTCCTGTGATAAACTAGGGCTGGACAAAGATTAACGCTGTGGCCCTGTGGGTAGATTAACACAGAGGGATTTAATTGTTTAAAGAGAAGCTCAGTGTAAACATTCTTATCGTGGTCAGCTGTTGACCCAGCCCATCAGCATACAACTGGCTGCAGGGTTCTTTCTGTCCTTTGTGAGATTAGATATCGTTGTTGTCGGGCAGAAAACCTCTTATATCCATATTCTTTTTGTAAATTAACGGCCTACTACTTGATCACACTACAGCGTTACACAAGGGCATCAAGAGTAGCAGATCTGCAAGTTTGAAACACGTTTTGAGCATGTAGATCTGCCACTTTTACTAGTAATGAATTTGAATGCTAAAAAGGAACGGCTTTGATTAAGGTTTCCTCCAGACAGAGAGACGATGCACCAGTTTGAGTGACTGGGAGATTGGTCTTCGGTTGGAGCCGAGAGGTGCTCTGAAGAGAGATGAGAGAGAGATGGTTATAAGATGCTCGTGCTGACGGCCTCTGGAGGTTTCAAGCTCCAGTGCGTTTGCGTTTCAACCCATCAGTCCCCATTGCGAGCACAGCTAGTAATTCGTACTTTTTCAGCAAACACGGAATGCAAAATACCTTACAGATGAAGCAGTCTAGCAGCAATGGGAATTGGGAATCTCTCAAAAAAAATCAATCTCTGTAGCCTCATTCTACCTCTCCTGGCAATCTGGCATCCTAGTACTCCTGGGTTTTCCTGACGAGACAGCATCCCTATAGCTGAAATTCATTCAAGGTGCTGCTATCTGCAGGAATCAAGGGAATAACAATGGCATTCGCAGCGGTAGGATGCTGTGCATTTGGTCCTTTCGCTTAGCCAGATCCGTCATGGCTAACCGATTCAGTACAGCTCTGCTGAGGACTGGCTTTATACCGAGACGGCCTCAGAGAAACGGTGAAACATCCAGTGGATGCATCCAGCATGCATTAGGGCCGATTCACGCCCCTATTTAGTGCCGGGAAAAGAAGTTGGTTCGGGGAATCCCTCACAGCTATAGCGCAGAGGTCGCTTGTAAATATTGGAGGTCCTTGACATGAATATGTTTGTTGGCCGGGGAATGAGCCTCGCACAGCGGGTACATATCTGATTGGCCCTCGCTGTGGCGGTGCGTCCACCTCCTCCAGGCTAGCTCGGTGTTACACAACAAAACACCCAGCTGTGTGTGCGCGTGCGTGTGTGTGCGTGTATGTGCAAATGCGGCTTGTTAAGAACGCAATGCTGTGGGGAACGGAGGTATCTTGTATTTTTGTTTCTTATGTGAACGTGTTGTTTATTTGTGCAGCCTAGTATATGGTTGAGAGCTTTCTGCTGTTTTTGTAGCCATTTTGGTGTACTTCCAGTTTCTGGATAGAAAATGTTTGGCGCCACTTATTACAGATTGACTCACTCTGTACGAGGGGTGACGTATCCAATCATATCCAATTAATATTTATATTTGTTTCACATATTTGTATTATGGGGGTGTGGTACAGTGCGGAGTTGAGCATGCTATTTTCTGAAACAACGCCACAGAAAGGCCTCAAAAATGCAACTTCTGGAAACAAAATGAAGCCTTTAAAAAAATACAGATTCCGCAACCCTCATGGCATATTTACCCCCTACATATTACAAGGCGTTTACAAACAAGCCGTCAGAGATTAGAACCCAGGGTCTAACTTTCTCCTCCTGTGCTCGGCTCGCCCCTTTTCGCTATAATGATTGCCGTCTTTGATCCGGTGGAAACAGTCCTGGAGGCTGCCTGGTGCACATTTGCACAACCTACTCGAGCGTGTCACTGTTTCAGCGTGACTTCGATACTGTCTCTAAAACACTACATTTGATGAAAAACTACATTTTACTTGAAAAGTGTGTGTGTGTGTGTGTGTGTGTACTGTGCCACAAAGGCTACACTGAGCAGACACACAGACACCCCCCGACACGACACACACGTAAGAGGAGGTTGTGGCTCCAGCCTCCAGGCTCAGACATCAGTGAAAAATCCTCCACCTCAACTTACGCTTGGGTTTGTTCTGAGGCTTTGGTTTCCGACAGATTCAGTGTCACTGTGCAGTCACCGTGTTACCAACCAAGTACAATCTGTCAATCTGGTACCCTGACATGCACACTCCACTTTGTAGAAACCATCATGATTCTGAACAACACCTAGAATCCCTCGCACACATAACAAATGGATGTAGTGCATACCAAAATGTGTATATTGCTCGCCACAACCGTATCGTTGACCTAGTGTCAGATGCAGTTCGAAAATATATGCTGTGGCAGGGGGGCGGGATCAAGGTGTCCGTGAGTGGGGTGACAGGGCTGGCTTTGCCAGCTCACAGGCGCACCTGCAGCACATTGTGTCAATTAAATGAAGGACAGCTGCTGTGTATATAAGGAGGCTAATGTGCTTGTGTTCTGTTCTGTTCTGTTGCAGTGAGAGGCTGGGTCCAGACAGAGCCACACAAAACTCCACATTCCTGCCTGTTGTGGTTGTATGTTTAAAGGCGTAGTGAAATGAAAAATAAATTTTTCACACTTTTAGACCATATCCGTGGTCATCATATGGGCATAAGAAAAGTCCATAAGAATCATTTTTTAATTACTTCGTGATGACGTGTAGAGATACACATCGATAAAAGCCAATGAAAATGAAGCTCACCCGTTTAATTCCCCATATCTGCGCATCCGTCAAACACTATCCAACACAGCTGCTACTGATTACAGAAATCCTCCGTTTTTATTCCCATTCAAGATGACATCCAGACAAGTGTATTACTCCGTTTCAACGTAATCATCACGCTAAAATATGTATCTGAAAACATTATAGGGTAGAAATAAGACACATAAGAGTAAACTGGTACAGCTGGCCGACTATCTGACTTGTAAACAAACACACACCATGCCCTGCGTATAGCATAGCTACCGTCCCTAGCTACCGTCCCATCGCCTGAAGGGATGCAAAGAACGCTCTGATTGATTCAGAAACTTCAGAGCTGTGTTTCAAGTTGAAACCGTCTCTGAAACTTCAAAGTTTCCCTACACCTTTAATGTCACACGGTAACTGTTTAGTTCAGGAGTATAGTATTCACGTTAAGGTCACTCTGTGACTTGTTACATTTTAGTTTTGGCTCCTGTTGATGACTGAGATAGTTTGTTTGATGACCAATTACCTGGCTTAAGAGGGATAAACAGCCTACTTGAGAACAGCTGCCTGTGTCGTGTCCTTCCGAGCCCTGGGTTGTGACCAGCTTGGTCACATTATGCCAATGCATAAACATTCAAGAGTGTAACGGGTTTGGATTAGTTCTGCATGTGATGTCTTTGCTACTGTAACACCCCAAATACACCTGATGTTGATTTGGTTGACACCAGCTACAAGGAAGTCCTGATTTTGGAGGTGGGCTGTGTCTTTGATTTGTACATTGACCAGGACATTCCAAGATAAACATTCTAAGTACCAACCATTACAAACATAACAAACCTTGGGTATCGATGTAGATTCGTCATGATATTTGGAAGGCTGGGCCATGTACATGAACTGACCACGAGTGGACTAACAATAGCTGGCATGATAAAGAGCAAAGCCAAACAACTTGCCAAAAACTGCTCTGTTTCAGGCAGTTGTCTGTGTGGAGGAGAAGGTGCCATGTGTATCCTTAGGTGCCCATGAACTATATATGTGTGTTCCCTGTAAAATGTATTGTAATTTGCGGATTCAAATAAAAAACCTAAAGAGTGTGTGTGTGTGTGTGTGTGTGTGTGTGTGTGTGTGTGTGTGTGTGTGTGTGTGCCCAATGATGCCCAGATGCCAGACTCTTTTGCATATATATAAAAATGTGTGTGATGCCCATATATCAAAAAGGGAAAAAGGCTAAAAAGCCTTCCAAAGGAGGGACTGCACACTCCAGGGAACAGAGACGGACAACTTACTGCATCAACTTATGTATTAGCGACGACACGTTTTGCCGTGAGCTTCGTCAGGTGCTATATACAGTATACAACATGATATGGCATAATGTGTTGTCTTTTTCTAGTTTTAATCTAATGGGGCATGGAAGAAATTATTAACTTTTGATGAAGATAAAATACGTGACCAGGCATATCCTGTTATAATTCTATAATAGTGTCAGGAAGTAGACAACAGTATGAATCATGAATAGCCATGTATAGAGAAAGGAATCTAATCTACCAACGCGCCTCAAGCCTGAAACGGCTAGCATCACAGGACAATAGTTGCAGAAGAAGGAGACGCTTCGATCTTGCCATCTTCCTCTCCGTCATGTCGTGATGACTCTGAGGAGTCAGCTCAGTCATTATTATTTATACTAGCGCCTGAATAAAAAGGCTTAAATTGTCCGATTGTCGTCTCCTCCTTCTGCAACATTTACCGCTTTCAGCCCGGCTGGCCTGGCATCCCAATTTTGGGCACACCATTATACGTAGGTGGGAAAGTTTGAAAATTCAAAAGCATTCGCATTTTCATTCACCGCCTGAGGCCGTGCATGCGGCGTGCGCAATCTGAAACGAGGACTGACGCTTGAAACTGTGGCACTACAAGAATTAGAGTTCAATGCACTTTTTGTTACATTTATAAATTATACCTTTTTTTTTACATGAATTCATTGAGAAACAGTTTAAAATTTAAAAAAAAACGCACCGATTTTCTTTTAAATATATTTGCTCAACTATCCAACATGGCATATATCTTGAGGTACTGTATATACAGTATGCACTCACTGGGTGCAATCTTTAGTTGTATTCCCATCATGAGGAAGGAGTCAGTGAGTAGATGCTGCACCAGTGTGTGTGTGTGTGTGTGTGTGTGTGTGTGTGTGTGTGTGTGTGTGTGTGTGTGTGTGTTTTCAAAGGGGCCGAGATGGTGGGGGTTTATCAGCCGAGAGCAGAGGGGAGAAGGAACCATGACAAACCTAGGAGACATTTGTGCATTTTAGCTCCCCTTCTTTCCACTGCATTTCTTTCCTCCCTCCGACACCATCTCTGTGCCGAGCTGCCTAACGCTCATGTAAACCAGCTCATTATAAAGTAACTAACGAATAAAAGATGTGTTGTCACAGTTGCAAACACTTCGACATGCAGTGGCAGTCCTTCATTGGAACAACCGCTGGCTGGACACATTCGTACGGCCTCCTCGCCATCTAGAACCAAATATTGCCGTGTGTCGCGTGGGAAGCAGTTACTTATATTTTTTAGTGCCTATAAGTGCCACCACGTATAATGGACAGTATTTCGGCCGGCAAGCATTCCAATGGAGACGAGGCAGAGACGTTACTGCATTCAGTAACGTCCTTGGGCTTGATTCATTCTCAAGGAAACATGTAGTTATTATTTAGTCACAAGCTTGTGTTAATACTTTTGTTCAATAATCTTAAAACCCAGAGACAAACATAACTTTCACATAAAAAATAATAATTCTAAAATAGCAAAATAAATCCGATCTACAAGCTCACAACGCGTTGCATCAGGGCGCGCTCGCTGTGAGCCATTTCTACTTTTGTGTGAGATGTACAGTAGTATGATGAAGTAGGGCAATACCTTACGGGAAAATACAAAGCTGAAATATGGAAATGCAACAACAAAAAATCCAACAACAACGATATGTCTGTATATGCATGTCCCGTAAAAGAAGACAATTCACAGCTCATGCAGACGTCTTCAGTACTGTAATAGTTACACTACAGAAACAACACTACATCACTTCTGGGATCACTACATCACTTGAGATAAACAATTTAGTATAATGTAGTAGGCCTGACTATATGTAAGGTTTTGCCCACTCAAATAGTACCCCACATAGCCTGCAACAACTTCCGTGAACAGACTTCACTGTAGTAGCCTTTTCATAAATGATATTTGTACTTGTCTGCTGTCGTGAAAGTTTATAGTTTGAGAAATTCACAACATTGTTTCTCAAAGTGGGAACTCCCAGGGGTCCTTTATTAAAAGTAGACCTACAAGCTCACAACGTGAACATGAAGACCCCTGGTCTACTGTATGGGAATCGAAAAGCTGCAAAAAGCTAATTAGCATTTCTTCTCAGGCGATATTCGATTCCGCTAAAGCTAGGTGGAGGCCGAGCAATCAAGCATGGAGGTACAGGACAGGAGTGAGTGAATCAATACACTTTGTCCTTGGAGAAACCCTTGTGTTGTCATGTTTTACTGTCAGCTCTCTACTAGGACAAAAGTAGGGGCTCGCAACTCACTTTGTACATGCTCAGGACAATTTGTATTCGCGAACACAGCAGTCAAGAGCTCTCTACTAAAACATGTTTTCTGCAAAGCACAAAGATGTTGCCTTACAATAGTAGTGTAATGGTACTCCGCAGACATTCTTCAACACCGACAAAGAAAATGTCATTGTCTGCGGCTCACCGCTCCAAGAGACGGGGGTCAAATGCGGAAAACAAATTCCACCGCGGTAACGTGTGTGACAATTTAAATCGCATGACTTTGACCACGTGACTACACTAGAAAGTCTGATCATTGATCAGCTCTGCGAGCTGATGAAAAAGAAATGCAAAAGTGGGAGCAGATCTACAAGCTTAAAATGCGTCGCTTCTGCTACTTTAGATGCTTTAGTGTGGGGCATTAATTTATGAAGAAACACAAAAAGTTTAAATATGGAGAATGGAGATAAAGTGTCTGCCTGTCGGCAACAATATATTGGACTATCACACTTGTTCACAGCTAAAAGTAAAAATGCACTCGGGATAATAATGATGCTCATGTGAAAAATCAGACCTGTCTGAAGTGAGTGGTACTGTACTGTACTGTACTGTACTGTACTGTACTGTACTGTACTGTACTGTACTGTACTGTACTGGCTCTCCTCCCTGGCCTCTGTGTCTGTGTGTTAGGCTGCACAACAGTGACACTTGGTGGTGACAATATGCTATTTCCGTGCTCGGACCCAGGGACACAGGGACGGACACAGCCACAGACATAGCTGTCTATAGGAGTGGTTGCACCACTCAAAAATCGGTGGCACCCAAAAACAAAAGTGTTTCTCTCTCTACATTGAATGAATGAGAACCATCTCACTCTGTCTCTTCCCCCAAACATGGTCAGGGCAGACAGACGGCCACCACCAGTGTTGTCAGATTTTGAGAGAGAAATAAGCAACTAGGTCTAGGAAAAAAAGAAGCGACTATGGGCCACATGAGCACTTTAAACCTATATACTGTATACATCAGCTATTTTAAAATAGCCCATCTGCTATCTGTATCTATATAAATAATATTTAAAAAAGAAAAAGTGGAAGCAAGCTCAGAGAATCAACTAGTAACCAATATTTACAAGCGACTTTACAGAAAAAGAAGCCCAAAGTTGCTTAGAACAAGGAAAACCCCAGGGCCTGGTTCTGCATGTTAAAATTGGAGGAGGTTATTTTTCCTTCGTCACTGTCGCCACATGCTTGCTCTGGGGGTTACTATGTCAGGTCTCTGTTGTCTTGAGTCAACTTGATGTGTTTTGGCACTCTGATAAGAACTTGAACTGAATTGAATACTTCCGTAATGTAATACTAATATGTAATACTTGGATGTGTAAATGCACTGTGAACGAGTCAGTTATGAGACAGTGCATGCATTACCATATAAAATGTCTGCTCAACACTACTAGGCTTTATTTGCTGACATTATTGCACACAGTATTTCTACAAAGATCTGAGCAAATACAATGCTTTTCCCAAGAGCCCCATGTTTGTGGACTGTGAATCTGGGGTCTGTCACAAATTAACATTTGCAGTTTGCACTACAGTGAGTGCAGTCAGTGGTGGAAAGTACTTAAGTACATTTACTCAAGTACTGTACTCAAGTACAATTTTAAAATAGCATTTACTTTACTGGACTATTTCCAATTACCAATGCTTCTACTTCACTACATCTCAAAGGCAAATATTGTACTTTTACTCGACTATAATTTGAAAACTTCAGCAACTGGTTAGTTACTTTGTAGATTTTGATTATACATTTTTGATGTCAATACTTGTGCTTTCACTCAAGTATACCAAACTCGCACTTGTACTGTAACAGACTAGGGTATTGATAATACATTTGCCCAAGTAAAAAATGTGAGTACTTCCAACTTCCATTACTGAGTGCAGCGCACAAGTACCTCCAAGCATGAATCTCAAGAAGGAACAGATGACAAATCAGCCGATTGTCTCAATGTGCATCGTGGTGAGGGGCGTTAGAGGGGGTCCTGGGGGACTTAATTAGGCACAAGCAGAAGCAGTGACTGAAACTGAACACTTGCACAAGTGCTAGATCGAGGACATGACGCCGTTCAGTCAATCTGCCAATACACATTTATAACTGTTCAAACCGCATGGCATCAGTGTGGCCTTGTGGGTGTTGGGAAAAGCAAGATTGCCGATTCAATCTTGGCACTATAACCTTTGAGAGATTATTTTACAGTTACTGTTACAGTTAATGTTACTAACCAATTGAATAATTACACCCACATGAGACATTTTGACCTCAAACATGCTTTTGAAAAACATGTAACGACTTACAGTAGCTTAACGCATGTCGAATAAGCAATTAATGATCAAATACTTTTGCCATATGCAGTTGAATATAATTATATAGTAACAGAAGAGCCTGAAAAACAGTTTGAACATACAGTTAAGTTAAGTATTTCACCACCATATATAATCCTATTTTTAATTTATGTGTGTAAATGCAATTAATCTCCTCTGCCTTGTGCACAAAACAATGAGTTGGGAGCTGAAATGCGATGGACTAATGACTGGTTTCTTACCCGAGTTAATTCATTGTAGAAGACTTTCGCTGCGATTCGCGAGTTGCCCAAGTTATGTCTAGCCTGGAAGACGCTTGTTTAATCTCGGCATTAGAACTGTTAATTGTAAAGCAGTGCAAATAATCCCACAATATGTCTCAAACATTGCCTCCGGCCTTCGGCCATCCGCCCTGGCGGAGACAACAAAACGAGAAGAATACTAGAAACAAACTTTCACTATGGTTGTTGACATGAAGATGTTATATTTATGCAATGATTAACCACACCATATCATTAGAATGATTTTCACATGTTGTAATTGTACGTTTTTTTTAACTGTTCTCTTATACCGTCTTATGTGTTCACGCAATCACGTTATGTAAATGTGTTTCTGTGTGGAGCCCCCCTGCTAAGGTAGTAGCTAAATGGGGAAATAAACAATAAATAAATACCATCTTACACATAGTGTAATTAGCCTTCCATGTCCCCCCCCCCCTGAGAATGAATTAAGAACACACGTTAAACATTGTACCATTCTGGGCTGGTAGTTGTCTCGGGGGAACCTTTTAATGTCTCATTAGTTAATTTCCATTGTGATGAAAGTAAATAACCTACACACACACACACACACACACACACACACACACACACAGGCTCCCGTTTGCTAAATGTAGTGGTGGCAACCTCAGACAATAGGCATTAATTTCCATTGGGAATGATTTAATGTGTTATGGGACTGATGCTTCATGTCGTTCTTTTATCCATTCATGTTTTATGTTGCAATATGGACAAAATACCCAGCCACAATGTTCAAACCCCTACAACGACCGCGGCCGGGCAAGGAGGCCTAGACGCAGAGTGTCAAGAGCAACACCACCATGTTCATGAACAGCTTCCCCCCGCCTACCGTCAGACATCAATACGCACTATTTCCCACCTGTAAACTAGAGAAGTTGAGTTGATGTATAAATCATGTACCATTGACGCTTCCGACAAAGTCTATATTGGTCACTAAGGAGTGGACCATCACCACTGTCCACGTGGTTTTCGTTGATGCCCTAAAATCTAAGTCTCTTCACAAGAGCATCCTATATAAGCTGTCATAAAGCCCTGCTAAGGCATCCCCCTTCATTTATTGGCAAAAACAGGGGGTGGAGTGAGTGTTACATAAGGAGGAAGATCCACGTCTCGGAAGGGAGAGGGAAAGTGACAGAGGGGAAGGCGATGCCACACAAAGGATCGAAGGAACGTCTGCCTCCAGCGAGCTGCAGCTACCCACCGACATCCAACAAGAGCTTCACACAGACGGCCTTCATCAGCACAACAGCCCACTTAAAGAAGGCAGGGAAAGGGAAAATGTCTATTTTCTCTTCATTTGTGTAACCAGCGGGTGCCAAGGAATTATGGCAAGTGGAGAGGGAGGGAGGAGGGAAGCGTGGGACTCCTCATGTGGCGCTTATCTCCTTTTGCCGTCACTAAGACATGGGGATCAAGGGCTGGAAAAGACTTGATGCTCCATCACTCCTGCGCGTGTTGAACGCGAGAGCTGCTTTTCTCGTCAGAGCCCAGAAAAGAGCTGCCTTTATAATCTTCATGGCAAGTCTTTCAAATTAAACAAAATCCTCTTATTCAGACGTGTTACTCCTTCAAGCCCCCTAATCATTTTATCAGAGTTCCATGCTTCCAGTTATTTTAATCAGTGATGCCGAGGCCACGTGTACTTAACTGTACATGAGTAGCTGCTGCAAATCAGGCTTGATTGCCACTAGACGGCAAAGGAACAAGATTATAGAGCAAGAATAACGATGGAGGGATAATGCTTTTTTTTTCTCCCTAACCATTTCCAAAAGGACAGCTCCTTTTTAAACACAGGTTTAAAAAGAGCGAGAAAGAACAAGACATTGTGTGTCTGTGTGTGTCAGCAGTTTTGAATCTGCCACATTGAAGCAGAGATCGAACGCCCACATATTGTCTGTCAGGTGGAAGGAACCCTCATATGTCCAAAACTGTTACTTTTCAGGATTCAAATTCAAAATGAGCAGCTCTATATATAAGCTCAAAATGTGTCACTAATTAAGTGTCATAGCTGTTACTTGTGGTGCTTTTGTGCACCGCTGTAGTTATGATCTAGTGGGGCGTTCATTTACAAAAAAGAATATGATGGTTTCTGCCCGACAGCGACGATATCATAAGCATAGTGGCGGTGGTCAGCAGTGGTCATGACAGGGAACTGGAGCAAAGGTTCTTAGCACAACACAAACCATAACCTTTAGTTCCCCCCATGGCTCATGAATGTCAACTCCCCCCCCCAGGGCAGTGTGAACTGTGTAGCCCTCTGGCACGCCATCGATTGGCAGCCCTCCCCTCTAACTCTTCTCCCACCTATAGCTCCCGGAAGTCAAACGACCATGTGCACGTCGTGTGCATGACGCAACGGTCCAGTAGTAAAATGATGGGTACGGTATCAATGCACAGGACAACTAAAATTAGTTAGGAGGCAAAACAAAGGAATATTGCATTGGAGGCGATAGGAATCACCTCAGAATAGCAGCACAGTTCTTTTATAGTACTAGTATAGGCTGGGCGAGCTCCTCAGCTACGAAACATGCCATCTAGCTCTGTTGTTTGATGCCAACATTGAATGAGTATGAATGAATGAGAATGTCTCCAAATTTAAAATAAATATGCATAAACTCACATCACCAGGATTTCTTTGGTTTCTGGTCTGATGATCCGGTCTAGAACCTGCCAACTATATCCGGTAATTTGCACACACACACAGTTTCCGTATCTGCTCTAAACCCAGAACCTACAGTACAACGCTAATTGATCGCAGTCTAATCACATAACATCTGCCACTGCCAATTAAATAAAATCAACGACAACTATGAAAGCGCAAGGATTGGGCAGTGGCGATCATCATGCCTGTGTTTTTAGCACACACTTCACATCAGGTATAAAAAGGTTAAATAAAATATGCTCCGTTGTTGGAATGGATATGTGGATTAAAGGTTTATCATGCCCCTTCATCAGAAACAAATTGGGAGAACCGAACTAGGAAGAAAGTAATGGGCGTAACTCAGCCCATGCATTCTCTACAGGGGTATCAAATGTTTTCACACCTGACCTGAGAGATTAGCAGGTAGCAAAAAACTGAAGAGAGTATACACTATAGCAAATGTACTGCCGGGGCGCTCTGGAATCACTCCCTCCAAGTGACACCAGATTTATTTATTTATATGACAGGGACAAAGCTCATTAATCAACATGTCAGTTTTCACCTCAATGTAAATGGGCCAGAGTTAGCCAAAGCTAAATTTCATCTGTAGTCCCTGGGCAGGCTCTTAAAAAATGAATGATAAAAGAAAGACAGAGTGTATAGTGTGCCAGCACACAACACCATGCGTTCATGCCATGTGTGCATATGTGCTTGCTAGCACCCAACACTATATCCATACAAAAACACAATGCATTAGCATTACAATACAGGAACAGATCAACATGGTACAGGGGACAGAACAACAACAGGATATGAATGAATAATGTTATTTTCATGTCTGGCTGCCTTTCACAGCCCATATCTCTCTTATGGGTGTCTTATTCAGACACAATTTAAAGAACATTGAATTTCTACTGCCAAGTTCCAACATGCTGACGCCAACATAATAAGTAAGCTCGCAGAGGCTCATCGTCGGTATCAGCAGAGAACACAGGAGTCTATCCCCGTTACAATGCGCTATAGACCCCTGGGAGATGGAGTCTATCCCCGTTACAATGCACTAGACCCCTGGGAGATGCTGAGGTGGAGCATGCGGTAAGCTGCCAGTACCTACCACACTACTTTACACACCCAAGCCGTGCTACTCGTATGCCTTTGGTGGTGTCCGGGATTGAACCCATGAGCAATTGTAGTCTAAATTCGAGAACTCTAAGGAAAAGAACAGCGTGCGATCACTGATCAGCGGGGCTGACGGCATTGCGGTTCTCTCCTCCCCCGGGTCTTTCTGTCAGTACAATATCAAACATGTTTGAAAATGATCAGAGTGGCCTTGATCAACTCAGGAGACGGTTCGGATTGGATCTTTGAACGCTCACAGATCAGAGGATGATCATCCAACTGCTGCTGCTCCACTCAATTCCGTTCTGCGAAAACATTGCAAGTAATTTAAATAATTCGAGAATTGCAGGACTTTTATTTTGCGGATTTCGGAGCCGCAAAAACCACCACAAAAACAGTCCTTTACTGTATACTATTTACATATTGTACACTTGGAGCTGCACTTTAACAACTATTAATGGAACATGTATTTATTCCTACAGTAGATCAGTGGTTCGTTCTCAAACTTTTTTATTTTAATGACCAGGCAATAACTCTGAGAGTGTACAAATGGAACCATACATGTCCATTTGGTTACATTTGGACACTCTTTTCGTCACGATTCGTGTGGCAAAGATAATTCGATCAACGATATTATTATGATAATCAAAATATGCTAAAAGACGGCTATTTGGAGCATTTTATTTTGTAGTTTCACTCGGAACGCTGTGTTTTTTTAACCAATCAGAACGTCGCATCCCTTCAGGGTATGGGACGTAGCTTCGCTACATGCGCGACGCGTGCGTTGAGTTTGTTTTGTTTACATGTCACAGAGAGACGGGCAGCAAAGCTCGTGGCCCATTTCTAACCTATAGTGTTTTCAGATACATATATTTTAGCGTGATGATTAAGTTTAAAACAAGTAATACTGTCTGGATGTCATTTTGAATGAGATTAAAAGTAGTAGTTCTGTAATCTGTTCTGTGTTGGAGGAACGCGCAGCGATGGGAATAAAACAGGTGAATGAAAGATACATTTTTATTCATGCAGGACTCGACACGTCATCACGCACCACGTTTTCATTCAAAGGACGCAATACAATTTAGATTTGTATGAACCTTTGATATGAAAACACACAAAGATGGAAATGTTCCCATTGTTTTGGCATAGATTGTTAGGTAGGCCTATATGCCCATATGATGACCACACTCACCACAGATGATATGTTCTTAAAAGTGTATAATGCCACTTTGGTTTATCACTTGAATCTCCAGCATGCCTATTCTGGAGGGGAACGTTCGGCAAAAATAGACGATGTAAACCCTCACAGCACGCTGTGAGCTTGTAGATCAATTTGTATAGAGAGTGAAATAAGAGCGTACCAAATGTGCTCTTTAGTTTACAGCGTACAGGTCAGTATAGAGGGTTTAATTGGTGCTGAAATTGCAGCTCAACAAAAGCCACACACACACGCGCGCGCTTCAGGGGCTTAATTCAAAGACATGAGAAAGGTGGGCAGCCATTGCGGTTATTGCATTGGAATCCAATTAGCTATGGTCAACTCCAGCAGCATTACTACACTATACAAGTGTTGCTGTAGCGATCCACGTCCCTCGAGGGGTCTGATGGGTCATGTTTGTTTGTAATATTGGATTCTCCGTCTTTTACCCAATCTCTGCGAAACAGGAAGGACTTGAAAAGTCTTGCTTGAGTTTATAGGCTGGATAGATATTTTGAAATGGAGTTTATTTAATATCCCCGAACAGTAACAGACTGCAGATTATCTTTCGTTGTATAATGAATGCATGAATCATTTGTATTCATTTATTTCAGGTGGTGTGTGTGCGTGTATGTATGTGTGTGTGTGTGTGTGTGTGTGTGTGTGTGTAGGAGGGGGGGGTTATCGTGATAAAATAATAATCGTATCGAAGATTTTAATTTTAATGTTATGAAACCCTATTATAATTTACTAGACCTGTGGCTGTACGTGCCCGTCGCAGTCGGCCACCGGCATACTTGGGAACGATGCAACTTGGGAACCTAGTGATATACGTTGTCATAGCACCCGTTTTAAGTTTAACTGTCAGCCACATGGACGTCTGTGTATGTGCCTGTGTGCAAACACTACAAACTGAAAAGTGTACATGGAAATTCAGCCCACTGGCAGAGCCTGGGTCAGGTGAAAGGAGTTGGCCTCATTAGGCCCACTGACCAGAACCGTGGGTCCGACCGACTCCATACCTGGCACTGCACTCCCTGCGGGGGTGTGGAATGCGTGTGTCGAATGTGAAGTCGGTGGGTCAAACGGTTCTCGGGTTACGTGCATTACAACTGTACACACGCACGCACACAGAGACGTGGCGCATTTATAGGATGATACATGTGATTATGATGCATTATAAACCCAACCTATGAGTAAAGTGTTACCCGACACTTTGACCCTCGAGTTATAAAGTGAATTGGAATCAAACATTAGAATGGGTTTAGTTACAAGCTGTCAGACACCCACACACACCCTACGGTATATACAAGTACAGTATAATCACATTGGCAGACATTCCACAGTGTGTCTTTCTCTAGGGAGATTGAGCGTTCCATATTCTCCTGGTGTGTACCATTATCCAGTGTATGCAGTATGGACTTCACAAAAATGAGGCTTGTTGTGGGTACTTAAATAATTGATTTCCTGGAAGTGTATGGATAAAAGTTTAGAGGGTGTAAAGATTATCCAGTATATGCAGTATGGACAAAAATGAGCTTACAGAAATACGGCTCGTCGTGGATACTTAAATAATTGATTTCCTGGAAATGTATGGATAAAAGTTTAGAGAGCCGACCTCTGGTGGATTACTGGAGGTTACCTTGAAAAGCTGCAGAGCCCTGGGTTTATGTTTGTGTACAGTGTTGTTTTATACATACTGTACAGGATAAGCATCCGGATGTATGTGCATCACACACGCACTGTGCAAACACACAGATTTGAATAAAACTTTGGAATGAATATTATAAACCAAAAAGAAAATAGCTACTTTTTAGCAGGATCCAATTAAACCAATGCAATGCTTACTTAGGAAATGTTTGTAGAGGAGAAAATGCAAAAAAAAACATTCATTAGAATTCAAGTTTAAAAAAAAATACTACTTCAAGTGTACATACTACATCAATTAACCCATTAAGACCTGAGATCGCAATTCTAAAAATGTCTTCTGAATCATAACAGTTTTCTGAAAAACGTATTTGCTATGTCAGTGGCTCAGGCTCTCAACCCTTTTCATGTCGTCGTCGTCGTCCCCCCTTGTTCCAGGGACCCCCAGAAGAGATAAAAAAGTTATTTAATCGTATAGAATGTAAGGTTTTCACAGATTTTCACAATGTTTTCAAGCAGAACACGTTTACAAGCTCATAGACTGTGAGGGGTCCTCCCCGTACCACACTTTGAGAACTAATGCTACTATTCTGAGGTAATAACCATGATTAAAAAAAGTAACGTAGCTCATTGTTATATTGGTGCTTATGGTCTTCACCGTTGTATGCATACAGGTATTCTGTTCCAGTTTAAGTCATACAAGCAGTAGAGCAGGGGTCTTCAACATGTTTCAGTAAGGAGTCGGACCCCTTGGCTGAGAGATTAAGCGGGGTCCCCCACTACATTTTGGATTAATGTTAAATGTGTGTTTTCACAGACAGATGTAACACTTAAAGTGCAACAAATGTTGTATTTTTCCAGTTTTTCAGTGTGTCTATGAGGTGACAGTACTTCATTAGACACCCTGGAGTCGTTTTTATGTGCAATGGTGTATTAACTTTGTATTTAGGGTTTCTTCCTGGAGGCTGAACCCTTGACAGTCAAACAAGCCAATGAAATAAACAGTAATATAGTGACCTCACACGATCAGCCCCATCCCCCTTTATCATACAACTACAAGACCAAGCCCAAGCCCACTGTGTGCGTGTGGTGAGGAGCAAACTATGAAACACATCATAGAAGTTTGTCCTCTCCAAAGACTGGAAGGAGGATTAATCACCCTCCATACAGCAGACCAGGAGGCAACCGCTTGGCTTAAGGACTTTGCATTCGCTGAATAAATAAATACAACTACAGCTGTGGGTGCGGCTTCAGTTCAGGTGGATCACCACCCATCACCACCCACCAGGCAAACCAGGCATACTTAATGAACTGGTGGGCGTGCCGTGCCCACATAAAAACAAGATACTGTACACATTTTTTTTAAAAAAACTATACCTCCTTAGATAAAAATAAGACCTGACGATCATGTTTTAGGGTGGAAAGAATCACGGCACTCCATCTTTAACCCCTAAATACTTTGCAAACTAGACCTTTGGCTATGTACTTTGTCTGCTCTTTTTATCCCTCAACACAAAACCTAGCATATCTAGCAGATCCGCAAGCTTGCGTTGTGAGTGAGCTTGTAGATCGGATACTGTGACTGATGTCACACACAGTAAGTAAGTCAACTAGCACTTCTGTTACAGGTTAATGATCACACAAGCAGTGGAGCATGAACAGGTGTTAACCTTAATTGCCTGAATTCAAGTAAGCTAAAGCTATTAATCCAAGTAATGCAGCAGCTGTTATTGGTGAAGATGATGGACTTTACAAGTTCACAGTAGGAATACCAACCTATATGCCTGTTCCATCCAGGTTAAATGACAAAAGCTGTGGAAAACAGTTGTTTTTTGTTTTGTTTTTCGACCAGTGGGGAAGGCTCACTAGCTCTGGTCCATAGCGTTAGAAGGAGTAAGGCTAAGGACCAATGAATTAGGGATGCAACCAAAAGGGAAATTCTTGGCCGAAACAGAATACAGAATATAGGAAACAGTTGGCCGAAAACCGAATATCCGAATATGTTTAATATTATATATTTTTTTCTTACCATTGCTGTCATGGCCGTACCTTAAAGCTACCTGATTTATGGCAAAATAAATGGTTATGGCAAAACTTAACTTAAATAATAATCACTATTATGGGTCCATAAAACATTTATTCAGCTCTTTTGAATGCATTAATTGCATACACTATTCAGTGATATATTTTCTGCCTATTCGGGCCGAAACCGAATAGGCCGAAAATGCAATTTTTGCCATTTTCTGCCGAATATTTTCTGCGGCCGAATATTCGGTGCATCACTACCAACGATAACTCCTAACAGTGACGGAGCCAGTTTCACCACATCACACTAAGTTCAAACTTAGCCTATAGTTATACTAGCTTAAATGGCTTTTAAGTCAAGCCATTTAAGCTATAAGTAGGCGAAGTTTGAACTAAGTGTGAGGTGGTACAACTGGCTTCAGAGCTTAAAGGAGCTGTAGGCGTACTAATTGTAGCAAACTGTTGGTGATGTTGACTCTTCAGTCTTCACAGTAGGTATAGGTATGCCTTAGTAGGCCTATTGTATATAACAGGTGCTTTTTGTTTTGACTGTTACTACTACTACTATTACTGTTACTATCACTACTACTGTTAATACTCGTAGGTTACTGTACTGCAGTGGTTCTCAACCTTTTCAGGCTGTGACACCCCAAAATAGTCATATTTGAACAGGGGACCACTCCACCCTGGCAAGCACAAATATTGTGAAAATAGCAGATCTGCGAGCTTAGTAGATCTGCTATTTTAACAATGTTTGCTGTTTCTTACGGAATATTTGCCAAAACGGCCAAGGCTTTTAAGTCATTAAATTGTGACTTTAGAAATGTGCAGCATAGGCCTACCTGGCCTGTATACACACACACACACACACACACACACACACACACGTTGGTTTGATGTTTAACTGTTTAGTGGGAAGACAATGTTGTTGCACAATCATTTGCTAGGTGGACCCCCCAATAAGTTGGGGACCCCTGACTTAGAGATGGTATAGCTGAGGTCTTCACAGCACAGAGTACACCTGGCTGCCTATACCCTTCATCACAAGTGTAGCAGCACAAGTGTGCTTCACACACACACACACACACACACACACACACGAAGCAGTGGAGAATGGAACACAACAGGTGCTTTTTGTTTGGACTTTTTGGTAGTAACTTGTAAGTTGAACTCACCTTCTGCTGCCTGCGCGCCATGTCCGTGGGCTGCTTGGCGTTGAAGGGGTACGCGATGCAGCGCAGCACGAACACGTAGATCTGCAGCTTCACCTTCCTCTCCGCGTCCTCCCTCTGGAGCCGCTCGCGTTCCTTCCTCTCCTCGTCCTCAGCCTTGGCCGCGGCTGCCGCGGCGGTGTTGTTTTTGGGAGAAGGAGAACCACCGCCGCCACTTTGAGCCTTGTTGGAAGAGGGCTTGCTCTTGCTGCTGGTCGTGTTGTTGTTGTTCTCGGGACGTAGTCTCTTCTGTTGTTGTTGTAGTTGTCTCCCGCCTCCTGAGACGACGTTAGAGGTGGTGGAGGAGTTGACGCTAGGTTTCGGCGGCTCGTCTTCTTGAAAAACTTCGGCGTCCGACTCCCCGCCGGTGTCTTCGCTGGAGGACGGGTCCAACATGGTGAAGAAGAACAGCGGCCGCGGCAGGTGCAGCCGCAGGTGTTGTATTATGAAAGAAAACTCCTGTTCGTTTGTTTGTTTTTAAGTCGACGTGGCGTTCGAGCGCTTCCACTTTCCTAATGCTGCACACCTGTGTCCTCTTCTGTCTTGTTTTGGGAACGCTCGAGCGAAAACCTACTCCGCGTAGCTCTGTGTGTGTGAAATAAATAATACTTATTTTTGTGTTCCTGGCAGACAGACAGTAGCAGTGTTTCTAGGAAGGGCGGAGTTCTTTTTTTACAGGAGCTGTATAGTCACTCCTCTCCTCGCTATACTTGTTCTGGAATGAGGACTGAGGAGGCGAGCCGAGCGGCTGTGAGCGCGGTGCCGTGGCTGCCGATACAGTGCGTGCGCGTGTTTGTTTGTGGCGTGTGTGTGCGGCTGTGCACGCGCGCCGCTGCCACACAAACAGGTGAGCAGCAACCTGTAGCTGAAGGAGAAAAGCAACATGTGGGAGGCGCCTCTGTAGTGGAACTAGCGCACACACACGCACACGCACACGCGCGCGCACGCACATGCGTACATACACAGAGAGAGAGACATAAATAAACATAATTATATTTATTTAATTCCATGTATGTGTACTGACTGTACTGTAGACTACATACATTGTTTAGCATACCTTTCAAGATTATTGCACTTGCTACAGAATTATTACTGCATTTGCCCTTAGGCTATAAAATCCCTATAAGATCCCTCCCTTTCCCACCATCACCATATCCATGGTGGAAGAAATACTCCCATGTTTTACTTCAAGTAAAACTATCAAGAACCTAATGGTCTGATGAGTTCTGAAATCAAAATGTACTTAAGTAAAAGTATTTATTGTCAGCACTAACATACCAAGTGTAAAAATGTATATAAAAGTCCTTTGAAAATAGATCTACAAGCTCACCATGTGTCAGCTATTTTCAAATTGCCAAAGAATATATAGGTCTGAATTGGTTTTGTAATAATAATCAAAATAATTAAGTATCTTCAAAGTTTTCAAATAGTAAAAAGTACAATATTTGCCTTTGAAATGTAGTGGAGTGAGTAGTAAGTAGTAGAAGTAAAATGACTCAAAATTGGAAGTACTCCAGTAAAGTAAAATAAATAAATAACACCTGTTCTGGTTCTGTGTGAAGTGAGGGACACTATAGGCCTATTAAAGTCTAACACATGTTGATTAGGTGATGTAAAACAAACGTGCAAATTAAACGCCATTAACAATAAAGGGACAATATGACGTAAATGGCACATTATGAAGTAAATGTTCCCTTCATTGTCAATGGCGTTTACAAAACAAACATTAAGCCTGTGTATAGGAGGCGGGCCCCTATAGCGCCCCTCAAAAATAAAACAGTATACATTACTTGAGTAAAATATGTAGCGTCTCTGACAGACATGAGCTCTCGGCTCTCTGGTTCCTGAAAGTGTAAACCGTAAACACACCTGGACTGGATGAGGGCATGAGGCGGTAGAACTACGTTATTATTCCATAAGATGCAGAGTAGAAGTGAAAAGTTGAGTTAGAATCAAACCAACGCCCCTAGGCTGACAGCCTCCTCTCTCCCAAAGGATGCCAGGGTGGATATGATTTTAAAGCATACGCAAATGCAAATCTACTCCCCTTTTGTTTACTTTTTATCCAGAAGGAAAGCTGAGTGACTGTAGATTCCTCTACGACATGGCAAAACAAAGCTTCCTCTGAGTTTCTTTTTGTTTTTTCTCCATCCCACCCACACACAAAAGCAACGAACAGCTCCTGTTTGGCAGAACAGAAGGGGGCTGGTGCTTTTTGTTTCAGTGCCTGTCGTCGTGGTTCAGACATGTCCGGGTATATAAAATCTAGTTTCTTTCCCTTCCAACGCCCATGTAATAAATGTCTGAGTCTCTGGCACAGTTCCACAGGTCGTGCACCAACAATCAGACAGTACAAAAACATATGTCTGGAGGTCTGGAGTCTGGACAAGCACAAAACCAACACTCAGACAGACTTCAAGAGAAATACTGAAGAAATGATGGCATTGATCAAGTGAGGAATGTCTTTCAGAGAGTGATATAGAGAGACACTGTGGGAGAAATGCAGTAGCCCTAATAGCCTATGGGGCAGCACAGCAGTTAAAGGTTACAAAGTTACAATGAAAGGGAAGAAAAAGTACTGTCGTGTACAGCAATACAAGGTCAAAAGAAAAAAACAACACAATACAAAGCAATGGTATAGAGAAGTAAAACCTCTATACAACTGTCAAATGCAGGAAAACTGTCAACAGCAGGAAAACAAGTGTCTCGCTGTGTCCCGTCATTTAAAAAAAATCACACTCGTGTGAAGTGAGTAGTGCAACTCTGTGTGGGGAAATGACCGGTCGCCCTGCATCCGAAATGGTTGAGAAATGACAGTTATCGTGTGGGGGTCCCCAGGGGGCCCCTCTGTACTGTCACTAATTATACTGTACACTGTCACACCCGAAATCATCACATATACACAGTTAGTGTGAGTGTGTGTGTGTGTGTGTGTGTGTGTGTGTGTGTGTGTGTGTGTGTGTTAGGCTGCGCAACAGTGACATTTGGTGGTGAAAACCAACCAAACGCTATTTTCGTGCAGCCAGCCAGGGACACAGCCAGGCAGCCAGGGACACACATAGCTGTCTATAGGAGTGGTTGCACCACTCAAAAAAACTGTCCGTTACAATCAGTGCCTCATAAGCGACTGTGGCTCAGGAGGTAGAGCAGGTCGTCCAATGATCCATGGGTCGGCGGTTTGAATCCCGGCTCCTCCTGTCTACATGTCGAAGTGTCCTTGGGCAAGACACTGAACCCAAAATTGATCCCGATGTGCTGGTTGGTACTGGTTGGTACCTTGCATGGCTTCCACCGCAATTGGTGTGAATGGGTGAATGTAATGCACTATGTAAAGCGCCTTGGATAAAGGCACTATATAAATGCACCATGGCATTGACCATAAGTGTCTCACCGTATGCCATATCGCGTCATAATGTGCTCCACTGCTCCCGTCATAAAACAATGAAACAGTTAAGTGCCCCTTCAATTAAAGGTGCGTTGGTCCTCACTATGCTCATTATGAGATGGTAAAATATTTGTCTACTCACTCTGAGTCTCAGAGGAGGGCTGTGGACAGTTCAGAAACATGCCTACCAGTACGAGTCAGTGACATCATTGATGGGGAAGCCAAGCTAATAGAAACCGCAGGCTCTGATTTCTATTCCCGGAAAGTTAGCATGCTATACTAAAACAATGAATAATAATCTGGTTTGAAATAACAGCTTCAAAGAGATTGTGATTTCTTTTAACTGCAAGAAAAATATGTATATTAAATTTAATATAATTAATAGTGAAATATATTTCGACACCGATATATGGTCATAATTCACCAGGAGCCTGGATCACTTGGTTCCAACTTCCAGGCTTGATAAAATGATAAAATTATGAATATCTTCAGAAATCTCTATGGCAAAATGGCAGCCACCGCCCTATTAGCCTATAGATGTGTTTTCTGGTTCAAAATAGTTGTTTAAGTCAAAAGTCAAAGTATATCTCAGGTTTTTTTGTTTTGTTTTTTTAGTGAGCACGAGAATAGTGAATGGTGCTGTAGCCACTAGGTGGCGTTCTTTCTCTGTATGCCTAATGTGAGACGATTACACATTCATTATCATACACAGTGAAAATACAGCCAACAAGAAGTTGAACAATAACTAAAAAACATTGCATGGATGCACCTGGGACGTATCCTCTATACTATAACTTAGAACTATAACTAACACAAATATTATAATTTTCCAGCAGGAATGCAGGATAAACGATATGATAAAATATGATATGATGATATGATGTCATACATACAGCGTCATTCACCTCCACAGTCGGAAAAGGAGGCAGGTATCAGGTTTCAGTGGTTCTCAAACTTTTCAGGCCACAACCCCTCAAAATAATCATAGGCTATTTGAACTGGAACACCCCATTGTCATGTTAGAAAGGTGCAGATACCCTATAATACACATACAGTATATGGTTACTGTTGAGTGAGAAAAAGCTTGCATATTAAGCAAATCATCTGGGGAGTGGGGACCCACCAAAAAAAACATGTGGGGTCCGTCCGGACCCGCAGGTTGAGAACCACTGGGTTACAGGACAGTGTATTCACTCTCCGTTGCTTCCATTTGAATAACAGAACAAGGGGAGTTCACGCTTCGGCAGTTGATTAACATAAAACATGTATGGTTTACTGACGCGACATGAACTCAATTAGTTCTTCTCAGCACGATAATAACGCCTCATATTCACAAGATGAAAATGACTGCATTTATTTTCCTGTTGCATATTCAACACCAGCTTTGCTAATGTTATGTTATACTGCCACATTTCAATTAACAAGGCAATGGAATGATTGGTTGAATCTCCATATTGTTTGGTTGATACATAAATATAACTTTGAAGGCCTTAAAATCTATGTCCGCACAAACTCCTACCCGCCTCCTGCATCCAATACTGTAACGTGCTTCTTATCCTGAGGATAAGAACATCTCACCAGACCCTAGAAATGATCTGGTGAGATGTTCAGATCTTCTTTTCTTTTTGTGGCTTTTGCCTTTATGTTATATGTTTTATAGAGGGATATACAGTAGGCTGACAGGGAATGTGGAGAGAGATTGAGGGGGAGGGGGGGGGGTGACATGCAGTAAAGGCCATCGGGATCAGGAGTTGAACCCGCAGCACACTGCCAGACTGGATTACCAGCCAAGGTGCCTGGACCGCTGTGCCACGGCCCAGGCCAATGTTCAGATCTTCTGATACTGTAATGGATAAACAACTGTTAGAGAAACCATATCATTTCATCATGGGTCAAGTAAATATCCACTTTTTTCCTAAATATTGTATTGTTTTATTAATATTAATATTTTCAAAAATGTACCCCGCCAAAAAATCTAATCACTTCAAGTCATTTTTCAAAAGATTTTCAATACTCTAGAACACTGATAGAACAGTTGTTATATAATGTCTAGTACCCCCAAACGTATTTGTTTGGCTGTAGACTAGTAGACACCCAACTGAAGATATTCTATGCCAGGGCCCCCATACATGTTTTGTGTTGTTAAAATTGTTTTGCGATATTCCCTAGCATATCTACAACCAATATAGTGTTGAACTGATGTTTATGCTATATTAACTCACTTATCTGAGGGACCCCTGGGGGTCCCATGGGGGTCCCTGCAGGGCCCCACTTTGAGAACCACTGACCTATATGACATGATCATCACTGTCCCGTAGGCGTGCTCATCGTAGAGTTGGAATGAGGAAGTGCAGGTGCCCAGTCGGGATAAGTGTTGAGAGCAAACAGGGGAGTTCCCCACGTGGTCACGGCCAATAGGACGGCGAGGAGACCGATCACGTTCACGCCAACCCCCGCCTTCACCTGGAACAACCAACCAATCACACGTGATGACATCATCAGCACTGTAAGAAAGCATCTAACAAATGTACACATACAGTGCACGTGCGCACACGCGCGCACACACACACACACACACACTGTATTATTATTAGGTCTCTTTCTGACAACGACGATATACATATAGTCCAGTATGGAGCATATGGCACCATACACAAGTGCCAGTGGAATACATACTGCACTGTATCCAGAATCTAAAAAGAGCAGCAATAATATTGTTGCTGTCGGGGCAGAAACCTCTTATCTCCATATTTCTTGTGTTTTTCCGTAAATTAGCGTCCTTTACTCGAGCATACCAGCGTAAGACCAAAAAGTATCAAAAGTATCAGATCCACAAACACGCGTTGATCTGATACTTTTGGACATAATATGAGGTATTGTATTGTTCACTTTTAATATTTGTGTGTAACAGAAACACATGAGTGCACTCGCCTGGCTTCCTTTAATGATCACCATTAATAACATTACTGGCTTCTCTCCGATGTGTGTGTGTGTTTGCCCTGAACATTATAAAGTAAAAAGAAATAGGAAAATTGCCGCAAGCGACAATCAACGGAATCAAAGCAGAGTATGAGAGGATGAGGAAGATGAAGATGAAGAAGAAATGAAGATGAAAAACACATTTTGGTTTTTCACAGTGAAATTCAACTCACAACCCCACATGGATCACTGCCGTTGCATTTATCACCAGATTACCATAATTAATGCATGGTTTGGGAATAGAGGGCTGCAACAGCTAATCGGACTAATCAATGTAGTCTTTTTCGGGTCAATTCACTTTCATGCTTCTCGATTATTTGATTAGCCTAATCAAAAAAGTTACAATCAATTGAAGCCCAATTTGGAAAGCTGGTACATTTTCAAGCTCTTTGGTGGTCTTTAATGTCCAAGAATGATTGTTTGCCACTAAATTATAATTGACACAAGCCTTGAAAGAACAAATATTCTCATCAGCCAAATTGTTCAGGGTTTCAAAGGTCAAATGAAAGGATAATCTGCACAATATAGTTTATTATTATTTAGCATTTCCAGTGATCATTTGGGCTCAATTCCAAAAGTACTTCAAACAACAACTACAACTACTGTATGTGTCAATGAGTGGTGTGAAGTAAGTACATTTACTCAACAATTTTGAGGTACTTCTACTTCACTGTATTTCCAAATTTCAATAGTTTTACTTCTACTCCACTACATTTTATAGAGACAAATTGTTACTTTGCAGATTATTACAAAACACACTATACCACTTCAGCCCTAAATATAGTTCGGCCATTTGAAAATAGCAGAACTAATACGACACATTGTGAACTTCTATCTAGATCGTCTATTTTCAATATATTTGTAATACATTTTGAACTTTTCAATGTGTATTTTGATGCCGATACTTTTGTAACTTTATTCAAGTAGCCTACTGTTACTGTATATCTTGAATATGGGACTTCTGCTTGTAACATAGTCTATCTACATTGGAGTATTGATACTTTTACTTTAAGATCATTTTTCCACCACAGGACATAATACTACATATCTACAGACTAACGAGGCACATTTATAGCCACAAGTTCTGGATGAGTTGTCAGGCAGAATTCCCAGAGCTTACAGTAAAAAAAAAAAAGGATTGTTTTCATTTTTCTTTAGCAATTATTCCACACTGGCATAATAATTACAGGGCTAGGTTGGAGCCAGAAAATGTATGAGACTCTGTCCCTGTCCACCATGCTGTAGCCAAGAATAGACATAAGCATTAATACACAAACAACTATAATGCAGAACCACAATCTCGCCCCCACAAAGCTTGCGGAATCATGAAGGATTCAAGCCATCCCAACCGCAGACTGCTTTAGACTCAAAGCCACTGGAAATAGAATGCAAAAAAGCTTCTTTCCCTGAACAATCAGCTATACATGAACGAACTGCACCTTCCTAAATATATGGTTTAACTGTATGGAACATAGTCCACTGTGAAGTTATTTACACAAAGTTCACCTAACTTTGCTACTACAGGTACAATACATATGATGATACTCATTATTCTTTGTTGTCTAATGTCTATGCTGCTGCATTGTCTGAAGGAATGCCAAACAAAAATAAGTTTTTACTCTTACGTGCCTGTACACAAGATGTAACAAAGTACAACCTTGAACCCAGGAAATGAGGCCTTCATTGCGACTTCCCACGTGAGATATCTTATGTTACCTTACCTTTACCTTATGTATCTCATCTTATCTTAAATATGGAACCCCCCATGATACTTTAAAAGTACACAGAAACCATACAAAGAATTGTTGTCTATAGACTCAAAAGGGGTTCAATACGGAACGTCGAGGAGGCAGTTTATGAACTCCTGCTCCAGTTCTATTTAGAACTTATTCTTGATAAAGAGTTTTCGAGTTCCGATTCTCTCTCCCTCCGTTTTTGTTTCTGTCGCTTTCCTAAGCCAATAGTTTCATGACCGGCGGAGTCTCCGGTCGGATAATCAAAGGGTGTCCTACGGAGTATAAATGATTGGCTTAGGAACGCAACAAAACAATCTCCATGAATTCAAGGCTTCATAGGGTGTGTAATTGATAGAAAACAAGTCATTTTCTTGGGTGAACTACTCCGTTAACAACTTAATTAATTTCCTCCAAAATAGCAAACAATGAGTATAGCATCGTGACGGCTTGCGAGCTTGTAGATACTGTAGGCTATTTTCGGTACTTTTGTGCGTCACCCTTGAATGACAAAATAGGGCATTAATGTATGTAAGAAAAAAGAGAGGTAGATACAAGGTTTCTCCCCGACGACAGCGATCAAGTCATTCAGACACAGCTGCCATCTGGACGGGGCGGACATGAAGCGACTAATTTGTACGTCTCTTGATGACAAAGAAAACAAACTGGGTGATTATTGGTATAGGAAAGATTCAAGGACTTCCTCCTCATCAAAACTAAGGCTATGAGATATTAATGAGACATATTCATCATTCATCTCATAGACGTGACAATAAGCCTGCAAAAAAGCCCAGCTGGGGCCAAATAAATGTGGTGAATGGAGACTGTTTTCCTGTGTCCTGAGAGGATGTTCAGACCCTTCTAGGAACCAGTTCAGAGCTGATGAGTCACTGTCAAACCTTTGTCACTTACTGAGACAAGCTTGACAGTTGGAACAGACAACGGCCAAGGTTTCGACATCCCAAAGTTATGAAAAGTTATATATTCATTTTTAACCAGTAATAGCCATATGGGATCACAAATGCAGCACAGCTTGCTGCGGTACTACTAGATAGATCCTGTAGCTACACATTAAATCCACAGGGGAGAGCAGATGGTGTTCTGTCTGGACAGTGGCTCTCTCGCCGTGGAGATGACCGGCGATGTGTCATGTTGTGACTTTACTTGATTTCCTCGATGTATACACTTGCACAGGTGAGCAGGATCACCCAGCTCTGAGTCCAATTACAGTTTGACTCAGGCCAGGTATGACTGCTTAGATAAGCCATTCCTCCGTCCCACAATTATCTCCCAGAGATTTGTGTTAGCCTGACACTCAGCCTGAATTTATTTTCACTCCAGAACCAAAAGAAGAAAAAAAAAGATGCAGTTGCTGGCCAGTCTGGATTGGTGGCGTTTCCAAATGTTTCATATAAAGATGATTTAAAACAGCAGATCTGCAAGCTCTGCAATGCGACCTATGGTCTGAATGGTTCTCTCTGGAACACCAAATGTGCACACATGTTCTATAGAAGAACCATAGAATCTATCGCTTAAGAGGGTCTCTGGTGTGAGATGGTGAGAGGAGGGAATAATTGCAATTAGGCGATTATGCCATTAATCCCTTCCACAAATGTTTTCTAAATGCTTTCTGAAATACCTATGTTGCTACACTATATCAGTGGTGCTCAAACTTTGTCATGTCAAGGACCCCCACAATTATACTGTATGTATTTGGCCACCGACCCCCATCTCAAAATACTTTGTTCCAGGGACCCCCAGAAGCAAAGATTTGAAAAAAGAAATATTATATTCAAAGACTTGCACAAATATTCATGATTTAAAATAAATAGCAGATCTGCTGTACAAGCTCCTATAGCGTGGCACAAAGTGACACTCTATGAGCTTGTATATATCTGCTATAATGGTTCAAATAATAATGGTTCAACTAAAGTGTTTACACAGATGCTTTCCCGGTTTTGTTATGTAATAATCTCGACAGGCCTCGCAGTACTCACCATATTTATTGTGTTCAGGTGACCGTTGGCCTCAGTACTCAAACTACTCATCATTATCTATTGTGTTCAGGTGAGCGTAGGCCTCAGTACTCACCATATCTATTTTGTTCAGGTGACCTTTGGCCTCAGTACTCATCATTATCTATTGTGTTCAGGTGAGCGTAGGCCTCAGTACTCACCATATCTATTGTGTTCAGGTGAGTGTATAGGCCTCAGTACTCACCATATCTATTGTGTTCAGGTGACCGTAGGCGAAGACCACAGCGTTGGGAGGGTTGGACACGGGCAGCAGGAAGGAGAATGACGTGCAAAGGGTCGTAGGTATCAACATGTAGAGTGGGTTTACGTGTATGGTTTCTGCCTGTCAACGACAATGCAGAAGAACACACAATAGTCACACTCTAACACACACACACACTCCTGAAACACGATGCTTGGTGAGCTTGACATTTTTTGTCAATGTTGGTGTACACTAGGGAGATGGACCCCGGTAAGACAAGGGTTTAAGTGGGGTTTTTTTTTAAACAATATACAGAACAATACAATTACTTAAAAAACAAACAAACAAAAAAAGCATACAGTACATACATATATAAATACAATATAATAAAATAAGGGCACTTAGACTGGTAACAACAGATTCCTTAACGTAATTAAATGTAACATAACCCTATATTTTGGGCACCCCTCGACGAGAGCACTGAGTTTCTTTATTTAATCTATTACTGTCTGTGTGTGTGTGTGTGTGTGTGTGTGTGTGTGTGTGTGTGGGCCCAACGGTAATTTCACAAGCAACATTGTTTACGCCTGGAGGTAAGAGATATAGACTAATTACTATCATGCATTTCCACCATGAATTGTGAGAGGGGGAAATATATGGTCTCTTACCACGAGCCGCACGCCAGCCTGTCTCCCAGGATAGTCTCTGCAGACTGAGGGAGGAAGGAGCTATTTATACCAGGTGGGAACTTATAAGTCATCACTGACGAGATAACGAGGGAAGTACCGACGTCCCTGGCCTGTATGACGTGACCGAGGGGCTCCCCCAGTCTCTCTCTCTGCCTGGGGAGGCTCAGACGTGGCTCGCGATCCCACACCGAGATGCCACAATATATATAGTGCTATTAAACATCCTTATGTCAAACAAAAATGTTTAACCAATGAAAATTGGTTGGTTACAAAGTGCTTCGGCCAAAACCTCCTAACTCCACTTGAGCTGGATGTATTTTTTTTTTTTGGTGGTTTCTAAACTCCAACATGTACTAGTCTATACTGTCATTACGGTATGTGTGTGAAACCCACCAGAGGTGCGAGGATGGGGAGGAAAATGGTGATGGTGGCAGCGTTGCTGGTCACTTCTGTCACCGAGGTGACGAGGACACAAGCCACCGTGACCGTGGCCAAGGCTGGCAGGTGACCCAGGGGAGAGAGGAGGCTGGACACCCAGGAGGAGAGACCAGACACCTGTGGTAGAGAGCAGGGGATTTCAATTGTTGTGAACCAGCGACCACCACCCTGACTAAGAATCAACCTATGGGACCACTGCATAATTTGTTTGCGCCTGATGACATGACGACACATTGAGGTTAGACCATATTTAGTGCTCCCAATTTTAATATCTGGGATAATGTACTTGTTGTACAATATGTACCTTGATGCACATCTGCTAATTTTTTTTTCTTTTTTTTTTTTTACATAACTCTTCTCTGCTCTCGCTACCAACAAAACATATTTTCCGACGGAGGAGTTTGAGAAGCACTGTGCTGGAGTTCATGTGGTTATGCACTCACAGTGACTCACCTGAAGTAGAAGAAAAACTAAATCAAAGTGACTGACCTGACCTGAAAGAACCCCAACCATAATAAACCTGCACATACTGTAAGAGGCAGCACAGGTAACGTGTAACCTGGCAACTGCCACACAACAACAATGCCATGACTGATACTGCCATTTAAAATTAAAGCAGAGCTTCTAATTAGCGCTTTGGCATGGGGGTGGACGGGGGTCAGATCAACATATGGAATGAATTCTGTACTGGCCATATATATATGGAGCGTGTCTTGAGTGTACAGTATATAGGTTTGATTCTATTCTATGTCGGGTGGAAACCTCATACAGTATGTCCAAAACTGTTACTTTATACAGGATTCAAATGACGCAAACATTTCAAAAGTAGCAGATGCCGAAGCTCTAAATGCAGGCACGAATTAAGTGACGCGATTTGAGCTTGTCAATCTCAAAGCGTGTCAAATCTGTCGAGCTTGTATAGGATCTGATACTTTTGATGCTGTTGGGTGACGCTGTAGTGTGATCAAGTGGGTGTTAACTATAACAGTTAGAATATGGAGAATATGGAATATAGAATATTCTGGCTCAGGAGTTAGAGCCAGTGGTTTTCTGACATTTTCAGGATCCCCAAATGAATATGAATTTGTCCACTCATCAGAAAATATTTTGTGCCAGCCCATACCAGATTTATGGTTGAAATATTTAAAAAATATATTCAAAACGTGTCGCTTTTTTTCCAAGAATCTTTTGAAAAGATCTACAAGCTCACAAGAGTCACAACCCATCGCACCATGACGCACTATAGCTGTGAGCTTGTAGATCAACTGTTTTCAAATAGCCAATGTATATATAGGCTTAACGTTCTCGTTTTGGCCTATAGTTCGCAGCAGCAGGTTAATTATTTTTTTTACCTGGGTACCCTCTGCCAGGGCAAAGCCTCCGCCCACCAGCAGCAACACTTCCCACGGCATGGATCGCTGGAACTCCTTCCAGGAGATCATGGCATCTACAATGTACAATTTAGCAGACGCTCTTATCCAGAGTGACTTAAGGCCGGGCCTATATAGGCCCATTCATACGGTGATAAGAAACTCACTGGTGTAGTTTTCTAAAGTTAGAAAACTACAACCTTACCGGGGTCACCCCTGACACATCTCTCTGTTTTTACTGACCGACATCTCCCCTTTTTTCTCTGGGCTATCACCCCGTTCACTGATTGGTCTAGAAGTTGGGTGGGCGGTCCCCTTGGTTTTTTGCAGGCATGGGGGTTACGCATCTGAACTCGTTATCACCGTTTAGGTGATAAAGTTATCAGCTAAAAGGTGAGTTGCTTATCACCAGAAAGTGGAGTATGAATGGACCTAGAAATAGAATGCAGAGAGACAGTGTATAGTGCCCCAGGAAACTATAGGACCACGGGTAAACCAAGAACCAGGCATTGGTTTAAAGTTTAAAATAATACTTTTAGGTAAACAATGGACCATAGCATCTGTTGAAATGAATTACATTATTAATTACATTAACTACATTAATTACATTCTTCACATTGTGGTGAAGAAAGACAACAAAACATGAGAACGAAAGACAAAGGAGCAGTATGTCTGCATGGTATAGTTTTTGCAGTCAATCACTAGCATCCACCTGGATGGGCAGAAGAAAATGGAAGGGATTCGGAAGAGAGAAGATAATATCTCCCAGATGCAATTGTCTCTCTCTCTCTCGATTTGCTGGGGAGGATGGGGTTAAAAAAGACTATCTGCTTTTGATATCCCCCTATGGTCATTATTTTTGTATGGTCGCTGGATCTTTTTACCCCTGCTTCTGGTCAGACTGATCGATTTCCTTTTGGTACACACTCTGGTCTCATGGCATGTGTGATATTTTATGTTTGAAAATATCACAATGTAACAATTTAATGGGAAAGAAAACACAACAGAAAATGTTAACCCTGGGGTTGCTATTTCTGATCTCTCTCTGATCATCTTGGCTATAGGAGAGACTAAGGGCCGATTCATACTCCTGTTTCGGCGCTGTAGTGCCGAAATGATTTCGGCTCGTCAGAAATTTTCAGTAGCACCGAAGAGCCGACTTTAGGACGGTACCCGCCCCCCCGAACCTCAAATGACGTCAAATTGTAGGCTCTACAGCGCCGAACCGACTTTTATTCGTCTCTAAAATAGGAGTATGAATCGGCCCTAATAGTTACCAGGTTTGGTGGAGGAGGAGGGACCGTGGGCAGGAATGATGAACATCAGGAGACCCAAGAGGAGTGCCACGGTGGCATCAGTGGTGTAGCCCGTGTACCTGTTCAGAAAGGACATGGCAACATAATATCATCTCTGTCAGGCAGAAACCAATTATCTCCATGTCCAGAGTTTATTTTTGTTGACGCCCTATACTTGATCATACTATACAGCGTCACACAAAAGCACCACAAACGTAGTGGATCTGCAAGTTTTAATTAGCAAATAACTTAGCCCATTTTGGGGCGGGAAGCCCTTTTGGTGTTTAGCATTACGTTATGCTTTCGCTATTGAAAAATAGCAGATCTACAAGCTCATAGCGCTACGAGCTTGTATAGGTCTGCTATTTTTGAAAAAAATCGAAGAACTACTGACATAGAAACATATCTTTTTCAGAAAACTGTCAGGATGTAGAAGACATTTTTAGAATCTGATCTCAGGTCAAATGAATTAACAAATAACTTGTTTGTGAGCAACGAATAAAACCACAGAACTGATCACTGATCAGCCAGTGTTTGCGCATCTCCAGGAAGTGTTGAGTTTATTTCCAAGAGAGATAAACTTAAAATAAAAGGTAAAATAAAAGGTACTCCATAATAAAATAAGTTGAGCTTCTCACGTGGGGAAGAGTGAAGCCCAGCCAGGCATGAAACCGGGGTCCCTGGTCAGCCACAGAGCGGCCATGAGGACGAACACCCCCTGGGTGACGCGCTCCTGGGAGCTGCAGACAGACATGGACGGACAGACAGACAGACAGGGGAACTCAACCAAGTCCACATGGTTCATCCAGACAGAAAGAGACATGGTAAATGGTGCCTTTTGTGTTTGCTTTGCTGTCGGAATTCATGCAGGGAGTGTGTGTGGTTCATTGCAACCCAGTCGGCAATTACATGAGCATTTGTACGTCACTATCTCTGCGAGGACACACGCCAGGGACAGAGACGATGCTTTTTCTCCCCTGTGTGTGTGCGTGTGCGTGTGCCGTGCGCGCGCGTGTGTGAGATGCATATCCATGATGCAAATACATGTAGCCTGTATACTGTATCTCTCCTTGAGATCAAGTCATTTCTATACACATCCTGTGCTCTGAAGTCATGGATCTGTATTTCATAAACACGACTTGTGTGTGGATATGGCTGACCTCATTGGCCCCAGAGCGTTGTATTCCTCCTGGATCAGTCTGGCAGTAGCCTTCTCCCTCTCCGATCGCTCTGCTCTGCAGTGCCACAGGAACCTAAAACTGCAGGGTGCGTGCGTGCGTGTGTGTACGTGTGGGAATGTTCATTGAACATAACACGTTACTGACAGATTGCAAACATGCACTCACATTCACTTGGGTCATTAATTACTAATTTCCTACTGTACATCAAAGTTCTCACATTCTTAAATATAATCAAGAAGGGTTTTATTTTACACTAATTAGTACAAGTACAAGCAGTGAAATGTCGGTGGGACTTGTCCCGCACAAATGTGCCAACATAACAGTACAGCAATGGTAAAATACTGGATGCAATAGAACAAAAACTTAGGTTTAGGGTCTTGTCTATCGACAAGCATGCCAAAAGTACTTTTTTATAAAGCCAGTACAAACATAAAAGCTATATATGCCTATTAATATCACAGTTATTATGAGTGTAGAAAATCCCAGACAAACACTAACACTGCTGGTCAATGTAATGATTTCTGAGTGTCTGCTAAAAGGTCAACTCTGCAGATAATTAACTGAAGTCTGTCACGCCACCATCATAACAGTCACCCCAGGCTGTCAGCCATTGTGAAATTCCTCATCGTCGCGGTCGGGCAAAAACCTACTTATCTCCATATTCTGAAAAGTCCTTGTCGGGGTGGGGAGTCACTTTGGGGGTTCGGGTGGGGGGTCGCGACTCGTGGCCTGAAATGTTTGATAACAGACGACACAGAGGGTTGTTTACTCACTCTGAACCAATGAACAGCCAGTGGAGCCATATCCATGACAACAGCAGCATGATGATGCTGATTGGCAGACACAGCAACAGCCAGTTTCCAAAGTTAATGCTGTTGCACCCTGGGTAAAACCTATAGGATACAAAGCAGTTGAATCTCTCGGTCAGCACCGCTGCCCTAAACATAGTGTTGTTGTTCATAAACACAGAAGCACCCGGGAGGAAGTGGACTATTCTGTGCCATTTCAGCCTAGTAACTTTTTCAAAACAAAACATTTGTACAGGATTTTGAAAGAGGACACGTTCAGCTGTCAGAAAAACATATTTGTCCAGCGTATTGCATTATTCCAATTTAACCTAAACTAACCAGCTCTGGGGAAGAAACAACTGCTCATAATGTGGTTTACATCACAGCATCTTACAAATAAAAACAGTTCCTATTTGTTTTACAAAACACAAACTGCCACTCACCCCTAAAATTATTGCAGACAGTCTTCATAAATAGTACACAAGCCTTCATATCTCCATATCTTGTCTTTTACCAGAATACTGCCACATCCCCTGTACTTTTATTATTATTTTATTACGGTGCAATGTAAGTTCAATTTGTTTCCACTTTAGTATAGAAGACAGTGGTCTGTAGCCTATTGTGTAATGTGTAGGCCTGTGTGCAGAAACATGTGTCCGTACAGTATTATTAATTAATGATCAGGATAAGTCAGGATAAATGATCAAACCAGACAACGTTAAGTCCTTAAGTCATTGTTCAGGTTGTGATGACTGCACTTTTATTCAATGTTTTTTTTCTTTCAAATGCTAAATAATGAACAAACCCCACATTCTTACCCCAGGTTAAAATGTAAACTGAGACCATTTTACACCTCTTTGACTCTGATAAGTTTCAGTAGAACTATAGGCTACAGAACTTCCTTTGTGCTTCCCATGTATCCATACCTACTTCACTAACATCATTATTACTGTTTCATAATGTGAATTGTAATAAAAGTACAATTGATTAACCGTGATATGAAGGGGGGGATTAAGGCCTGGGCTCTACAAGTATTTAAGAACATATTAGCCTACTTTACTTACATAATTATGCTGTTACGCTCCAATTAGTTTCCAATTACATTTTTATTAACAGTTTGTAGAATGGGTGCATTTCAACAAAAGTACAGGTCAATACAAAAAAAATGCTAAATATTCTAAATGTAATATACAGCAAATCCACATGTCAAATTACACACGACACACATCACAATTATTTGGTTTTCTCTCCAGTGTGAATTCTCTGGTGTGTTTTAAGGCCGTCCATTCTAGAGAAATGTTGTCCACACTGATCACATCCATAGGGTTTCTCTCCAGTGTGAATTCTCTGGTGAGTTTTCAGGCTGTCCATTCTAGAGAAATGTTGTCCACACTGATCACATCCATAGGGTTTCTCTCCAGTGTGAATTATCTGGTGAGTTTTCAGGTGTGCCATTTGAGAGAAGTGTTGTCCACATTGATCACATCCATAGGGTTTCTCTCCAGTGTGAATTCTCTGGTGGCTTTTAAGGTGTGCCATTTGAAAAAAGTGGTGTCCACACTGATCACATCCATAGGGTTTCTCTCCAGTGTGAATTCTCTGGTGTGTTTTAAGGATTGACATTCTAGAGAAATGTTGTCCACACTGATCACATCCATAGGGTTTCTCTCCAGTGTGAATTCTCTGGTGAGTTTTCAGGGTAGACTTGTCAGAGAAGTGTTGTCCACACTGATCACATCCATAGGGTTTCTCTCCAGTGTGAATTCTCTGGTGAGTTTTCAGGGTGGACTTGTCAGAGAAGTGTTGTCCACACTGATCACATCCATAGGGTTTCTCTCCAGTGTGAATTCTCTGGTGAGTTTTCAGGGTGGACTTGGCAGAGAAGTGTTGTCCACACTGATCACATCCATAGGGTTTCTCTCCAGTGTGAATTCTCTGGTGTGTTGTAAGGTTGTCCATTCTAGAGAAATGTTGTCCACACTGATCACATCCATAGGGTTTCTCTCCAGTGTGAATTCTCTGGTGTGTTGTAAGGCTGTCCATTCTAGAGAAATGTTGTCCACACTGATCACATCCATAGGGTTTCTCTCCAGTGTGAATTCGCTTGTGTGTTTTAAGGTTGGCCAAATTAGAGAAGTGTTGTCCACACTGATCACATCCATAGGGTTTCTCTCCTGTGTGAATTCTATGGTGAGTTTTCAGGGTGGTCTTGTCAGAGAAGTGTTGTCCACACTGATCACATCCATAGGGTTTCTCTCCAGTGTGAATTCGCTTGTGTGTTTTAAGGTTGGCCAAATGAGAGAAGTGTTGTCCACACTGATCACATCCATAGGGTTTCTCTCCAGTATGAATTCTCTGGTGACTGGTAAGTTTGGACATTGTAGGGAAGCGTTTACCACACTGATCACAGCAGTGGTGTTTTTGCTTAGCCAAGCTTCTTTGTTCATTCACCTCTGGTAGAACAGGAAAACCAGACTGATGATGCAACACTAAATTGGAGACAAAGACAAATGAAACATTGCTTAGTTGTACTTCATGGACTTAAAATCGCAGAAACTAATTTTAAGTTAATGTACACAATTTACATTAGCATCCATTTATAGTTCGATTCGACGGTCAGTTTAGCCTTAAACAATTGTTTAGAAAAAGAGGTACTTTAAGTCAATGCTAATATTAAAATGAAACAAATGACTATTTATGACATAGTGCATATGTATATCCATATAGACACAGTTAGTAACTTACAGAGGTCTTGGTGATCACTGGGTCCTCCCTGTTGAGCAGAACTGTTCATGGTGGCATTGGTAGAGTTCATCTTCAGCTGAAGTACAGAGTCAGATGTGATCAGAAATGATTGATATCCTGGAGGAGTTGTGGAGAACTGTTCTTATACTAGAGAGCCTGAGGTGGAACCACTAACTGCTTGGTGTTGATTGGCCAAAGAGTGGAATAATAGAATCATGTCTCCACCAATCACAACCTAACAAACTGCTGCATGTGCTCCACCCCTCTGTAGCTCCTCCCCCAGGCCATGCTCTATGCAACATTATAGAAATAAACAGCTAACTGTGAGATTGCTTTGTAAGCTTCATATTTAATGCATCTAAACTATATCCATATTATGATACATTGATGTATGGACTTAAGTACATCCTATTAGTCTATGTGGACGTGAGTAAAGTAAATGCAGGAGTCAGCATGAATCCCAAATAACAGACACTGTCAGAGTCAAAGCATGCATATAATATAGAAAACATGATTAGTTAGTTATTGGTAAATCAGGTAACAAATAACTGAAACAAAATAAATAAAAAATATCGGAGAAGAGAAAGAAAGTCAAACTCATTCAAATCCAGTGGGAAACAGAACCGTCTTAACCGATTTAACATAAATAAGAGTGTCAGCATACCTGCTGTTTTCTGGGAGTTTTTACATATGTTGTGCATAAAAACTGCTGGTTTATAATAAACCTTAAAAACATCAAAGGAGTAGTTCATACCAAACTCTCCATTGGGTCTCCTACTGGAGACACGAGGTTCACAAACTATATGCTATGGATATTATGTACATGCAATGAGTAGGCCTATCTGGATAATATATGTCTAACAGTATTGAATAATATAAGTGGATATTAATGAATGCAGCAGAATCAAAGAGGATTGCTCCACATTATTTCAGTAACATCAGAACCAAGTAGAACCAGCTCTGGTGAAGAAACAACTGCTCATACTGTGGTTTACATCACAGCATCTTATACATAAAAGCCTATTTGTTTTCCAAAACACAAACTGCCACTCACCCCTAAAATGATTGCAGACAGTCTTCATAAATAGTACACAAGCCTTCACATCTTGTCTTTTACCAGAATACTACCACATCCCCTGTACTGTTATTATTATGTTATTAAGGTGCAATGCAAGTTCAATTTGTTTCCACTTTAGTATAGAAGACAGTGGTCTGGTTTCTGTACAAAACTGGTCAAGGCCTAACAACACATTAGTATATTGTCAAATCCTCTTAGTCTCATAGCCCATTGTGTAATGTGTAGGCCGGTGTGCAGAAACATGTGTCCATACAGTATTATTAATTCATGGATAAATTATCATTGTCCTTATAATAATAATAATATCCTATATTCACGATTACATTGTTATTAACAACAGAGACACAACAACTGTATTTGTGTAAACCTGGGAAACTGGATTGTTCAGGTTGCTCTGAGGGAATGAGGAGCACTCAGGTGTGTGGAATTAGTTTCAATAGGGTTGTGATGACTGCACTTTAATCAATGTTTTTTTTTCAAATGCTAAATAATTAACAAACCCCCAGGTTAAAATGTAAACAGGCTAAATGATGATGGCTGATGCTTCATTCACTATAGACAATGCATTCAAATGCAGAGATTAAACGTGTTAATGGTCACTGGTTGTCTGGCATTGGACAGATCACCTGTTAATGATCACATTATGTATGCAATGAGACCATTGTACACCTCTTTGACTCTGAGGAGTTCCAGCAGAACTACAACAATCTATCACATGGAACGTATTATTATTAAACTTTGTGAAATGTTAAAGGTGTTGTAAGGGATATGTGTTGTTAAAATAGCTCTAGTAATCATTGATATATAGTTTGTTCAGTAACAGAAGTCTTCCCATGTCTCCATATCCAGTCATAGGACTAATATAGGATACATACAGAAGTGAAACTGAAGCTTTTATTTCTGTTCACCAAAGAGATTGTGCAGACTCCTGGTACTAAACAAAGACTGCATGAGATGTTTCACTTGTTTGGGGGATTTTAACATCTACTCAGACTTTTGTGAGGACCCAATTTTTTAAGTTGATGTGTTTAACATAGTGTGTCACTATAGACTATTGCTCCTGCTTTGACGTATAGCAATTGTCTGCTTGCTTTTTAGTCAACTAGCAATTTCCGTTGCTTAGTTTTTATTTATTAGTCTTCATTGGTCGCGTTCCTGTTCTCCCTTTGAGCTTCTTCGGTAGTGGGTACTGTATTTATGAGCATTGTATGTCTGTCCTGTTCTTTGTTGTGTATTTTTTTTTGTTACTGGCAGAGCTGTGTCACTTATTTTGCCTATTGTCTTGGGCCAGTTCACACTTGTAAAAGAGACTTCAGTCTCAATGTGGTTTTTACTGGTTAAATAAAGGTTAAATAAATAAAAAACTATAGATCAAGCTTGTACATTTTAATGATATACTAAGAAAAACAAAACAGGAAGAAAAAACAACCTTTCGTAATAGCATTTTGAATATCCATCGTAACTAAATACATAGGCAGTTAGTTTTAGTGTTGAGTAACACAACAATTAACGATATTCTATATTTTTTGTAAAGCACAGACAAACTATTGATTCAACATTTTATACAGTTTGTAGAATGGTTACAGTTCAACAAAAGTACAGGTCAAAAAACCTGATACGAGGAAAAATAAACAACTAAATTGTTTACACCAGGGTCCTCCATTTTTCAATGCATCTGAACCAGATCTGAACACAACTAAAATGGTCTAAATGTAAACTACAGCAAATCTGGGGAATCTGTAACATGGCAGAAGACCAGTCCGTTCAAATAGTATGTTACATTTACTTGCAATGAATCTATACATGGAAACATTTGTTTAATCGCCATCCTATTAATCTAGAATTAGCACGTTTAAACAGTTTAGCCTTAAACAATTGTTTAAAAAATACCATATGGATCAACATGTTACACTTGGTTGTAATGTGGTTTCATATGTGTGCGGTCATCACATTTTCAGTGGCTCAAATTAGTAAAATTTTAACACAAGACCAGTTTAAATTCAGTGTGTACAACCTTGTGAAAGTCTAAATTATTTGAATTACTAGAAGCTTTTCCACACACACATCACAATTATTTAGGTTTCTCTCCAGTGTGAATTCTCTGGTGAGTTTTCAGGGTGGACATGTCAGAGAAGTGTTGTCCACACTGATCACATCCATAGGGTTTCTCTCCAGTGTGAATTCTCTGGTGTGTTTTAAGGTGTGACATTTGAGAGAAATGTTGTCCACACTGATCACATCCATAGGGTTTCTCTCCAGTGTGAATTCTATGGTGAGTTTTCAGGGTGGACTTGGCAGAGAAGTGTTGTCCACAATGATCACATCCATAGGGTTTCTCTCCAGTGTGAATTCTCTGGTGTGTTGTAAGGCTGTCCATTCTAGAGAAATGTTGTCCACACTGATCACATCCATGTGGTTTCATTCCAGTGTGAATTCTCTGGTGTGTTGTAAGGTGGTCCATTCTAGAGAAATGTTGTCCACACTGATCACATCCATAGGGTTTCTCTCCAGTGTGAATTCTCTGGTGTGTTGTAAGGCTGTCCATTCTAGAGAAATGTTGTCCACACTGATCACATCCATAGGGTTTCTCTCCAGTGTGAATTTGCTTGTGTGTTTTAAGGTTGGCCAAATTAGAGAAGTGTTGTCCACACTGATCACATCCATAGGGTTTCTCTCCTGTGTGAATTCTATGGTGAGTTTTCAGGGTGGTCTTGTCAGAGAAGTGTTGTCCACACTGATCACATCCATAGGGTTTCTCTCCAGTGTGAATTCGCTTGTGTGTTTTAAGGTTGCCCAAATGAGAGAAGTGTTGTCCACACTGATCACATCCATATGGTTTCTCTCCAGTATGAATTCTCTGGTGACTGGTAAGTTTGGACATTGAAGGGAAGCGTTTACCACACTGATCACAGCAGTGGTGTTTTTGCTTAGCCAAGCTTCTTTGTTCATTCACCTCTGGTAGAACAGGAAAACCAGACTGATGCAACACTGAATTGGAGACAAAGACAAATGAAACATTGCTTAGTTGTACTTCATGGACTTAAAATCGCAGAAACTAATTTTAAGTTAATGTACACAATTTTACATTAGCATCCATTTATAGTCGATTCAGTTTAGCCTTAAACAATTGTTTAGAAAAAGAGGTATTTTAAGTCAATGCTAATATTAAAATGAAACAAATACACATGACTATTTATGTCATGTGTATTTGTCACAGTTAGTAACTTACAGAGGTCTTGGTGATCATTGGGTCCTCCCTGTTGAGCAGAACCGTTCATGGTGGCATTGGTAGAGTTCATCTTCAGCTGAAGTTTGGAGTCCAGGGAAATGATTGATATCCTGGAGGAGTTGTGGAGAACTCTTCTTATACTAGAGAGCCTGAGGTGGAACCACTAACTGCTTGGTGTTGATTGGCCAAAGAGTGGAATAATAGAATCATGTGTAGCTCCTCCCCCACTCTCCATTGGGTCTCCTACTGGAGACTGAGGTTCACAAACTATATGCTATGGATATTACATGCAATGAGTATCTGGATAATATATATATATAACAGAATTGAATAATATAAGTGGATATAAATTAATGCAGCAGAATCAAAGAGGATTCTTTCAGTAACATCAGAACCAAGTAGAACCAGCTCTGGTGAAGAAACAACTGCTCATACTGTGGTTTACATCACAGCATCTTGTAAATAAAAGCCTATTTGTTTTCCAAAACACAAACTGCCACTCACCCCTAAAATGATTGCAGACAGTCTTCATAAAGTAGAACACAAGCCTTCATATCTTGTCTTTTACCTGTACACTACCACATCCCCTGTACCTTTATTATTATGTTATTAAGGTGCAATGTAAGTTAAATTTCTTTCCACTTTAGTATAGAAGACAGTGGTCTGGTTTCTGTACAAAACTGGTCAAGGCCTAACAACACATTAGTATATTGTCAAATCCTCTTAGTCTCATAGCCCATTGTGTAATGTGTAGGCCGGTGTGCAGAAACATGTGTCCATACAGTATTATTAATTCATGATCAGGATAAGTCAGGATACATTATTATTGTCCTTATAATAATAATCATATCCTATATTCACGATTACATTGTTATTAACAACAGAGACACAATAACAGCAACAACTGTATTTGTGTAAACCTGGGAAACCGGACAACGTTAAGTCTGAGGGAATGAGGAGCACTCAGGTGTGTGGAATTAGTTTGTGATGTGATGACTGCACTATTATTCAATGTTTTTCAAATGCTAAATAATGAACAAAACCCCAGGTTAAAATGTAAACAGGCTAAATGATGATGGCTGATGCTTCATTCACTATAGACAATGCATTCAAATGCAGAGATTAAACGTGTTAATGGTCACTGGTTGTCTGGCATTGGACAGATCACCTGTTAATGATCACATTATGTATGCAATGAGACCATTGTACACCTCTTTGACTCTGAGGAGTTCCAGCAGAACTACAACAATCTATCACATGGAACATATTATTATTAAACTTTGTGAAATGTTAAAGGTGTTGTAAGGGATATGTGTTGTTAAAATAGCTCACATTGACATATAGTTTGTTCAGTAACAGAAGTCTTCATATCCAGTCATGAGTGAAACAAGTGAAACTGGAAGACATTGAACTAAAACAGCTGATAAATATTTGCAGGGTTCTCTCTCCTTTTAGGGTGGCATTTGTAACCCACATGTACATTTATTTATGTTCACCAAAGAGATTGTGCGATGGGCAGACTCCTGGTACTAAACAAAGACTGCATGGGATGTTTCACTTGTTTGGGGGATTTTAACATCTACTCAGACTTTTGTGAGGACCCAATTTTTGAAGTTGATGTGTTTAACATAGTGTGTCACTACTCACTATAGACTATTGCTCCTGCTTTGACGTATAGCAATTGTCTGCTTGCTTTTTAGTCAACTAGAAATTACCGTTGCTTAGTATTATTATTAAACTTTGTGAAATGTTAAAGGTGTTGTAAGGGATATGTGTTGTTAAAATAGCTCTAGTAATCATTGATATATAGTTTGTTCAGTAACAGAAGTCTTCCCATGTCTCCATATCCAGTCATAGGACTAATATAGGATACATACAGAAGTGAAACTGGAAGACATTGAACTAAAACACAAGCTGATAAATCTTTGCAGGCTTCTCTCTCCTTTTAGGATGGAATTTGTAACCCACATGTACATTTATTTCTGTTTACCAAAGAGATTGTGCGATGGGCAGACTCCTGGTACTGAACAAAGACGGCATGTTTAAAGGGATTCACTTTCAAACGTTAGGGGGTGTCTCTCTGTATCCCATCTTAGACTGTTACTGTTTTTAGCAATAACAAACCTTGGTTCAGTAAAGAGGTTAAAACCCTCTGCTCAAAGAAAAACGAAGCCTTCAAGAGTGGCAACAAAGAGGCTTTTAAATTAGCCAGATACGATTTTGAACATGCTGTGAAAAAAGCTAAAGCCAAATATAACGACAGTCTGCAAGCCAAGCTACGTGCCAATGACACCAAGGGTGTTTGGCAAGGGATGCAGACCATCACAGGGTATAAAGGCAGCCGCCGAGCCCCAGATGATGACCCCCTCCTCCCTGATAGATTGAACGAGTTCTATTGTAGATTTGACATGCCCAGATATGTCCATCCCAGTGAAGCAGCAGCAAACTACCCCACCTCCCTTTATAATTAGTGAGCAAGAGCTACTAGCTACTATCGGCTACTCCTGTTGCCTCTAGCTACTGTTGACTACCTTTGGCTATTTTCTAGCGATTGTGTAGCTATATTCTAGCGAACTTCTGGGGAACACTGCGCTTGACCTACAGGACTCTTTCCTTGTGTCGGAAGACCCTGGTTAGTTTTCTAGCCATAACTACACCTCAGTGGACAGTTGGAAAACTAAACTAGGCAACATGGCTACTGGCGGTGACGATACACAGCACAACCAGGCCAGTCAGGCCTTTGAAACACATTACGGTTTCTGTCCATGCTGCCTTGTCCTCACTACTAAGGACCTTAGTTGAACCTTGGCCTTCCCTTCCTACCCCCAGTAGTAGGATCCCTGCAAAGTCCGGCTCCACTGTGACCAACGTGATTTGGACCAGGGGCCAAAATTACCGACCAGAAAGGCATATTCCCGGTGGGCCGCGACTCTAGGGGGCCTCCATGATATAAAAAAATCACACCCGTGTGAACTGAGTGGTGCAACTCCCCTCTCCCCCCCCCTCCTCTCCTCTCTCTCTCTCATTAGCAGGCAACAGTGCAGCACTAATACTATCTCTCTCTCTCTGTGTTTCTGGCACAACAGCGCCCCTACTGGTTCTCATAGTCATATACTGGTGCTCATGGCCACATAGGTGAACACATAGGTGAACACGGACATTGCTGTTCCTTGGAGTGGTTGCACCACTCAAAAACAATGTGCTACCATTCTGCCAGTGCCATCATGATAATTTCACTGTACCTGTATCAGTGAGTGACAAATAAACCCTCTTCTATGTTGAATCATTTTGCCAGCATCATTCTTGTGAAAGCAACAAAGGGTTGTGTAGTCTGTTGGTTTGTATCATTTATGTTGTGGTAAAGTGGTGGACTGGTGGTATTAGGGCTTGTTTGTGTGTGCCTCGACGGAGCGGGCGGTATAGTTTCTGCTATCTGCACGCTGGTTGTGGTGGGCTGGTCTGGGCCAAATTTGCTTGAAAATGACCAGGCCGAATTTTATGTCCCAGTCCAAGCCCTGACTATGAGACTCACGACTCACTACTCACTCATTGATGTACTGTGAGAAGATGAGATTGGGGGAGGTTCCAGGCAGGGTGGCGATGCCTCCGATGTTGGAGGAATATGCAACACCCAGACACAGAGCCTTGCACAGCATGCGCTCTCTGTTCCTACTCCTCCCACAGGGCCTCTCTGTGGTGACGGACATCGTTATCTGTAAAGCATGACCATACACATTTAACCACATTAATCCTGGCTGGCATCCGAATTGGGCACATCATTGAAGGCAAATGCTTAAAGATGGAGTGCCACAATTTTTGTTTCATGTGTCTATTAGGTGACAGTACTTCATTAGACACCCTGGAGTCGTTTTTATGTGCAATGGTGTATTAACTTTGTATGTAGGGTTTCTTCCTGGAGGATGAACCATAGAGCAGGGGTCTGCGACCTTTTTTAAACGAAGTGCCATGTTTTTATTTTCCAGCTCGTCAGTGTGCCATATCAACATTAATTCATTTTAATGACACCACATGAAAAATTCCAACATATTTTACTTGTCCACAAATATAAAGTTTTTCCTTTCACGTTGTTATTATAATGATCATTAGACTCTAACAGAGTTCAGATTTAATGAATGTAGAATGCAGGATGTCATTTACACACAAATGTTGAGGGACTTCATTTATTTGACTGAATTTATTTTAATAGTTTATTTTAAAGCTGAAAATACTCTCTCACACACTTGCCAGTGCGCCCGTGATCACCCTCCTTTGTGCCAATGTTGGCACATGGTGCCTAAGGTTGCCTTGCTAGAGTATTAAAAGGATAGAGACTGATCTGGCGCGAAGCTCCGCCCCAAACATATTTAGCCCCATGTTCGAATGGCCCCTGTCAAAAATAGCTAAAATCGCTGAAACGAAAGAAAGCAGCAAATGAAGAAAAAAAAAACACTCATCTTTTACTTTCTCTAATAACAAACTAAAACATGAACCTTGGTTAAAAAATACTTTATAGTCTCTTGTACGCCAGTGTCATGCAGAGAAAATATATGACCTATAAAGCTCACATCGTGACATCGTGACGAGATGGGACAAGGCTATGTGACAATATCGTATGATAATATAAGGTATACCGTAATTAAGTGGTTCATTAATTTGGTCACAACATCCCAGTGCAATTCCAATGAATTCTGTGAAAAGGTCCAAATGCAAAAAAAATCAATCCATTAAAACATGTTAAGTTATGATGTATCATGTGTGCAATTTCTGTGTTCTGATACAGTATGTATATACTCTTGTACCGGATAGTATAGTGGTTTTATTGTGTTATGATGGTATCAGAGTACATTGTGCTATGATACAGTATGTACCTGACAGTATAATGGTATTACAGTATTACTCATTCACCTCCACACGTGATGATGGCTCCTCGGGAGGACAGTGACCTTGGCCTTCTTCTGGATGCTGAGCTGTACTGAGAGAGAGAGAGAGACAGCAGCGATTGATCCACGCTCACTGGACCAGCTGTATATACAGTACCAAGAACAAGAACTAAAGACAGTTATACACACAGAGGACCTTTCACTATAGATTATGGGTCCCAGTGGCCCCGGGGGGCGTCCGGCGTATAACCGTCTGCGCACCTACGCAAACGGCGAGCGATAAAACACGCCTATAGTTCATTTTCAATGCGGTTTTTTTGCGTTTTTTGCTCGGTGCGACAACGCAAGCGTGTTTAGGTGAGAGCGGTCCCGTGAATTTGTTGCGCACGTGCTCGTTACGACTCACCAGACCTGGATTCTGTTTAGCTTTTTTTCCCCACGCTTGCGTTGTCGCACGCCTCTTCAACAGACCTGGAGGAGACCTGTTGTTGATCCAGGCAACAACGCCTGCGTTCCTCGCTTCGCGTTTACAAGGCCCTATAGTGCCGCCTGCCAGCGTGTCGCGTGTTCGACTCAGCGATCCCGACGGCCTTCGCTGCGTGTCACTCCCCATTTTCTGTCAGTCTATAGTACTAATCTCTATCAATAAAGGCAGAAAGAGACCGAAAAAATATCTAATTCGAAAAAAAGAAAGAAGGGTAACGAACGTCGTCGGTGGCCTAATAACTATCAAACTGGGGGTCCTTGCAATTAAAAAGGTTATTGCAGTGATGAAAGCTGCATGGCTGAAACACAGTAGGTTATTGTGCCGATAAAAAAAGTGGAAATGAGTACTTTGTCCTCCATTGACTTTGGGATGTGCCAGTGTCTCTCTTGATTTGTGTCAAATTCAAAAGGAAAAGAGGCCGCTTTTGAGGGATTTTCACGTGTATAGAGAAATCCCATATTGTTGTACCTCTTATTTTGCATGCATTTCTGTTGTTTATGTTTTCTTTCTGAGGATAACTATAGCTCTTGTGGGTGTTTTTGTTCATATGAATATATTTGGATATGTTTCATGTAAACCCAGTCACACTGCTTCAGCCACCTGTCTCCTGGCTGCCATACGCACCGCTGTGTGTGTTTAACGTTGGGCCTTGGACATATTTGTCATTTTACGGTGATTTCTCGTTCGCTGTCCGTCTACTGTCTAGTACTGTACAGATACATGTATAAGGGCAGAATACAGTATAAGACAAGCTGTGGGCATAAAGCTCTTAACTCTTGACATTTATATAGGGCTTCTTGAGCACAACTGAACACGCTCTGTATCTCCAGGCCAGTCAACCAATCCAAAACGGTATGACGTTAATGGGACGCGTTGGGAGTGAGCCTGCCGGCTAGACATAACATTTCAGGAGCCAAGTGGCTCATAGCCTGTGTGGCACGTTCCCCAAAAAAAGACTACGTCCATGAAGCCAAGAAAATATGGCTCGCGGAAGGGTTGTCACACGCACTATGAATTTGGATTAAGATTGGATAATGGTTCTCAAAGCGGGGTCTAGGTTACCAGGACCTTTTCTTTCTTTTTTAATATGCTAACCTCAATAAAATATTCTTCAGATGGGTCCGCAGCCAAATACATATCAACCATGAAAACCACACATACGTCATGTTTTAAGATTGAATAATGTACTCCACATAGCCTACCTACCTCGTGTTCTCCTCCGTGTAAACATGCCCAGCGGTCTCTACACAAATTACAGACATTAGTCAGTTAATGACTGACGCTAATGGATGTCATTATACAGACTCAAACGGTAGCCTTGCTTCTAGTCATTAGCAGAAACACACTGTGACTCAGAGACAATTTACAATACGTCCTCGCATGTCTCTTCATACTTTTCTTTGTGTGGGTTTATTTTAAGTTCAAATAAGTCTAAAACATCACCACATCGTAATCGTTGCAATGGAGTGTATTTTTGCAGTAGGGGTCTCCCTGTCTGTCTCTCCAGCAAATGTTGCAGACATAAAAATGAAGCTGATAAATCAGTACTCTCTCTTGATTGGCAACATTTTGTCACCTAAATTAAAATATATTTTCAGTTTATTAAAGAACTGGAGAGACATGAAGTCCCCTGTTAATGAACAAACACTCTATAACAATCATCCTCATCAGAATATACTCTTTTACCTATTTTAATAAAACCCTTTTTGTATTAACAAAAAAATATCACTTTATACTCTACCTTTTTGGTAAACAAAGCCCACTTGAAATTACAAAGCTTGAGAACTACTGAGTTACCGTAGTTAACCCATTCTGGGCCCCTTTTGGTGTTTTAACTAAGCATTATGTTATACTTTAGCTATTGAAAAATAGCAGATCTACAAGCTCATAGCGCGCCACCGAGTGGCGCGCTACGAGCTTGTAGGTCTGCTATTTTTTTTTATCGTGAAAATGCGGCACAAATCTTTGAATATATATTCTTTCAGAAGACTTATTTTTTAATTTCGACTCTCAGGTAAACAGGTCAGCTTTGTAGCCATATATGGTGCATGGTTGCCACAGGCCTACCGTTGAGCTCCAGCCCAGGGTTGTGGTGGCCTGGGCCTGCAGCCTGTGTCACCTCCTCCTCCTCCTCTGGCCTCACTAGGTGCTGGATGACGGCCTCCACGATGGGGCCTGCAGCCTGTGTCACCTCCTCTACCTCCTCCTCTGGCCTCACTAGGTGCTGGATGACAGCCTCCACGATGGGGCCTGCAGCCTGTGTCACCTCCTCTACCTCCTCCTCTGGCCTCACTAGGTGCTGGTTGACACCGACAGCCTCCACGATGGGGCCTGCAGCCTGTGTCACCTCCTCCTCCTCCTCTGGCCTCACCAGGTGCTGGATGACGGCCTCCACGATGGGCATGACCATGGTGACGGCCGAGGTGTTGTGGACCCACATGGAGAGGAAGGAGCATCCCCCCATGAAGCCCAACAGCAGCCTTTGATAGAGCGGAGGGAGATCACGGGGAAACTATGAAGCAATGAAGGCTCATACATACTCCAGTTTTAGGTGATAAGTTATCACCTTCACCCATCACCTTCATAACGAGTCGATCGAGGCCATCATACTCGCGGAGTCGCGGTGATGTCCTTAAGCATTGACCCCGCCTCCCTCTGGTTCAGATGCAAAACCCCCATGCCTGCAAAACCGCCCACCCAACTTCTAGACCAATCAGTAAACGGGGTGATAGCTCCAGAGTGAAAGGACTGATAGTCTGATAGTAAAAATAGAGAGATGTGTCAGGGGTCCGTGGTGATAGCAGATCACCGCGGCGAATTACGTAATGTTGTAGTTCTCAAACCCTTAAAAGACTACACAGCGGTGATAAGCTATCACCACAAACTGGAGTATGAATATATGAATGCAGCTTGAGACAGCTATAGTGGCATAGACATATTGCTTTTTTTTAATACCATTACCATAACGTATTACGTATAGCCCCTATATACTACTGTGTATATAATATATACCTGCCACTCCTGATAGGAGAAGCCTGAATTTCTTGGCTCCTAAACAGAAATGTATCCTGTGAACCATGTCTTTTGCACTTCAGTCAGTGTTTCCTCTCGATGACGTCTCTATTATTTACACTGCGACGCGTTGTGTCGCAGTGTAAAACTGTCATTACGACGGCATTTAGGCCCGCCAAAATACATTTCGTTCGACTAGATGATCAACTGTAGATTTAGTCGACTGAAACTAGACGAACATTCCAGGTGACTAAAATGTGACAAAAACCATACGAAAAACTATATTCAAGAGACAAAGACTAAAACATAAAACCTACATTTGGCTGCCCAAAAACAAACGGTGCTCACCATGCGGGGTTGACCCCGACCAGAGTGATCAGCCTCAGAGCTATCCTCCGGTGGAGCCCCCACTTCTCAATGGAGGTGGCCAGGCACATGACCCCTATCAACAGGAAGTGGAAGTCTTTGAAATACACCCTCGCCACCTGAGACAGAGACAGCAGAGAATACGAGACAGGAGTCATGGAAAAAACAGAGGGAGAGAGAGAGGAGAGACAAAGCAAGAAAGAGAAAGGAGAATAAAGGAGAGATAGGGAGACGTTTATTATCATAATGTAACTTATCTTAATTCTTCATCCATCACAGATGATAGATACAGAGGGAGACACGACATTACACCGTTGCACACATGACGTGGATAATCTAGCCTCACGCAGTTACTGCCGTTTCAGAGCCTCGTTTCAACATATTAGTCGATGCTGGTACACAAACGACACACTTCCCAGCAGGGGTCTTGTCAACACGGGAGCCAGTTCAACAGCTGTTTGAGAGAAACACATTTCCACTATACTGGTGGCTATATGCTGCGGCAGTTTGAAATGCTCTGAATCACCCTTCAATAAATTGTACACTTCAACCCTGCAGTCTGGGAACATTATTATGTCTCGAGTGGTTACATTAAAAAAAACATTATTAAGGAGGACGTGGTTTTTTTTTCTCACTCACCTCAGATGACTTCATGATGCCGAGGAGAGGGAAGAGCAAGGCGGGCAGCATGGCTGTCACAGCGAGAGGCAACGCCTCGGTCACCCAGTAGACCGCCATGAGGCACAGCACGAACGCACATTCTGACACCTAGACGCGCGCACACACACACACACACACGCATGCACACGCACACGCGCGCACACACACACACACACACACACACACACACACACACACACACACACACACACACACACACACACACACACACACACACACACACACACACACACACACACACACACACACACACACACACACACACACACACACACACACACACACACTTTTTTGTCACTTTTTGTCAACTTTGTTGTCAACTTGGACCTTAAAATCATGTACATTAATCCTATACTAAGGGAACGGTTGGACCCGAAAAGGATGGATTCCGTTTTACCAAGATGCAATGAGAGTTTGTTATCGGTTCGGATTTCCGTGAGTTCTGTACCGAGAGCCTCTTCAACCTGCCGAGTGCTGAGTCGTCGGCAAACAGGAACAATTTGCAATTACAGGCGGCACTCATGTCGTTAATGTATAGTAGAAACGGTAACGGTCCTATAGTATGCCTCCTTGAGGGACCCCACAGCTCACTGGGAGGGGTGAGCACATGGTTCCGTTTATGTCCAACTGATATTGTCAAATAATAAAGGCTTAACCCATTCTGACCGGGCACCCATTTTGGTGTTGGCATCATGTTATGCTTTAGCTATTGAAAAATAGCAGATCTACAAGCTCATATCGCGCCACCGAGTGGCGCGATACGAGCTTGTAGGTCTGCTATTTTTGAAAAATCGAAGAACCACTGACATTTTTAGAATCTGATCTCAGGTCAGAATGGGTTCATCAGACCAGTGTGTGTCCAGTGGAAACCTCGTATGAATCTGATCTCAGGTCAGAATGGGTTAAACATGCCCCTGAAAGATACAAGTAAAGAATTAGCGTGCTATACTGTCTGCATCACACTATTATCTTTACAAACAAGAATGTCACAAAGGGTCACAACAGTGGTCTCCTGAAATATACTGTCACCCTTGTTGAATGTTAAGTGTCGGAGGCTCGGAGCTGAAGTAATAAAACCTTGTATATGTATTATAATGATGGGAACAGTTATTGTTTTGGTTCTAATTGGACTTGGAAAAAAAAGGAAGAAAACTGAATTCATACCAGTCGGAAACAGGCTTGGTATAGTTCTCTGTGCCCTGAAGACAAGAATATCAATTTCAGAGGATAAGTGGAATCCAGTTAATGAAATTGACCTCAAGCCTCCTAGGGTTGGAAATTGAACAATGGCCTTGGTTTATTACATTCAAACTAAATGGGATTTTGTTTTCCCTCTGTGGAAAAAACATAGAAACTTATGTTGTTCTTCAGGAGGCATAGGATAAGTACATTTTAATTATAGAGCCTATACCTTTCACAGACAGTAATAGTCACAAAGTGCCCGGCACGTTTAAAAACACAGAAGCATATCATCTTATATACAAGTGAAAAGGTGTACCCATACTCATTCTTCATGCTCTATCTCCCACCGAACCACACTTTTACCACACATCTCTATATGCAAAATAAATTCGCCACCCTCCCCGAACTGACATAGCCTATTTTTTAGCCGTTCAAGTTTCTTATTTACTCTGCAAATATTACTTTTATGAAAATCACGATCGAGCCAGCAGATAAACGGGTGCCACAACACGCCGAGAAACAAGGAATTTAACCACGCTACTTGCATACACTGCAACTCGCTTACAATTCGCAAACCTGGCAACACTGCCTGCCTCTTACGTCACCAGCTCTGCTCCTCCTGGCCTCCGTAGTCCGTCGCGCTCACAATCTGTCGCAGCCATCTTGCTTTTCTTTTGGATGGGCGAGTGGACATTTAATGCTAATAAATTAATTATAGGTCCAGCAAGCAAATCATGATGGTCTGATTGTGCTCAATAGGTCACAATAACATTCCGAAATTAGGTGTTGTGTTTTGTATGGCATTTTCCCCAGTAGTAGTTGCATATCTATCTCAGCTTTTGCCTGATAGCACACATGCTAACGTCAGCAGCCATAGCAACATACAGTGTGCGCAGACATAACATGAGTTGTTTACAACACAAACACACGGCCTTTTCACCACGCAATACACACAACAGCTCGGGAGTTATTAAACCGAACGTGGACGCTGTTTCAGTGTTACATTTGCTGCGCATATCGGAATAATTGTAACGGCATGCATGATAAATGTAACAACGCTAAAAAACACCATTAAACATATCGTTTTCACCTTAAAGCTATTACATTTCATTGAAGCAACTCCTTAGCATTGTTTTCATACCATGGATGTGATAAGATAATGTATCAAACATAAGGGAAATATTAAATAGGATCGGGTGTACCAGTTTGGCCATTTCTTTTTTTTCAATGGGGCAATACATTGATTAAACAAACGTTTGATTGATTGAGTTGTACAACGTTATACAACCCTAAACTAATTTTAGAATACACTACACAATACAATACAATTTTAGAACATATTTTGCACGTTCCATTTTTTTACTCAGAGATCCCTTTAGCTACACATGTAATATTTCCAGGCAACGGACCTACACATGTCAGCTACCATAAACCACTTCAAGTTATTAGGACGAAATAACTGACAGGAGTGACGGTGCTGTGCTGTGAGTAAACTAATAGGGGAGAGCCGCCAAGGATGTAACATTTTGCACGTTTCATTCTTTTACTCAGAGATCCGTTTAGCTACACATGTAATATTTTCAGGCAACGGACCTACACATGTCAGCTACCATAAACCACTTCAAGTTATTTTTTTGATAAAACAGGTCGGGAGTTATTCAACCGAACGTGGACGCTGTTTCAGTGTTACATTTGCTGCGCATATCGGATCAATTGTAACGGCATGCATGATAAATGTAACAACGCTAAAAAACACCATTAAACATATCGTTCTCAGCTTAAAGCAATTACATTTCATTGAAGCAACTCCTTAGCATTGTTTTTATACCATGGATGTGATAAGAAAATGTATCAAACATAAGGGAAATATTAAATAGTATCGGGTGTACCAGTAGGCCTACCAGTTTGGCCATTTCTTTTTTTTCAATGGGGCAATACATTGATTAAACAAACGTTTGATTGATTGAGTTGTACAACGTTATACAACCCTAAACTAATTTCAGAATACACTACACGATACAATACCATTTCAGAACATATAATATTGGCCAATATGTCAAATATGTAAATATTACATATAATGGCATTGAATGGAAGCGGACCATTTGTAACACATGTTACAAATGACCCGCTTTTGCAAGTTTTCTTTGCAGTTGCTTACAGACCAGAATGAACGTGAATTCCGTCTAAACACGATGCAAACTAATGAAGAACATAAGCATGAACACATCCATGTGGATTTTTATTCACCAACACCAAAGACAAAAATTGTACCACACATATACTCCAGGTGTAAAATTAGACGCATTTTGAAGGTAAACACTTCAAACTTCAAACTCCTGGCCACGTAGAGTACGTTGCTGTACACATACTGACGCGATGGCGTCATGGTGGCGTTGACCAATCAAGATATAACGTCCATGTTACAACCGTGAAGCGTTACAACCTTGGCGGCTCTCCCCTACATTTGTTACTAACATTAGGTTGTGGCGAAGTAGACACGTGGCCAGCAGATACTGTGTTTTGGACAAACAGGCTAGGTATTGGTGTTGATTTGGGTCAACTGGACAAACAGCGTGGTGTTGTTTTGTGTCTGTGTTTGTGTTGGAGCGCCTCAGTGTGGCCGTACAGGTCATGTGCAACCTCTTCCACAGAGAGATGGAGACACTAAATCTCAGCTGGACAAACATGTTTGCATGCATGCATCGCTGCCTTGCATGCTGTGTGCTACTGTTGAGTCTGTCACTTACTTTGACTGATTTATGGCATTGTCTTTCTGTTAAAATCCAACTATGTTAATTTAAGAACTCTGGGCATATAGGTCATTGTTTATTCACTGTGCACACGTGTAGCCTATTGTATGTCAGACTGTATGTCTGTCCCACAGTCACAATCCTTTAGTACTTAGGCTGTGGAAATATTCAGGACAAAACAATGGTACATTTCCAATAACCCATTCGTTACTACATGTGGAGTCAACTCCCGCCATTTATTTCTTCCCATAGTGCGTGGCAAAGTCGCTCTGGGATGAGTGCGCGCGTAGCGCGCACGAAATTCTAGTAATGATATAAATCAAAGGACAAAATGACAACAAGACAGGGCACAACACAAAAATCACAAAAGAACTAAAAAGCCTCTCTCACTTCACCCGTGTGAAGTGAGTGGTGCAACTCCGTGTGGGGGTTCCTGGGGTGGGGGGGGAGTTCCGGACCCACAGGAACACACCCAGGGTGCCGGCCCGGTTCCGGCGTGTCGCCCCGCGTCCGAAACGGTTGAGAAATGACAGAGTTACCGTGTGCCGGTGCCTGAGTCTACTGGACCCTCTACTGTACTGTACTGTACTGTACTGTACTGTACTGTACTGTACTGTACTGGCACACCCGAAATCATCATATACAGTTAATATGTGCGTGTGTGTGTGTGTGTTAGGTTGCGCACAGGTGGTGAAAAACAACCATGCTGTTTTCGTGTACAGTGCGTGAAACTGCCGACTGCCTTAATAGTGTGTGAGATTTATAGATTTTGGGGCAAGCAACATAAATATTAGCTTTTAATCTTTGGATCCACCGGGATGTTGTGCTCTGAAAATAATAAATAATAAGGCTATTTTCAGCATGCAACCAAGTGTCAAATCTGGCGGTCAGTAGGTATGTAATAGAATCAACCATAGATTGAGTTGACTAAAACTAGACACAAAAAATAAATAAAAATCAGATGACTAAAATACGACTAAACTAAATGACATGATATTAAAAAGACAAAGACAATGTGCGCCTGCGCGGCGTTGAGACGGTCTCACCTTGGTCCCGACAGCCAGAGGAAGAGGAAGGAGCGCCAGAGGAGTCAAAACAAAGACAAGGACGTCCCGATAGTTCCACAACGTTCTCATGAAGCGCCTCATCTCTGCAGCACGCCACAACACAAAAGTTAAAAACACACACGCTGCTTCACAACACCAAATGTCCCGGAGAGAGATCGAGACAGACAGACGGAAACCTTTCCTTATCTATCTGTTACATGTGTATCATTCACCAGTCGCCGCTCGTAAAGGTTTATTAGCCACTGAACCTGTCGAAGAAAAACACACAAAAGGATATTGCATGTCTTTATACTGTTTGACCTGACTATATTAACACGGAGGGCATTTTGGAAGAGCAACACTGTGTTGAATAATATGGTCACTGGTCAGTATAGAGGCCAATGTTGTTTTTGGCAGGACATTTTCTGTTTTAGTTTTAGTCGGAGTCATAGTTGAATAGTTTTCATTTACTTTTAGTCACATTTTTGTCACCTGGTTTTAGTTTTAGTCGACTAAATATAAGATTTTAGTCGACTTAAATCTACAGTTGATTTAGTCGACTAAAATGAATTTTAGCGGGCCTTGATGCCGTCATAATGGCTGATTTTACACTTTCTTGTAGATCTGCTATTTTCAGCATGCAACCAAGTGTAAAATGACTTATACTGGATCTCTAGTCCCTTCCTAACATTTTAGTCTAGTTTTTATTTGTTGACAAAATCAACAGTATATTTAGTCATAGTTTTAGTCCTCATGGCTTATTTTTTTCCCCTTTTTATGTCATTTGTCAGGTAGTCGACGAACATTTAAGTCGACGAAAATCGTCGCAAATAAGAGCAATTTCAGGCATGTGTGCAACATGACAACTGTTTTAAAGTATTGTACAGTGACAACTAAAGTCTCTGTAATGTTTATGTTGTACGGTTACTACAAAACAATCTAAAATAAAGGGATTTAACATCATTAAAGCTGGGCTGTTGCCTGGATCCAATGCATTTCTGCCTACTTCCGGTACAGGACTTGTTGTCCCCATTCTCTATGTACGTAGGAGAGCCGCCATTGGACTGGCCCCATGAAGTGAACGGAGTTTTCGTAACTCTGTCTTACTCTATGGCTCTGAGCGTGACCATTAGGCTGATCTTAAGAATTGTGGCATTCCTTACATCATGGCCTACTGGGAGTGTGTTTGTGGCTGAGCACACTGTTCCAATAGTATAATTACCTTGCTTATATGCTCTGGAGGTGATGAGAAGGGCAGGGGTAGCACCACTGTCTGTCATCATCGATGAAAGGAGAAGGAGAATGGCTGGACACGTACTCCGACTGCCAAGAGAGAGACCGGCAAGTGTGGCAATGGACTGGATGCCAGAAGGTGGAAAGAGGAAGAGAGGGAGGCCAAAGAAGACATGGAGACAGACAGCCAAGGAAGACCTAAGCGAGATGGGTGTCAGCTGGCACGGAGCAAGAAGGGTCGCCAGTGACCGGAATAAATGGAGAGGACTCGTCGCCCAATGTTCCAATAGGAACGGGAGGAACTAAGTCTAAGTAAGTAAGTATATGCTCTGATGTCACCGTTTCATGACTTCCATTCTGCTTTTGTGGGGCAGTGGTGAAAGTATGGCAAATACTCTTTTTAGGGTTCCCAAGAACTGAGACTAAAACAATTTCAGTTTCAGTTTTCTTAATGTTTTTCCCCTATTCAAGCTTTTGTCACAAAATGAAAAAGTAAAGCAGCCACTTGTCCTTTCTTTTAATTACAAAATTTCGTTCCACTGTAACTTTTTCATCCATGACAAGAACTGAAATGCGTCGAAGAAGCCACCCTAAAATCAGCATTCAAAGGGCTTAACCGGCTTATGGCCAGTGACGTGCCCGACGTAGTGAAAGCATTAAATGTGTGATAAGCTCTATGTTTCATGCATTATTGTTTTGGGCTGTGATCAAAGCAATCTTCCTTAGACCTTTGAAGTGACGCTCATCTTAGAAATAAATGTAAGTCAAATCTGTGCCGCAGATATTAAAGGTGTAATTGGTGTGTGTGTGTGTGTGTGTGTGTGTGTGTGTGTGTGTGTGTGTGTGTGTGTGTGTGTGTGTGTGTGTGTGTGCGCGCGCGCGCGCGCGAGCGTGTGTGTCTTCACCAATTTTACTAATTGGTAAAGACTGATGAAAAAATAATATGTCAAGAATATCGGTCTAAAATATTTGCCCGTTCCAGCAGTAAGCCATTACAATCAAATGAAGTCAAAGCACAAAGCAATTATCAGCTTTATTTTCATCATTTGGAAAATAATGGCAATGCTTTCGAGAGCATCTATGTTAAGAGGAGATAGATCGCCACAGATAGAAAGTGTAATGAAAATGATTTGGTTGCAGAGCTTATTGAAAATCACAGTCCTGCTTTGTGAGCCGAGAACGGCACTAGTGTCGGTGGTGGCGGGGGGGCTAGTCCGTCTCCGTGGTGACGGGCTTGGATACCAGCTGGTTGCCGCGGGCGACGGGCTGCGATTCCACATTGCGGAGGTAGCGGGCCATGGCGGGGATCTGGGCAAAGTATCTCTTGGCCACGGTGTGCTTGTGCTCCACGCTCTGTACCAGCGCCAACCCATAGGCCTGCAGGGAACCAACATACACTTCAAGCCATTAGGCAGCAGCAACATAAGACTACGCTTTAACTTCCCTGCCGCCACTAGATGGCGCTGAACCACACTAGACCGCACGGCTCCTTTAAGAAGCGAGACCGACAAAACTGACGCACTTCCGGGAACGCGGAAGCATTTCAGGGGTGCACCCCTAGATACACGGTCAGTAAACAGCTGAAACGGTCCAGCCAAAAAACACTTTGTGTTTGAAATAGACACTCGTGCTTTCTAAGGTGTGATTTGGGCCATAAAGATTCATTCAAAATCAATATCAACATCTTAAAACTGTCCAATACTTAGACGGGGAGCAGGGTGAAATTATGACAGGCAGTTTCTGCTGTCCAAATAATATACACTCCCCCCCACACCACTTCTTAGAAGCCTGCAAAAGCTCCAGTGTCAAAAGTGTGAATTAACATCTAACTATAACTGTCCAATACTTAGACAGGGTAGCGGGGTGAAATTATGACAGGCAGTTTCTGCTGTCCAAATATACACTCACCCCACACCACTTCTTAGAAGCCTACAAAAGCTGTCAAAAGTGTGAATTAACATCTAACTATAAATGTGCCACGTCTCTGTCTGTGTGTGCGATGCGTGTGTGTGTACGGTTGTAATGCACATTGTAAACTGTTGTTTATGGTGTGCGCTGCATTTGTTCTTATTTTTTTGTAAAGCACTTTGTAACCTCGTTTTGAAAGGTGCTATATAAATAAAGGTTTATTATTATTATATTATACAACTCGAGACACACGCGTTCCACACCCCCACAGGGAGTACAGTGCCCAGCCAGTGCCCAGCCCACAACGCGCGTTGTGAGCTTGCAGATTGTCTATTTTCAGCATGCATCTAATTGTGAAATGACTTATACTGGACTTCCTAACATTTTATTCTAGTTTTTATTTGTTGACGAAATTGTCAGTATACTTATAGTCTTAGTTTCAGTCATCATAGCTTAGCTTTTATTTAAGTTTCCATTTAGTTTTCGTCAGTGGAAAAAAGGTTAGTCAACGAAAAAAATGTAGTCTTTAACATCAACACCGGGACGAACATAACGACGTATATATAATTACCTGGCTGACGCGGTCCACCTGGCGGTGGGCGGCGGCCTCGTCCTTGGTGAGCAGGATGCAGTTCCAGGGGCTCCAGTGGCGCCGGCGGTCCCAGCGCACCATCAGCAGCTCGTGGAGGTCCCTGCAGGCGCACAGCGCCGACTGGCACCCCCACACTACGTCCACTAGGTGGTGCATGTCCTTCCCCTGGACGTCACAGAGGGGGGGGGGGGGGGGGGGGGTGTTTAAAGCATTATGTTATACTTTAGCTATTGAAAAATAGCAGATCTACAAGCGGGTTTTATTTTCTTCAATATTACCGGTATATATTTTAAATATTTTACAAATCACAACTTTTCATTAATTAAAAACAATCTCCAGCATATTTGTCTGACACACGCGCACACTCACACTCACACTCACACTCACACTCACACACACACACACACACACACACACACACACACACACACACACACACACACACACACACACACACACACACACACACACACACACACACTCACACACTCACACTCACACTCACACACTCACACTCACACTCACACTCTCACACACACACAACACTGTACCTGCAGCAGGTATGTGATGCCGGTGTCCGTGCTCAGCTCTCTCTCCTCGTCGCGGCGGAGCCTCTCCAGGACGGCGTGGTACTTTGAGAAGTCCTGCCGCCGGCGGGCCTCGTTGTCCAGCTCGCCACACCGCCGGCACTGGCCGGCGGCCACGCGGCGGGCGGTGGCCGTCAGGGAGAAGTGGCCGGGGGGCAGGTAGCGCCGGCAGCCATGACAGTAGTACCTCTTCTTCTTCTCCTCCGGGTGGCCAGACGGCGGGTCCTCCTCCCGGGTCACCGTGACCTGACACAACAGTTACTCATTAGTCTTAATTACCCATAGTGTTGTTTTTGTTGGAATGCACATTTTGATTGAATCTTGTACTAGTTTTAATTTAGTTTGTTATAGTCACATTTTAGTCACCTGGAATGTTTTAGTGTTAGTCTAGTTTTAGTCGACTAAATGTCATAAGGCTTTTAGTCGACTAAATATACAGTTGATTTAGTCGAACAAAATGTGTTTTGGCGGGCCTTGATGCCGTTTTTTTCACTTGCTGAAAATAGCCGATCTACAAGCTCACGAGCTTGTAGATTTACAAGTATGTCTGCAATCAGTGTGTGTGTGTGTCACGTATCAGTGAAGCGCTGGTAGATGGTAGATCTGATGTTCTACAACACCACTGTTCTAAATCCCAAGACTTTTCTGAAAAACGGATGTTGCTAAATAGGCAGTGATGGGAAATGAGTGTCAGGGGAGGACTGTGGACAGTTCAGAAACCCGCCTACCAGTGACATCATCGATTGTGAATCCAAGCTAATAGAAACGATAGGGTCTTCTAATCCTGAAAAGTTAGAATGTACAAGTATAATGCATGGGTTTTCAACGGATCGTGAACCAGGGAACACCACCCTGACTAAAGGCCTATTCATAGTCTGGTTTTTCGGTGGTGAGCTGACCACCGGAGCTGAAATAACGTTGAGCGGTGGTGAGTACAAACAGAGAGAAGGGCTGGGACGGTGGTTTGCTCTTCACCGCAGCTCGTGACGTCATGTTGTAGTTCGGTGGTCACCTAACCATCGAAAATCCAGACTATGTATGTATGAGCCTTAAGAGGCCTGGAGGCGTGATCAATGCCATTTGGCTATTCTGAGTGGCCAAAGAGCATTGATCACGCCTCCAGGTCTTTCGTTTACTCAAGTTAGGTAATAAGACCTGGTACTTATAAGACACGCAAAATACAGCCCAATATGTACAGTCACTACTGCACCTGAGATGTTCCTTTTTACTGTGACCAACTTGAAACTAAGAATCGAAATACACAGAATAACAACTGAAAAACATTTCATTGATAGTGGATTGAGGGAGAGGATCTTCGCCAAAAATAAATAAAAATGCAACCAACGGGTGCGAAGAAGGGCACAACGGGACTTGACAAAGGGTCAATTAAAACACTTTTGAAAATAATATCTGTTGTGTCGCAAGGTTTTTCCACTGTATTATAACTGTACCTTGAGCCACCTGGCCACCTCGGGGTTAAAGGTGGGTGTCTTGATGTACTGGAGGAAGAGTGTGGAGATCCTCTTCCTCAGCCCTTCCAGATTGCTCTTCTTCACCCCTCTCATCATTAGGTCCGCCTCCCTGTCGATCAACTCCACCATGTCCCGCGTCAGCTTACAGTCATGCTCCTGTTATGCATGTCGACCAGTAGAGGGTTGTTAAAAGAAAACAAAAAAAGGTTTTTGTTAAAAGGTTAAACATTAAGCATTTTGTGACCCCTGTACCAGGATTTGTGTGAACAGTATTAAGCCAGAGACTAAAGAATAACTACATTGGATCCATTGGAACACACGTTTTTCTTATTGTTGTCGTTTCTATTTTCCTGGACATTTTCCACCCGACACAAAGATATTCCATTTATTCATAAAAATACAAATAAACTGAAGCCACGTTGAAGCGCAAAAAGACGGTCTTACTTTGACAGTGTGCTTGAGTGTGAGCAGCGCGTCCAGGCGCTCCTCCTGGCTGCAGGAGGTCAGGGCCAGGCTGGTGTACAGGTCTCTGAGCTCCTTGGCCCGCAGGGTGGAGGGAGTGTCCATGTGGGTCATCTGACCGTCCAGCGCACACCACCTCCTGGGGGCCGCACACTGTCCCACAACAACCACATATAAATATATAAACACACCACCTCCTGGGGGCCACACACTGTCCCACAACAACCACATATAAATATATAAACACACCACCTCCTGGGGGCCACACACTGTCCCACAACAACAACATATAAATATAAACACACCACCTCCTGGGGGCCACACACTGTCCCACAACAACCACATTATAAATATAAACACACCACCTCCTGGGGGCCACACACTGTCCCACAACAACCACATATAAATAAATATAAACACACCACCTCCTGGGGGCCACACACTGTCCCACAACAACCACATATAAATATATATAAACACACCACCTCCTGGGGGCCACACACTGTCCCAGAACAACCACATATAAATAAATATAAACACACCACCTCCTGGGGGCCGCACACTGTCCCAGAACAACCACATATAAATATATAAACACACCACCTCCTGGGGGCCACACACTGTCCCAGAACAACCACATATAAATAAATATAAACACACCACCTCCTGGGGGCCACACACTGTCCCACAACAACCACATATAAATAAATATAAACACACCACCTCCTGGGGGCCGCACACTGTCCCACAACAACCACATATATGTGACCGAGTACAGTGGTTTGATAAACAAGGGGGCCATGGTCATTTTTCAGTTTTGAAGAAAATGAAGACGATATGACCATCTGAAACTTGTTGAACCGGAAACCCAAAAGTAGAGAATTGCCCTGCAAAGATTCCAAAGATTTTAGCACCTCTGGGCCCCAGGAATGGGTGTGACAATAGAAACTTGTCTCCACCCCTAATGGCTTGCATAATCACTCCCCCACCCACTAACCACAGTACAGTACAGTACAGTACAGTACAGTGGAGTACAGTACAGTACAGTACAGTACAGTACAGTACAGTACAGTACAGTACAGTACAGTGGACTACAGTACAGTACAGTGGAGTACAGCAATTCAATTCAAATTGAATTGAATTGAATTGAGAGAGAGAGAGCCTGCCTTCCTGTGTGCGTGCGTGTCACGTATGTGTGCGTGGGTGGGTGCGTTCCGGCCAATATTCACATTTCTGTCCTCACTTTTTTGTCTTCAATGTTTGTGTTTACGCAAACGCGAAAAGCTGGGCATGCAGGTAACAATCACACCTGTGTGAAGTGGGAGTGTGAACAACAATTAGCAACGGGTGCTAATGTTTGTTTTAGTCCTCAAAACAAACATTACATTTATCTTCATTGTCTATGAGGCGTTTTCTTAAAAAAGCATCGTTGAAAGACAAACATTAGAGCTGTATATAGCGCCCCCCTGTATATGGGAGGGGCTAGCTGTATATGGGAGGGGCTAGCTGTGTATGGGAGGGGCTAGCTGTACATAGGAGGGGCTAGCTGTATATGGGAGGCAAAAAGTGAGGGCGGAAAATTGAGGACGCCTATTGTGATCGGCCGGAATGTGATGTATATGATGAGAAGAGCGCCCCTCACTTCACATGAGTGTGATTGTTTTGTTACACACACACACACACACACGTCGTTCCTTCCACATGCATGACGTCAGTTTGTGTTGTGAGGGACATCAGACCACAGCTGTGTCAGCCTATATAAGATGTCGCTCACACCCAGAGAGTTGGACAGGAACAGAGTTTGGGATAAGCAGATCAAGACGGAGACAAACAGCCAGAGACAGAGAAGAGACGGACAAAGAAAGCCAATACAAGCAGATCGACATAGAGATGCTGAACTGGTCGGTGCCTCCGAAAAGAGGACCACAGACATCCCAGCGCTTCTGTGGTTGTTCTGCTGGACCAGTGGAGGACAAGGTGTATTTCTTTGGAGGGTTCTTCTATGAAGAGAAGTCTGAGAAGACCTACAACAACAAGGAAAAGATTGATGTTCACGTCTTCAACACAGTGACTTTGTGCTGGATGACTTTACCCCTGGTGAATTGGAAGAGAAGTAGAGCGAAGGTTCCTTCCATGCGCTACAGACACACAGCTGTACTGATAGAAGATATCATCTACATCTGGGGAGGGAGAGTGAATTTCAAGAAAAACAGCTTTCCCAGCGAGGGGAAGGATGACAACATTCTTTATGCATTGGATGTCGACACCCACAGATGGTTAAAGACCAACGTATCTGGAACTGTTCCAGAGGCGAGGTCCAGCCACTCAGCCTGTGTCTTGAGGAAGTCCATGTTTATCCATGGAGGATTCAACCTGAACCATCTGACTGGATATAAACCATATAATGACATCTACAAGTTAGACACCAGCATGATGTACTGGTCTGTCATTAACACCAGAGGAACTCCACCAACTGGTTTGCTTCGTCACTCGACCACCGTCATTGGAACAAAGATGTTTGTATTTGGGTTTGGGCTTGGTTTGAGCGTGCCGCTCCAGGACAACTTCAGTGTGTTTGACACAGAGACCAACTGTTGGCTGAGCACACCTTCTGCACAGCTTGTTCCAGAGCAGCGTGGCTGTCATGCAGCTTTTGCCTACAATGGAGAGCTGTACATATTTGGTGGCTACAACTTTGGTCTGAGACGGGACTTAAATGATCTGTGGAAATTAAATTCCAAGACCTTCACCTGGAAGGAGGTTGAACCCAAGGGGAAAGGACCGGATGTTTTGGGTAACATGTGCTGTTGCATGGTGGGAGACCACATCTTCCTCTTTGGAGCAGAACTCAACTTACATATCTTGCATTTAAGTCCTAGCCTGAAGACGTTATGCGAGATAGCAGTTATCCAGAACGGTCTGGAGCAGTCTGGACTCCCACACAACATCAGGTGGAAACTGGCAGCCATGACAACAACAACAGAAATCTGTTCCAGTGGATGTTGAAGATGACGCAGACGTTCACTACCTGACGAAACATTCAGTAATTTGGACTCAAAACATGATGATGTTATGTAAAAAAACATAATCTTTAATTTGCCACGGACAAGGCCAAGTCTTGCCACAGACAAAATGTCTGTAGAGACATATTGATGACCTCTGGACATATTCCCTCCCAGTTGTCACCTAATTCTCTGTCCTCTCTCTCTCTCTCTCTGAAGCCTTGACGAGCCTGAGTATCATCACCTGTGAGGACCAGATGAACTAGGTTGGCTAACGAGCACAAGACACTCAAGACAAAACTGTGTGAATGCCTTGTCTTTCCTTGAGGTTGACAGATATACAAGCACGTTATGTGACGTGCCATGAAGTTGTAGACCTGCTGTTTTTGAAGATCTCAAAACGAATAATGCCTTTAGTTTATAGCGGCTACTAAAATGGTCGATCTACAAGCTCACAATGTGTCAGAGTAGGCTACTTAACACGGAGCCTGCCAGAAACGAGGAACACGAAGGTTTAAATTAGTACCCTACCTTTTAATCTTTTAATCCGATCGTATCCATCTTTTAATCCGATCGTATCGCTGGCTAATGTTGCTACTCGCATTATATATAATAATCACACCACCTCCTGGGGGCCACACACTGTCCCACAACAATCACATAATCACACCACCTCCTGGGGGCCGCACACTGTCCCACAACAATCACATAATCACACCACCTCCTGGGGGCCACACACTGTCCCACAACAATCACATAATCACACCACCTCCTGGGGGCCACACACTGTCCCACAACAATCACATAATCACACCACCTCCTGGGGGCCGCACACTGTCCCAACAACCAACCACACACAACCTCCTGTCCACACTGTCTCACAACAATACATATGTATATCAGTGTTTCCTGCAGGAAAAAGCTTTGGCATGGTGCTAGGAGCGGCAGCTTGGCATGGCGCGATTTATTTCAAGCATGGCGCAGCGCCATGCCAACAACATTGTGCAGGAAACCCTGATAATATGTCCACGCTGTCGCACAACAAACAGACTTACACCACGACCGTATATGGTCGCTGTCGGGCAGCGCAGGAACCTCTTATCTCCATATTCAGGTGATTTTTTTCGTAAATTAAGATCCTGTACTCGATCACACTACTACAGCGTCAAAAGTAGCAGATACACAAAATGTGGCGCGAAGCGACACGTTTTGAGCTTTTTAGGTCTGCTACTTTTGATGCTCTTGAATTCCTGAAAAGTAACGTCACTGGACATAATGAGGTTTCCACCCGACAGAGACGATACACTCCGTCATAGAGACCTCTCCATCACCTTGTCCAGAAAGGTGTGTGTATGACCTGGTCATTAAAGAGTCGTTCCGATACCAATGGCAGTATCGGAAAATCGGCTTCCGATACTGCCTAAAATGCTGGTATCGGTGAGTAAGTATGTCAGTCTGTATATGCCATTCCGATACCACGTCATTTAACACATCATGATTATTGAGTATCTTGAATGCTTCAGTTGACGGTACGTTACTGTTAACAATTATTAATGGAATTTGTATTTATTCCTGGATCAGTGGTTCGCAAACCTTTTTAATTTCAAGGGCCCCCATAATAACTCTGAGGGCTGTATTTTGCGTGTCTTAAGTACAAGGTCTTATTCCCTAACTTGAGTAAACTAAAGACCTTGAGGCGTGATCAATGCCATTTGGCTATTCTGAGTGGCCAAAGAGCATTGATCACGCCTCCAGGTCTTTAGTTTACTCAAGTTAGGGAATAAGACCTGGTACTTAAGACACGCAAAATACAGCCCAGTGAGTGTACAAATGGAACCAAGACCCGTAAGTGTCCATTTGTACACTCTGTTACAGACCCGTAAGGGTCCGTTTGGAACCCCCTCAAGGAACCCAGATGGAACCCCCCTGTCCTAGATTTTTTTAAAACCACACACTGGAATCAGATCGGTACACGGCGTCGACCAACACATAACATAATGGGTAGAAGGGAGTTCCACCGCGCATCAAGCCTGTGGTAGGCGAATCTGGTGCATCTCAGAGGCAGGACAATTAATTGCATTTTTAATGAATTGCATTTTCATAGCGCTTTTCCAAGTGCTCAAAGCGCTTTACAATGGTTCATTCATTCATTCATTCATTCATTGGGAGGTGAAGCGGCGAACAGTCGACGCCAGTCCTCACTTCCCACATTCACACACCAATGGTGGCGAGCTCACACCGTCCGACTCATTGGAGGCGATGTAGGGTTCAGTGTCTTGCCCAAGGACACTTCGACATGTGGACAGGAGGAGCCGGGATTCGAACCGCTGACCCATGTATCATTGGACGACCTGCTCTACCTCCTGCATGAGCCACAGCCGCCCCATGGACAGGCACTGGAGCAACTGACCAAAATGACCTGACGAAGATATGACCGATACATCAAAACGTTTTTTACTGTGAATTAAAAGAGACTTAAACTGTCTGAGTTGCACCGGGGAAGGAACAAAAGGGTATGGGTACATCTCCACTTGTCATAGAGCCCTCTCACCTTGTCCAGGAAGGCGTGTACGGCCTTGTCGTAGTTGTTCTGCTGAGCGAGGAGGCGATGGCGTCCGATGGAGGAGATGAGCTGCGTCTCCTGTTCCAACAGAGAGCACAGCGCTGCCTTCCTCTCTGCGCCGCACAGCGAGGAGTTGATGAGCTGGAGCTCCTCCTGCCTCCACTCTGAGACACACACACACACACACACACACACACACACACACAGTAAGACACTGAGGGCACACGTCGCACGCATCCGCCATGTTGACAGCAGACTGCTGGGCGAGCGCTGGCGCTTTGGCATAATCGACATATGGAATACATTTTGTACTGGCCATATATGAAGTGTGTCTTGAGTGTACAGGGTTTGATGAGGTCAGATCAACATAATGGAATGTCTGACGGCCATATATGGTGACGGCCATATATGGTGCCGTGACGTGTGACGAGGCGTGTTGTCACGAGGCGTGATGGACTGACAGTGACAACCATAATATGGAGGCGTGACTGACTGACGGATCGGCGGATTTGCAGGTTTAGACATAATAATTCGACCTATGGTCGCAACAATGTAACCCTGTCGCCGATTCTAATTTTAATTCTAAATCAGTGGTTCTCAAACTTTTTTTGTCCCATGGACCCCCAGAATGATATACATTTGGCTGTGGACCCCTATCAGAAAAGGTTTTGTGCCAGGAGTGTGGAGACCCCCAGGAGAGAACGTTTATGTAAAAACTAATGCAGAATTATTAAAACTATTTTTTTTAAACCCTTCCGAGAAATTTCAAAAAAGTTCAAAAATAGCAAAATTATATGTTAATCCAGAGCGATTTACAGTAAACCGGGTAATCACATCTTTCACACACACATCAAATGGAGAGAGTGCCTTGATAATCTATAGTTCATAGGTAAACCAAAAAACGAGCATCAGTCTAAAGTAAAATTTGCACATTGAAACATACAACACATACAAACTACACTCTGTCTAAATAACAAACCATCTAAATCCGTTTGCATAAGCGGAGTGTATATAGGTGGAGTCTGAACACACGATTTATCCTGCGAGGAGTGGGGACCAGGAAAATTCAAAATAGTCTGTGTCCAGGCACACACACACACACACACACAGGGCTGGACTGGGACAAAAATTCGGCCCGGTCATTTTCGCGTGAATTTGCCCCAGACCGGCCCGCCACAACCAGTGCGCAGATAGCAGAAACTCTACCGCCCGCTCCGTCGAGGCACACACACAAACAAACAAGCCCTAATACCACCACTTTTACAGAACAACATAAATGATACAAACCAACAGACAACTACACACAACCCTTTGTAGAGGATATATTTGTCACTCACTGATATACAGGTACAGTGACATTATCATGATGGCACTGGCAGAATGGCAGCACGCCCGGACCTTTACTGGTGGCCTGCCGCCTATTGGCCTGCCTGCCTGTCAAAACATTTCTTTTGTATATCATGGCGGCCCCCTACGGTCGCGGCCCACCTGGAATTTGCCCGGTACGTCCTGTGGCCAGTCCAGCCCTGCACACACACACACACACACACACACACACACACACACACACACACACACACACACAGAACCCTCCCCTCTTCCTTACTCTCCAGGGCGTTGTAGAGCAGGGCGAAGTCCTCCTTGCTCCGGGGGTTCCTCCTGCGTCGGTCCTCCGCTCGGCCCCTCTCCTCCACCTCCTCCTCCCTCCGCCGCTGCTCCATGTGTATCCAGGCCAGCCGGCGGTCCCTCGCCCTCCGCAGCTCCTCCACGCAGCACCTGGCCAGCCAGCGCCGCACGTATGTCTGCAGCGTGATCACCTGGCATGGGGGGAAATATGGGGGAAGTACGAAGGATATGCGACGGTTATGAGAGATTACAGTATGTACGAAAGATGAGCCCATGGGTTCATGTTTAAGTACTGGGTGTGAGGTTATATAACCACATATCCTCTTATCCAGGGACGTGCACACATAGACATCAAAGGGCAGGGCTTCAAGCCCCCTGCCCTTTTTACCCGTCTGTAAAACAACTGCCCTCTCCAGACCACGAATGCAGCGTTTACTAATGGTGAAAGTAATGCAAATGCAGTCGCAGATCTGCTATTTTTGTCACGGGACTACAGCCCCTGCCCCTCTCTGCACATGCATGCTCTTATCCAAACATTTTTTTGTGATTTTTCGTAAATGAACGGCCCTAAATGATCATCATACTACAGTGTCACACAGATACGTATAAATTCACACAATAATGCCTCAATAATTAAATCGCACAAGACAGCTTATATAATATTTGCATATTATTTCTGATAGGGTTGAAATGTATAGCGCCGGTAATAAAAGTATATATATATATATTTTTTTAGCTTTAAAATCCTCTCCTGTATTACGCAACACTCACAGCGTCCAGTCTGTGGCTGTGGAGCTGGGCTGCAGTGACGTAGGTGCCGGTGGGGGTCAGCAGCCTGTCCTTCACGCAGGAGACGTAGCAGCCGACGCCGCTCATCTGAGTGGACGCGCTGTGGGAGCACTGCTGGGCCTGGGTCTTCACCACCGCTGTCTGGAGGGCAGGCAGGCACGCACAACCGCACGCACAACCGCACGCACGCCAACAGGGGGACACAAAGCAAAACGTATAGCAGTCAGACAGAAACCTCTAATTTCATTTTTGTTGTGTTTTTCGTACATTAGCACCCCCCACTTCAACATACACTACAAACACAGAGTCACAGAAAAGCATCAAATAAATAAATGACGCATTTTCAGCTGGTGGATCTTTGAGCTTCTCTTTCCAGTGCTCTCTTCTCTCTCTCTCTTCTCATGAAAACTACAAACGAGTGCACCCGCAGGAAACAAAAAAACATTTAACCCACTTCTTTTACACTTCCTGATTCTGTCATCTTCTACCAAATCCATATTTTTTCACCACTAGCATCCTCATATTTGGGCATATATTCATAATAGGTGCAAATTTGGCAAACATATATAGGCAAACATTGGGGGGGGGGGGGGGATAGTCAGTCTACATGTATTGGGATAGTTTCAGCCAAGAGATTAGAGGCCTGAGGGGGGGGGAAAGAGTGGGCCATGTAATAGAGCCCTTGTCAACAAGGTATACAGATCAGGGTTTAGGCAGGCTGGAGGAATAAGCCCTTAATTTCTAAGGACTAGAGGGGCCATTTTAAACTTGTGCTGGAATCCAGCGCCCGCTCCCTATTGGTTCACCAACTAATATGCCCACCTCTCCTCTCCTCATCCCAGGAGAAACAGTGACGTCACCAATTTTGGAGCGACGCCCCTCTGCACCGTGATTGGTTAGGAAAATACAAGGTTCACTCCCACTCCTAAACCAGGCCCTTCCCAAATGGCCTGGGTTCCCGAGGCTATAGGGTTTAAGTATAGTTAATGAAAATATATAGTTGAAGCCTGCACCCGTTTGATGTAGAAAACGCTTAAAGGGGGTGTCAGTGATTTCAGTCAAAAACCCTTAGGTTTCGTTTTTGCCTTGGGACACAAGCTTTCATCCAATCAGGATAGAGAACAAAAACGAAACCTAAGGTTTTTTTGACCCCCAGGGGTTAACTGGGGACAGGGAGGAACTCCTTATATGGTCAGCGCACTCTATAGTAGAGAGGATTATCACAACAAAACAAAAAAATAAGTGATATTTGAATTAAGTGAAATCACTGACTCTACCTTTAAAGAGCTCCTGTTTCTCAGATCCCACTGTCTGTCATGCTAAGTTAACAATCATCATCATGCAGCACGTCAAACCACAACCAATGCACTCAAGATACATACATAGTAACATAGCTCATTACTACGGCAAGGTGTTCATGAGCATTATGGAAAGATAATGATACCCGTGATACCGGTGGTTAGTCGGATGCGTTAGGTCCTTAGCTTAATGCCTATGATCCTTGACGACTATTTCTATGAATTTGATGTATTACCTTGCTTGCTGAAAGTCCCTCGGGATTAAAAGCGTCTGCTAAATGCCTAAATTGTAAATTTGTAAAGTAAAGTGTGCACGTTTGAATTGCTATACTGTACATGTAAGGATATCCACCTTTTTTTGCCATTTCTAATCCCGATCGTAAAGCCAAAAATAGGCAATGTTTGGTGCACGACACATGTGTGCAAATAAGTATGATTTGGGCATAAATGTTGGTGAGGGCTAGGGATGAATTATTATTAACCACTTCATTAACCACTATTTAAACTTTGGCTATTTGAAAATAGAATAATCTACAAGCTCACAGCACGTTGCGATGAGACGTATTGTGAGCTTGTAGATCTGCAATTTACAAAAGATTTAAATGTATACATGATGCCTTGTGAAACAGGACAATCTGCATAATGAGTACTTTAACTTTTGGTATAGTACATTTTGATGCCAATACTTTTGTTTCTACATGGCAGTATTGATATTTTTGACACCTTGAAACACACATGGAACACGCATGAAACATGCATGAAACATACATGAAAAAACACGCACGAAACACACATGCTGTCAGACAGAAGGCCACTGTCTCATGATATAACCGTCCTCCCTCAGCCTCTGGGGTAATAATACATGTCCACCTACATCTGTCATGTGCTGCTCAGCACCATACTATTCCAAGGAGTGCAACGTGTTCTGTGTAGTGTCAAGGCAAAAGCTGCTCTCCCACCTGATGTGTCACAGACACTTAGCAGCACTTCAGACTGGGTGAATGCAGACAAAGGATACGTTTAAAATATAGGGGATTAAGGCAAATGAGATGAAAAACACCTGCTATAAAAGGTAGGTATAGGTAGTGGCTTATTGTCGGCATCAGCCAGTAACACGCGGGAGTCTAACCCCGTTACAATACGCTAGACACCTGGGAGATGGAGTCTATCCCTGTTATAATACGCTAGACACCTGGGAGATGGAGTCTATCGCCATTACAATACGCTAGACACCTGGGAGATGGAGTCTAACCTCGTTACAATACGCTAGACACCTGGGAGATGGAGTCTAACCCCGTTACAATACGCTAGACACCTGGGAGATGGAGTCTATCCCCGTTACAATACGCTAGACACCTGGGAGATGGATTCATTGCTGAAGTGGAGCACATCAGCTTCTAGTACTTTCCGCACGACTTGCTGCACCAAGCCGTGCCACTCATTCGCTGAGTGGGCGGTGAACGAACCCATGAACCTGTGGTCCAAAGGCGAGAGCTCCACCGACTGAGCTACTCTATGAAAGAAAACAAACAAAAAAAGAGCAGACCTAACTGTGATTAAATGTGGAATCTGTATGGACTAATTTACCTATACCACGCCACATTTTGCCATGTTTTTCCCTGGTCCTAAATGGAGGTGCAGACGTATATTATGCGCCGATTCTCAACCTGTGGGCCGGGGATGGCTGGTGGGCGGTGAGGATATTGCAAGTGGACCCCCAAACAAAATAAATGATGAAAATAAATGACAACTTTCCCTGTCATACCAATAAATTAATTAATGTTCGTTCCACTGATCGAAGCCAGAATGCTAACATAAACATGCTCTGAAAATGTACCCATCTGACCACTTAACATGTCAGAAATCCCTTTTGAGATGTTCAAGTGAGCCCTGATCCAGGACAGGGTGAGAAGAACCACTGGATTAGTGCGTAGAGAGCTCTGTCTACTTTATAAAAAACATTCACACTTAGTTTCTGTGTGGAGTTTACATGTTCTCCCCGTGTCCCCTATAGGGTACTGTAGGTACCCTCACAAAAACATGCGGTAATCCTGGTCTCTAAACTGCCTCCCCCCTGGTCAGCCGGGGTGCCTGATGGAGGGGAAAGGTTAGTTAGTTACTGCGAGAGTGAGGTCTATAGCCAACACCAAGTCGGGATTCCTGGATCACTGCCCAGTGCCCTCCACAATTTCCTATCTAACATCAGGTTCTTGTGTTGTTAGCTAAGCTGTCACGCCGCAGTACCAGGGCAAAGCCTCCTGGCTTTTCCCTGGGTTGGCTCCCATTGATAATATGCACACGGTTGCCATCTTGCCAGCAAACCTCCCATAGACAGCCCATTCATCCAAACAGAACTGTCCTATCTAATTGTATTGAATAACGTCAAACTCACCAACATTGCAGCTGTACGGAAAGCTTGAATTATTTATATCTGCAATGTGTTTGTTGAATAAAAATCCACTGTAGACATGTTATGAGCTACTCCCTGTCAAGAAATTCCTTGCAGATTATCTTTTTCTAAGTGCTGGAGTTTGGAAGTGCTCGTTGACTATCACTCAACAGCCTGATTTATTTACTGATAATGAGTGCTACCAAACTCTGACAGAAAAATAATCATCTGTAAGGAATTTCTTGACAGGAAATAGCTCATAACATGTCTACGGTGGATTTTTATGAAACAAACACTTTGCAGACAGTAAGAGGACAATTCAAGCTTTTCGTACAGCTGCAATGTTGGTGAGTTTGACGTTATTTAAACCAATTAAATAGGACTTTTCTGTTTGGATGAATGGGCTGTCTATGGGAAGTTGCACCTACTGTAGGTAGCACTTTGCTGGCAAGATGGCAGCCGTGTACATATCAATAGAGTCAATTTACTTGGAGGGGAAAGGAACTGGTTGGAATAACATGTTTCTTCCACTTGCAACGTCCAACTGGGAAAACTCCCCCCTGTCAGGCGCAAAGAAGCGGCTTTGACGCCGCCACCGCCACTCATGCATCGAAGCAAACATGAGGTCAGTTCATTGCTCTCCCCAGGTTGGCGGAGGGTGTGTAGCGCCCAGGATCACGTTAGACAATTGACACTGGGTGAAAAATGGGTAGCAAAACCGTGGGATAAATATAAAAAATAATATATTACAAACATATTTATTTATTTATTTGTGAAAATGATTTTGATTCATTCATGAAATACATTTGAAATATGTTGGAATTAATTTACAGTGGGCAATTTACTGATAATAAGTTGTGATTTATATATGTATATTTGTTTGTAAAAGGAAGACACACAAGATGGGGATATTTACTCGTGAGAGTCGCGACCCATACAGACATTGGTATGGGAAACAGCACTCTGAGAACCCATGGGAAAATAAAGGAGAATTTGCGAGTCAACAGTCTGTCTCGAGAGACTATAGGGAAAACAAAGATTTACAGCCTCCGATGGCGTACCGTGCATGGACCCCCATCTAAAAATATGTTGTGCCAGGGACCCCAAAAGGAGAGATGATGATCTGTGTTGTATTTTACTATTGTTATACATTGTTATGTTTGTCAAAAAAGGACAGAAATAAACTAAACTAAACAAAACTAACCTAAAGTACTAAACTAACCTAAACCGTACCTGTGTGTCGCGGCTGAAGACGGCCACGCCCCTGTCGGGCCTCCTCTTGGCGGGCGTCTGCACCGCGGCGTGGTGGTACTCGGCCCCCGTCACCGTGTGCCTGTAGCCGCCCAGGAAGGCCTTCCGCTGGGTGGCACGCTCGATCTCCACCACCACCTCCTGGAACTCACTCAGCTCCGCATCTGCGTGCGTGCGTGTGAGTGAGTGAGAGAGAGAATTGCAATAAAATGTCATTAAGAGCAGAAGGCAAAAAAGAACTAACTTCAAATGTACACGGGTAACGTATTTCATACAGTAGTGCATACAGTAGTAGTAGTAGTAGTGGTGGTGGTCATTGTAAAGACAACTGTATTAGCCGTCTGTGAAACCTATGAAAATGTTTAATCTGCAATACAATTTTATACAGAATGTGACTCCGTTTCACCTCTCTAGGGGGTCCTTGGCATGAAAAGCATTGAAGACATGTCACAACCAAATCAGATGGAAATGTGCTCTCATGACAGAGGCCCTTTACCATGTGAGTGTGGGTGACTGATTTATCCTGTGACGCATTGATTAGATCCATGCACAACAGGTGTAATAATGTATACTGTGTAATGTCACAATCTTCTTCATTAATTCCCTTTCGGCTTTTCCCTTTAAGTGGTCGCCACAGTGAATCATCTGCCTCCATCTGACCCTGTCCTCTGCCTCCTCTTCTCTGACACCAGTTGACTTCATGCCCTCTTCTTTCACCACATGCCTTAGGCTAGGGCTTTTAATTCTAGTGATTTTTGCTAGTTGTTTTTTTTTATGATATTTGTACATTTAAACACTGTGTACATTGCTAATCTTGAGGCCTACAAAAACTAGACAACTAGTCAATATAGTACCAGCAAGGTCGACTAGTGGATTTACTAGTCGACTTTGAATAGTCGACTAGTTGTGTTAAAGCCCTAGGCTATAGGATACTTTGTTAAATTAAAAGTGTGGGTTTTCATACCAAAAAAACCCCACCTTATCTTACATAGAAAGTAATGGTTATGAAACTGAATAAAAAAGGTTTAGTCTGAGGTCTATACTTCTAAATATATACCGTACATACATATACATATTTATTTCAGTGCAGTTGTGCCAAGCTTCCCCACATACTGTGGGGGCGGTGTTGACGTGAGGCCACACTGGCCAATGAGGTGTCTACCTAATTCTGGTGTGGAGTCACCCACATACTGTACACAATACAATACATACAATACATACTGTACAAGGAATGACACATCCATGACATCCATTTAGGGACAGTATATACCGCCCTGGGGAATGTCAGAACTGACCAGATATTGTTGTGTCTGTGTTCGCACATAACACAGAGAACACAGGGGGCTGGGTATAGTTACAGTATGGCCAAAGTGACATTCTTAAAGGACAACTTTAGTTTTTTTCAACCAAGGTTCATGTTTTACATGTTGTTATTAGAGAAAGTGAAAGATGAGTGTTAATTCTTTTAGTATTAGAGTGTTTATTTGCTGCTTTCTTTCGTTTTAGGGATTTTAGCTGTTTTTGACAGGGGGGCGGGGGCATTCGAACATGCATGGTCCTAATCCTAAATATGTTTTTTTTTTACCAAATTTGATAGTGATTTATTTTTGTATTATTTACTATAGTCCTACTAGACCCCAAGACATTACATCTGGCCACAAAAGATCACGGGATCTACTGAATGTGTCAAACTGACATATTGAGCCTATGACACACAGTGTGGCTTTTCCCCCAGTAGGGTACCTTCACATTCAGTAGATCCTGTGATCTTTTGTGGCCAGATGTAATTTCCTATTAGGACTATAATAAATAATAAAATAATAAATCGCTATAAATGTTTGTAAAAAGAATACACATTTAGCCCCATGCTCGAATGTCCCCCTGTCAAGAACTGCTAAAATCCCTAAATCGAAAGAAAGCAGCAAATGGAAAAAAAAGTGTAACACTCATCTTTTACTTTCCCTAACAACCTAAAACATGAACCTTGGTTGAAAAAAACTAAAGTTGTCCTTTTACTAGAGGTCATTATGCGACAATAGGCAAGCATGTCACTTATATGTTAAGCTATCCAAGCCATGCGCGGCTATAGTCATAAGCCCAGTTGGTGACGCTCAAAATCTCTTGAATCTTTCAACAGCGGTGCATGCATAGTACAGTATGTAGTGCTGTATATATACTGCAGTTGCTGACAATATGCTGCCGAGCTGGTGACTCCATGTTTTAAGAGCATAGCTCTGATACTCTAGGGTTTAGGAGATTCTAAAAATACTATAATATGCACAACGGTGCTTGTAAATAACTTTGGGATATAACATACTGTACCAAATGGCACATTTGTTATGGCTAAATAAACGGTATGGATTTACTGCAGGCAAGAATAGACACCATATTCCACAACATCATGCCCAGATATACTGCATCTCAAAGTCGGGTCCAGGGAGCAACAGGCCGGTCCAAATGGACCCTTATAGGCAATTCACACTGAATCCGTTTCATTGGAACCGTTTCCGAATACGGTTGCCTGGTCCCCGATGGCCATGATTCACATTGCCCGAGATTCAACAGCGCACCCGAGTACACTTGCATAACACACTTTAATCCTCCTGATGACGGCGCACACGGACACTGACTATCAACTGTGCGACATTGTCTCAAATAAATCCAGACACACTGAATTGCATTGCCTCTTTGCCGTTATACTACTACACTGTCAGCCTGCCTGCTATTCACTGTGTCAGTCAGTTCTGTGCTCCAAAGTCGTGTTTGATATTAGTTTGCTATGGATTCTACTTTAGCATTATTATTATTTTGTTTTACTTTGGAAACTATGCCAAGCAAAGCCCAAGAGCCACGTGTAATAAGATCAGTGCGTATACGCAGATTCAACAGGAGACGGGCGGCGTTGAGAAATGAGCTGGTATTACGCGTTGTGCAGCACTGCAGCGGCTGTGTGTTTTTTTTGTTGACGCTTGGCTTGTCGACTAGAGATTATGTCACGTTCTTAAAAAAAACAGTCCACTTCCTTCTTTAGGTACGCATGCATTCACATTGGAATGATCCGTATCCGTGCACCCTGACAGTGATGACACCATACCTTGTTGCACCCTGACAGTGATGACACCATACCTTGTTGCACCCTGACAGTGATGACACCATACCTTGTTGCACCCTGACAGTGATGACATCAGGCATGTTGTAGTCCTGCTGGGGCTTGGCGGGCCGGACAGGGTGGTTAAGGGGGTCCGTGGACCTCAGCTCCAGCTGGGTGGTCCCGTTGGGTTGAACCCCTAGGTCCATTAGGGTCATGTGATCCTCCACCACGTTACCTTAGAGAAACAAAGAATGATAATCGTATGGATCTCTGACTTCATGTGACCGCCCTATGAAATCATCATCTATGACGTCAGTCGTTTTACCATCCCAGGGGTCCTTGGGATGGTTCCAGGAACATTTGTCAAATCTGTTTCACCACTTTAAGGGCACAGTCACACCAATTAATTTCTGCCAATTAATTTGGAATGGAGTAGCTTGCTGCTATTTGTGGATTTCTGAAAAAAAAAACAATAAATAGAAAAATAGGTAGAATAAAAGAGCGGTGTACCTACCTACCGTATGAGCGGTGTAACCATATTTTATACTTTGGTGATTTGAAAATGGTTAATCTAAAAGCTTCACATTCAGCTTGTTTGGCTATTTTCAATTTTTTTTCATATTTCAATTTGGAATAATCTTGAAAATGTTTAACGTCTCCAATCATGTTTTCTTGGAGACCTGTGGCCGTCGGAAACCAAACACATCAATTTAATTTAGAGGTTCTATTGTCAACCTGCGACATGTGACTAAAAATATCTATTCAGCCCAAACCCTTTGACTTCCATCATAAAATGAAAATGGTTTGCGAGATTAGGAGGCGCACGCGCACACACATGCACACGCACGCACACACACACACGCACTCGCACACAGACGCACACGCACTTATGTTACAATACAATTGTTGTAATCCAATGTATTATGTGGCCTATGTGGACTATTGAATGGTAACATCTGATTGTTTAAAATCCTATGCAATGCAATGTAATTATAAACTATTGTAATCCCATTTAAAATTCTGATGCAATTACAGTAGCTTACCTTAATTAACTTTGTGTGAAAGTGATGGCATTATTGACTGTGTTATTGGTGCATTTGACAGCTTACTGTTCCAAGAAACATGCAGGACTTCTGCAGGGACCTTGAGCTCCTCAGCAAAGTGGCTCTTCAGTTCTTCAATGCTGAGTCCGATGGCAAAGGCCATGGTCATCACCTGGCCCTCCGGCACCAGGATGATCTTCACTGCAGTCAGAGAGAGGACACACATTACACAATGGAGCCATTATCACACTTTTGTGGGAGAGAGAGAGAGAAAGAAAGAGAGAAAACAGTGTGTCGCATCACAATTCATTGTACGCTTGTAGAGTTTTTATTTTACTATTTTTTAAATCAAATAATGCTGACGTTTTGTTAATTTGCCCAACACCAGGGTTAATGTGGTTGACGTACTTTTTGTCGTGAAATTGTGATATTTCAAACATAAATATCAAAGGTATCAGACAGTAAATGGACGCATTAACCCATTAAAACCAGGCAAGCATCTTCCTGTGCAGTCATTTTGGATTTATTTGGCTATTCAATAATAGATACGTATACGATGCGTGCAAGATATTTGCTTTCTAGATTTAAAATTTAAGATTTTTAACTCAATCTTTGCTCCTGGGCATCACTGGAACAAAATCTTTTGAGATGGGTGTCGGCAGTCCTTGACATGAAAAAGTTGGGAACAGACACTGTCGACACACCGCCATACGTGGCTTCCTCGTGACGTTAGGGTCAGGGACAGAATTAGTAATGAGCGTGAGCGTGTACATTTGTAGAATCGGCCTGAGGTTAAATTCAGTCTGAACAGAAGCATGTGCATATCTGCACCATATACGTACTGTACACAAATGACCAGAGGGGGGATATCAAAAGGAGAGGCATAATGGTACAGTATCAATTACAGCAGTTACATTACATACATATGGCCAGGAAGGGAATTCTCACCGGTTGCTGTAGAGTTTCCAACATATGCTGATGATGTTTTCTTAGGTGAATGTCCTCCTTCACTGTCCTGGGGATGAATGTTGGTCTGGGAAACGGCCTCTTCCCAGTCCTGACCTGAACGTGGGAAGATGGTCTACAACGCAGTTTACCATTTAGGCAAATAGCGAATTAGCAGATGTTCATAGCAAGTAAATGTCCAATTAAAATGTAAATGAAGTGCCAGTGCGTGGGAACCACTGGCACTGACATTGGGGGTCCCCAGATGATTAGCTCAATGTGCAACATTTTTTCTCACTCAAATTTCCCACTCAAATATGATTATTTTGAGCAATTTGAGGGGTATAGCAGCCTGAAAAGTTTGAGAACCACTGTACTAGGATAGCATACAGGCAGCTATAGTTATTATTTTTGAGGGGCGCTCGCCCCTCCTATATACAGTATACACAGAAGGTTTGTCTTTAGTTCAAGTTTGTTTTGGAAATGCCATTGACAATGAAGGGAAAATGTACGTCATAATGTGCCATTTACATCATATTGTCCTGACATGAAAAGGTTAGGTTTGCAGGTTTGTGTTTGAATCACCTGTCCGTTCACTCCACACTCCTGCTCCTCCTCTTGCGTGTGAACTGGATCAGCAGGCCTACCATCAGAATCTACCTCTGTGTTTACTGCTGCATCAACTGGTCGTTCTCTTTCCACCGCTGGTTCTTCTTCCCTTTCTTTTTGCTCGGACATTCTTACGTCTTACCTCCACAAAGTAAGTCCCGCTGGCCGCTGGTTAACTAAACTAATTTAACTTTAGGATAACGTGCAATGATTCATCAAACGGCTAATTTTGTAACTGCTGTCCTGTCCAGCCCAGTCCACTGGCAAATGTTTGATTATTTTCCTATAAACCAGCTGCTTTTGTTTTGGTTCGATAGCGTGGCTTATACACACCTCACACACACACACACACACACACACACACACCACCACCAGTGTGTACATGACGCCATGGCAACGTCACGGGACCTGCCTACCCCGTTGATGATCCTATAGTCCAGAGGGACGGTTGTTACTTTAGACCTTAGAGTATAACTCTATGCTTTAGACAGGTAATTGGCTGCAGTTGGCTGTCAGGGCAGGCAATCGCTTCGCTGATGAGTCAGAGTCAGACTTAATTACATCCGTGTGGTTTGCACAAAAACTAGCTTAATTGAACAAGAGTTATTGCTAATGTTGTAGTTAGCCTCACAGAGAACTAAACAAACATAATATTGTCCCTCTGACAACCAGTGGTTTTCAAAGTGGAGACCACAAGGGGGCGCCAGGGGGCAATTAAAAGAAAAAAACCAATAGGCTACTAATAAATTAATACTATTTGCTACTATTTGGAGTTCCTTAATGGCATGGAACATTTTAGGAACCGCAGGCCCTTACTACCAGTAACCAACTACTAACCACGCCTCTCTGGGCTACAGGATTTTGATCACCAAAAGGAAATGTATAGGCCTACAGCCATGAGTGGTTGGTTAAGTCAAGTGCTGGCTGGGGGATGCTTGCAGGGACTTGGAATCCATTGGCAGAGTGGTGCTTCAGCGATGATGCTGAAGACGACCATGACCTTTGGCAGCCGACTCACTCTGCACTGAAGCACCACTTTACCAACTCAACTCATGGAGCCACACAGGGCTCGATCTCTCAAAGGGTTTACAAACCCTTTGTTATCCCTGAGGAGCAATTCGTTGCACAGCCAGCATTGATTTTTTAAAATTGACATAGGCCTAGATAGATATCTTTTATATATCATATCATGCTGTATGTTTCAAAAAAAGTAGCAGATCATATAACTGTGTCCTTTGTTGCACAACGTGTCTGAGCTGAGCGGTCTGTTTTTGTTTGTTTGGTTTGTTTGTTTTTCCTGTCTTGTCTTTGTCATAAAATGTAAAAATCAATCAAACTAGTAGCAAATCAAGTAGCAAATCAATAAGATTGAGCTTGTGGATGTGCTACTTTTGATGCTTTTGTGTGACACTGTAGTATGATGATGATCTGATCAATAGTATAGGTCAGCAGGGCACCTATGGATGCTTAAAAGTAAAAAAGTATTGGGACCATCCCAAGACAAAGTAAAAATATTTAGGACGACCGTTGAGCCGATTCTACTCTATGGCTCCGAGATATATTTCAAATAAATTCGAGAAACGGTTGGATTACAATTTACAATTTAGGCATTTAGCAGACGCTCTTAATCCAGAGCGACTTACATTTAAGCAAGAACAAAAAGCATGGGAATACATCACATAAAGACATTTATCATGAAACATGCGTAGCTAAGAAAGTAACAGTGGAATATCTATAATGAAACTATACATATAAGCTATACATCTATACTACTATGCTACACATATGTACTATGACGTGCTATGACTACTAGAATTGCTATCTAAGGGGGTGGGGTAAGTGCTATGGGCCATGATGGAGTCTGAAAAGGTGGGTTTTCAGACTACGGCGGAAGATTGGGAGTGATGCTGCAGTTCTGACTGCAATGGGAAGTGCATTCCACAGTTTTGGAGCCAGAAGGGAGAAGAGTTTGGGACGTGTGGAGCGTTGTCCCGGCGTTTTTAGTGAGGGTACTTCCAGCTTCCCTGCATTGGCTGATCTGAGTGAGCGGGAGGGTTTGTAGGGTTCGATCATACTTGCAAGATATGGGGGAGCCATACCTTTGGTTGCTTTGAATGCCAGCATCAGGGTTTTGTATTCTGTGCGGGCAGCGACCGGGATGGCACTTACACCCGCCTTCTAATGAGAGCGCAAAATCTGTCTTGGAAGAGCCACCCATCGACTAATCTAATATACGGCAACCTTCCCCGTGTTTCTTCACTAGTCTGATCCAGAAGAACACTGCAGTTTGCCGGCCACTGCTACAGAGCTGACAATGAGGTTATATCTTCCCTTCTTCTCTGGAGTCCTGCCTCAAAGCAGACCAGAGGTAGAAAACTGTCCTTCCCTGATGTCATCGCTATAGGGACACAGGCATCAGTAAGCAGGAACTGGGGATGGCAATGAAGGACCCGGGAAGCCTGGCGTGATATTGTGAAATCCACGATCTCGACCGCGGTCGAAAAATGATGATGATGGATGCTTGGACTGACGTGCACAAGGACACTTTTGGCACCTTTGGGTGTGTGGACTTACAAGTGCAATTACACACACAGGCCTATACACATCACAGTGATCACACCATGTAAAATGACAGCATCATGTCATGTGCACATACATACAGTACTGTGTGACCTATACTTTTTTTATAATGAATTTTAAAAGAAAAGGAGAGAAAGAGAGAGCAGAGTGTAAAACCAACCCCCATGCGCTGGGGGAGCAGTACAGTGAATACAAGCATCATCAGCAATCGCAAAGTAACTCCCACGCGTGGACTTATTATACTGCTATTTTCAAATTGTGCTTATACAAAGCCAGGAATGGATCTCACAGGGGTCGCCTTCAGTTGACCTTGTGGAGGATGACGAGACACAGTGCATGGCTCCCCTTCCTAAAAGCCATGCTAATCTTCTAGTCCAGTCCACATCTCCTGGCTCCTCTGGGATAAGGCCTACTTCAGACTGGACTCACGGACAGTCTGCAGCTGCATCTATTGTGAGTTTTTATTTGTATTAATGCAAGAGACCATTATAGCATAGCATTATTTCACATAATTCGCAGGAATGGAAAGCCTGCACTCCCTGCAGTTTCCATTAGCTAAGAATCCCCAATCGGATGATGTCAGCAGTATAGTAAGCGGGGTTCTGAACTGTCCCCAGCCTCTGAGACAGGGCGAATAGACAAAAATGGCTCCATCTTGTCACCAGTGGCATCAGTGAGGACCTCGGAAGTCATCCTTTAAGTACAGTAGGCTGTACTGTCACTGTGTTATTTATACTTACTGTCCACCACTGTTAAGGTGTGCATGGCTGCTTTTGGGGGTAGAGGGAGGATTTCAGAGGAATCACTTTAAGTCAACAGAGCTTTCTCACCAGCCTATACTGTGTCGGTCCCATCTCGTTGCCCAGTTTCCTCAGTTCCTGGTATAGTCTAGAGACTCCCAGGAGTGCACAAAACAAGCATGAGTTCAAGTCTGTTGCTCTCCCCAGGTTGGCGGAGGGTGTGTGGAGCCCAGGATCACATTGCGCAATTGACACAGTTCCTTCCACGCGCTACGTCCAACCGGGAAAACTCCCCCCTGTCAGGTGTAAAGGAGCAAATTGGACACTCAGGCATGAAGGAAGCATGAGTTCAAGTCCGTTGCTCTCCCCTTGTCCCCCAGATATGGGGACTAGGTTGGTGGAGGGTGTGTAGAGCCCAGGATCACATTAGATGATTGACACAGGGGTGGGTTACAAAATCGTTGGATAAAAAATATATATATTTTGTTAATTGACACAGGGGTGAAAAATGGGTTACAAAATAGTGGGGTAAAAAAAAAGGAAAAAAAGGAGTGCACCAAAACACAGAGACAGGGAAACAATCCATCATATCATATTTATTGGCTTGGAAAAGGAGGATGCAAAAGCGCAGGCATATTCTTTGACATCCACAAAACAATGGATGGCTCTTAACTCTACCATAAGCCCAGGGAGCCTCTTGATATGACTGGGGCTCAAAATAACAAAGACCAGGCTTATAGAACGTGGAGTGCCCATATCTATAACTGCGCCACTATATTTAATAGAAACAACCAGGACGGTGTCTATACAGTCCCTCGCATACAGCGCTTGGTCATTTTCTTTTTATTAATATTATTGCTGGCAACATACACCAGGGGGGGGGGGGTCGTCATATTATTTTGGGGGGGTCCCCCAAAAAAACCTGAATGGCTGGAAAATGGAAATGAAGATTTTACATAGTACACATAGTACATGCATACACTTTCCTTAATGATTATACAGTATCTGGTTTCATATATTTTTTCTCTATTATTAAGGTTATTCTTGCAGTCACTTTGTATTGGGGGTGGGGAGGAGGAGTGGGGCGGGGGTCGCGAGACATGGCCAAAGCGTTTCCGGGGGTCCCTGGCCTGCAGCCAGAAAGGTTGAGAACCCCTGACATATATACACAATCACAATAGACCATCTGCAGTATCATGTCAGGGATATGTGTCAGGCATGGCATGCATTCCTTGAATGTATTTGGACAATGGTGATAGTAGGTCAGTCTCTAAATATAAAAATGCTCTCCCGTTTAGTGAGTGAGTGGGACGAGTTAGTGCGACCGGCGGCTACATACCTTCCCAGAGGTGAGGACTTTTTCAGTGAGGTATAGAATTGATGTGGAGAAAAGGAAATGAGGATTTGTGTTGATTTCTAGGGATATTTTTTTGGAATAAGGTTCTCGATCTACTAAACTTTTTTTCACCCCTTTTTGGAAACCAAACATCATTAGCGTGGCTTTGCCGTTTGGAATAACTTCATTGGGTGAGTTATGACTTCATACGAGGACTTGAGTGACTATGACCTCAGTGACTACATCTTTCAACTAAGCATCCAAGAATCTTGCCAAGACGCTTTTTTAAATTCCAATGGCAGGTATGGATGCTGTATTCTCTATATATGCGTTTTTACAAATACATAAAATAGAAGTAAACATGCTGAACATTACCGGCCGTTTCAGAAATGTATCCACCAGAAATGTTAACTATATGTTTTCTACCTTCCCGTATTATTAGTTTAGAAACGGAGACTGGTGCCAATTTGAGAGTGATTGCCGCGATAGAGCAAGGTATGTGCAACACCATCCTCAGAATGCTCCGATAAACACCGTCTCAGTCGGGTATAGAAACCTCATAAGTCCAAAACTGTTACTTTTCAGGATTCAAATAAAAAAATAGCAGATCTATACGAGATCACCTTTCGAGCTTGTGGATCTGCTACTTTCGACGCTTTAAGTGTGTATGATCGAATAGGGCGTTAATTCACGAATAAAACACAAAGTTAAATTAAAACATGTACGAGGTTTCTGCCCCGACAGCAAGGATATGTCTTTGCGTTTGTTGCATGCCAGACCCCTGTGCTCCCCCACAATGCCAGCATCCGCCTGTCTGTCACGCCGTACGCCAGGCTGCTGTTTAGGAGAACTGTCTGGCATCATCACTATAGTGCCAACCACGGCTGGCAGGGATAGACAGACCTATAACAAACAGATTGATGGGAGAGAGAGGAGAGAGTGGGCGACAAAGTAGGTTTAGTACTTCTGGGAAGAGAGGAGAGGCAGAGGTGAGGAGGGGTTCCAGATGCCATGATATTTGTTGACCAGGCAGGAATCCTATAGTATAGTATAGTTTCAATGTACAGATCTTGGTTTACCTACAGTATATGATCCTATAGATGACTATTTATATGCATGCATTGGATGTATTACCTCCAGACATGTTTACCAATTGCTCTGGATTAACCCTTTTTGGTGTTTTGAGCATTATGTTATGTTCATGTTTTTTTTTTTAAATAGCAGATCTACAAGTTAAAACTGTTCGCTCTGAAAGAATATATATTCAAAGATTTGTGCCACATGTTCACGATTTTTCAAAAATAGCTATTGAGCTATTTTTGAATGTGGCACAAATCTTTGAATATATATTCTTTCAGAGCGAACGTGTTTTAACTCAAATCTTCGCTTCTGGGGAGGTCCCTGGAACAGCATATTTTCAGATGGGGGTCGGTGGCCAATTACATAACATTTTTGTGGTCCTTGACATGAAATATTGAGCACCACTAACCTAGAAACATAGGTATTTCAGAAAACAGAAGACTTTTTTTTGGTTTAAATGGTTTAAGAGCGTATATAAAGCTAAATGCCTATTGATTTGGTTCCTTCTCCTTGTGTCCAGGTAAAGTGGCAGTGCTCCGGGAGCTGCTGCACCAACACCCGGGTGCCCTCAGCAAGTCGGACAGCAGAGGGTGGCTGCCTCTGCACAGAGCTGCAGCGCAGCCCATTGTAGGGCTTCTGGAGACTGTGCTGCATGGTAAGAGATTTAAAAGGAGAATTTCAGCCTAGAAGGATAATATATAATAATGTTATAATATATAATATATATGGCAATCTGCAAGCTCACTAGATCTGCTATACATTTGTAAACATTTGAAACGGGACAACGGAAACACTTTTATTTTCAGTACTTAAAGTCAATTTGAATGTGAATACATTTTATACTTTTTTACTGTTTACAGTACATTTTGAATAGGACTGGACTTTAACTTTTCAGTAGTTCTACTACATGATGGTATTGGTACCGTACTTTTTTCCCCACCACTGGCAAATGGCGAGGTGGCGATATTGGGCTGGGCTTAACGGTCCGTCAAGGATCACACAACTGTTGACCTGACATCATCACGATGAACACCAGGAATGTCCCCCGCCGGTGACCTTGACCTTCCCCACCCCCCCCTCTCTTCTTTCAGTGGCTTCGTGTGGGCTTAGTCTGGAGGAGAGGACAACAATGGGAGGAGAGACCGCGCTGACTCTGGCGGCTAAAGCCGGCTTGGTGGAGAATGCGAAGAGTCTGCTGGTGCACGGGGCTTCTCCGCACAGCACCAACGGCAAGAATGAGTCCCCGTTGCTGCTGGGTGAGGCGGGGCGTGTGACTTCCGTGCATGTGTGTGAGAGAGATCCATGTTGGGGTTTTAGGGTTAAGACTTAAAAAGTCATTTATAGGTTGGGCCACTGCCTAATAGGTTGGGCCACTGCCTAATTTACACTTAGCGTGCCAAGTGTAACACACTGAAAATAGTGTAACCGTGTGGCATGTTGTTAGACCAGCTCAGTGGCCTTGTGGTCAGAGTGTCCGCCCTGAGACTGGGAGGTCGGGGTTCGATCCCTGGCCGGGTCATACCAAAGACTCTATAAATGCGTGACCCAGTGCCTCCCTGCTTGGCACTCAGCATCAAGGGTTGGATTGGGGGTAAGTCCCTGCGACATACTAGCGTCATGTCCAGGGGGTGTCTTGTACATCAAGCTGCCTCGCGCTACAGAAACAGGATATAGGCTCCTGCCCTATGGGCCCCATGGCTCGCCAAGGCTACTTACTGACGTTGTTAGAAGCGTGTGCTTTGTGACCATTTAATGAAAAATGGGTTTGGTTTAAAGTCAGGCTAAGAGATTAACGTCAGGGTTATTAGGGTAGCGAAATTAATTCAGTGTATAGAGCACTGCATGTCTCTCTTGTATTAGGCATCAACATTTAAATGCACGCATACAAGTTAATGACATCCAAGCTGTAATCTTTGACCGAGACGTGTGCTGTTATTTTGTCGTCATACATGTCTCACGTATACGTCATGCTTGAAGCGGTGCGGTCAGGGTCCCTGGAGATGACCCACACGCTGATCGCCCACGGGGCCTGGGTGGACCACGTGTGCCGCAAGAACTGGACGGCCGTCCACGAGGCGGCCCGCTCGGGCGGCGTGGACGTCATGATGCTGCTGCTTCGGCACGGCGCTCAGCTCAACGGGAGGGACATCATGGGAGTGACGCCGCTGGCCGTGGCGGCGGAGCACGGACATTATCACATGACCGAGATTCTGCTCAACTATGGTATGTGTAGGAAGAAGGAGACCATTATCACATGACCGAGATTCTGCTCAACTATGGTATGTACAAGGAAGCTCTGAGAAGGAAGGGAAGTGGTCACGTGACCGGTGCTGCGCCATGAATGACACTTTCATGGACACTTTCATGGGAGCCAAACTCACACCGGAAGTGCAATGAATACATGGCAGTGAATGGAGCCGGCTGGACCAGCTCTTAACAAACATTATTTATGAACAATTGAGACCTTTTGTAAAGTAATCATTTCTGGAAAATAACAGAAGACATATCACAGGTTGTTTTCTAATCACTTACTTTTCGATGTGCACAGTATATAATTTTATCTGAGGATCTAAACAGCAGAAGGTATCGTTTCTGGCTCCGAAGTATCGCGAGATTTTGCTGCCAGACAGGAAACGGTGGGAAGTATCGCGATACTTTGTTGTACTTTGTGCTCTTTAGATACCATACCTCTATAAACATTACACAGTGTACACATTGAATAACAACACAGCAGACAATAATGTGTTACATGTCTTCTGTTATTTTCCAGAAGTGATTACTTTACAAAAGGTCTCAATTCTTCATAAATAGTGTTTGTTCATGAGCTGGTCACTGAGCTCTCATTGACTCCAGTGCATTCTGCCAAACTTCCGGGTAGTTTGGCTCCCATGAAAGTGTCCATGAAAGTGTCATGGTGCAGCCCAGTCACTTCACTTCCTTCTCAGAGCTTCCTTGGGTATGTATAGGAAGGAGACCATTATCACATGACCGAGATTCTGTGTACCGAGTGGAATAGTAAGAGAGTGGCGACACTATAGCGTTGACTCCCATTGTAACAATGGAATGCGGAAGTGCTCATTCTGATTCTCAATGGGATAGTTCCAATGTTTGGAACTATAGCCCATAGGCACCATGCTTTGAGGCGAGATCAAAGCCAATCTCTTACTATTCCACTAGGGGTATGTATACAGTAGGAAGAAGACCATTATCACATGACCGAGATTCTACTCAATTATGGTACCGTATGTAGGAAGTAGAGCGATGTCCTTGAGCCCTGGAGCCAGTGTTGATTTCGTCGACTAATACTATGACAAATACTGTTTGACTAAATGACTAAAACTAAGACAAAATTTCGTCAACAAATAAAAACTAGACTAAAATGTTAGGAAGGGACTCCGGAAGAGATCTGAGTACAAGTCATTTTTACACTTGGATGCATGCTGAAAATAGCAGATGTCTGTTTTCAGCAAGTGCAAAATCATTACAACAGCATCAAGGCCTGCCAAAATACATTTTAGTCGATTAAATCAACTGTAGATTTAGTCGACTAAAACTAAAATATTCCAGGTGACTAAAATGAAATGAAAACTATTCAAGAGACTATGCCTAAATTCCCATGGAGACACGAGAGTCTCCTCTGTGTCTCCATAGGGAACTATACTGCTGGTTTGGGGGTGAACTATCCCTTTGAACTATTCATTGTAGCATTATACTTGTCATCTGGTGATAACCAGATCAGTTTGCAGCATACCAGCGAGGGACGCAATGTATGCACGCCACCTGTTTTTAATCTGGTGATCTGGTCATCTGGTGATAAACCACACAGCTCTAGCTTCACCTTGTTTTAACCACACATGAACATGTGAACATTTATGGAAAATGGCTGATCTCTGAGCTTGTAGATTAGCTAATTTTGGTGTGTAAAGGTCTGGTGCTATGTATAGAGGGAAAAAAGGATGGAGGCAAATATAGACATTTCAATGAACTATGTAGGGTTTACATGGAAATTGTTGTGTATAAAGTGTATAAAGGTGCCTGGTTGAAATTGGTCATTAAAGATGATTCTTAAAGCATTTCTGTTTCACAACATAATGATAGAAGTTTTCTTTTTACCCAAAATGTGGAATAATTTAGTAGGTTTTTAACCCAAACTTCTCTACAGTTGGTCCCCCTGGCACAACATCTTTTCAGATGGAGGTCCTCAGCTGCATACAAATCAATTTGAAGGTCCTTGACATGATAATGTTTGAGAACCAGAACCCACAGTGTGTCCTAAAGCTGTCACAACCCTTTGATGTTCTGGTGGTGGTGTTACTTAATATTCTGTCCGTCCGTCCATCCATCCTGCAGGCAGCAGAGTGAACTCCCAGGCCTTCAACGGGGAGAGCGTCCTCACAGACGCGGCCGGCTCGGGGAACCTGGCCTGCATCCGCCTCCTCCTGGAGAACGGAGCCAACCCCAACCTGCCCAGCATCACTGGACACCTGCCCATCCACAAGGCCGCGTACGCAGGCCACTACGAGTGAGTCAGAGCTAAGAGTTACGATATAGGAGGGGGGCAGAAACCTGAACTGAGACAAGCTGAGACAGATAACTGGCTTCAAATCCAGGATAGAAGAGGACAGTTACTGTACATAGTGCTGCTTTAAGTCTTTTCTTTATAGTTTATTTCAGTCCCCGATTAAGATTATCACAACCCGAGGAACCTAACCTCGTTTACTTTATACTCCCCGACCCTCAGCTCTCTGAAGATGCTGATACCTCTCACAAACAAGAAGGCCATCAAAGAGGCGGGCCAGAGCCCGGTGCACAGCGCCGCGGAGGGCGGCCAGAACCGCTGCCTGGAGCTGCTCATAACGCACGGCTTCGACGTCAACTACCGCATGGACGCGCGCCACTCCGAGAACTACCGCGACATGCGGCGGAGCGCGCTCTACTTCGCCGTGTCCAACGGCGACCTGGCCTGCGCCAGGGCCCTGCTGGAGGCCGGCGCCAAGACGGACCTGGACCCCCTGCACTGCCTCCTGGTGGCCGTGCGCTCGGGGCGCTACGACATCGCCCGGCTGCTGCTGACGAGGAAGGCGCGCGTCAACTGTTACTTCACGGCGATCAGCGACACGGTGTTCCCCACGGCGCTCCAGTACTGCCTGAAGGACGAGGCCATGATGCGCCTGCTGCTCAACAGCGGCTACGACGTGGCGCGGTGCTTCCGCTGCAGACACGACGACCCTCTGGAGCCCAGCGACAACGTAGACGGCAAGATTCCGGTGAGCAGTGGAAGGAATTGATTGGAATATAATGACTAAATTGGGAGGAACAAGGAGGTCAAATATAATTGGCTATAGTATGGATTGATCGATTGAAATATTTATTTAACAGTTTGCAGAATTACAGTATACATTTCAAGCGCAAACTCAATACGAAGACCCAATTAAGCGTTACACTTGTTTACAAGAGGGTCCACCATGTTCAGTTCATCAAAACATTTAGAGCCGTACAAGTAGACACTTCTATATAGTCAAAGAACAGAACATAGGATTTCATCATAAAGGAGGTAAAAAGGGAAAAGAAACTTATAGGGGGAAAAGGGGGGCCAGTTTCGAATTGCAGCCGTCCGTAGGTGCCCTTTGAGAGCGGTTTTGAAGGAGTCAAGGGATTAACATGTCTTAATGACTGTTGGTAGGGCGTTCCACATTTTGGTGGCATAGGAGCGAAAATAATTTAGTCCTGGCTACTCTAACCTATAACAAACCAAACAAACAAACCAACTAAAATAAATAAATAACGTATATATGTGTATATTTGAACGTCTCAGTATCAGACTTTGAAGATATGGGGTGCCATACCTTTGGTTGCTTTGTAGACCAACATCAGTGTTTTGTACTCTGTACGGGCGGTAACCGGGAGCCAATACAGGGAGCAAGTCATGTGAGAATTTTGGCTGGTTGAAGACCAAGCGCGCTGTGTGCATTCTGGCTCAATTGGAGAGGCTTAGGTCGCATTCTCACCTAATACTTCGGTAGACTCGAATGCGTATGGGAGGAGAAATGGGATTCTTGCATATTTAATTGGCTACGGTTTGCCTTCACACTGTCATGATCCGCAGCAATTGGAAACGCAGCAGGGGGGACCTTTATCAATGTGTTACATTCATAAACTAGCCTACACAGTGAAATGATAAATCTATGGTGATAATTATACTCATAACGTGCATTATGTGTCGTGCCGACGGTCTGGGACTGCCCCCCCTCTCTCGCTCTCTCACTATAAGCACGCAGCCACGCACGCACTGTTCTTTTGGGCATGGAGGCACAGCGCTGAGCGCACTGATATAACAGACAGCAGCGCAAAATGTTTACAAGTTTATCGAGATGAAAGTTCCTACTCCCCACTAGTCCCCACACAGTGACAGCACTCCATGTTTACGGCACGCACAGACAGACAGAATATTCTGTAGGCTATAATACTATTACACTGCACTGCAGTGTTTGTGTTTTCTTAAGCAATTGATTAATGTACTCGTCCTCATTTCGATCAGGGCTTCAGTCTCCACTCTCCTCATTCGACCACGTCTATCCACGGTAACGGGACATCTTTGCGCTGCGTAAAATATGCCTTCTCCGTCTCCAACTGTGTTCAGCTCCTCACCCGCCTGACGTATGTTTGCTTCATTTCCTGTATTTGCTGCGGATTGCATTCACACCTGCACCGAATCGTAGTCAAGCGCGATTGGAAGCGAAGCGAAACCCCCGTTTTTGCTCGGAGTAAAATGCGGTTCTTTGTTGCGCATTAGGATTCGAAAGAGCCTTCACACCTGCCAAACGAAGCGCACTTTCTGAAAATGCGCAGCAGGATTCGTTTTAATCGCAGCAAAGCTCTCTGGTGAGAATGCGACCTTAAAGTGCACATGCCGGTAGGCCAGTTAAGGATTAAACATAGTTGACAGGAGTCCCACAGGGGTCTGCACTATAGGCCCCCTCCTTTTCCCCCCTCTACACCAAACCAAATACATTTGCCCAAAATAGCTGATCTACATGCTCACGTGTCAAAACCACAACAAAGGGTATTTATTATATAATATAATTAAAGATTCAAATAGTCAGAGAGAGAAACCGATGAGGCTATAGCAGGCCTCAGGCCTCCCGGAACTAGTGGCTAGCAAACTGACACTGTGGGAGCCAACACTATACAGTATGCACAGCTTACTCCATTATGGTTGTCACCTGTCTTAATGATTATTGACGATTCCTTCTGCTTGATCTTCTTCCCTCGGGAGTTCTCCATCACAGTTTATGATGGCATAAATGCTGGGGGCTTTTGAAATAAAATCTTGAATAAAATACCAGATTCACTTCCTGAAAATGCAGCGTTGCATTGTGGGAGAGCCACTACTAGATATTAGATAGTCTTTCAACTGCCAAGTGCCATCCAGTGGTGGAAGTGTTGTAGGCCTACTGACATGGTTATGGAAATAATCCGGAAGGTGAATGTGTATCTTGGAAGTTTATTCAGAAGAACAGCAACAAGCAAACAACATCTCTCAGTCTAGCAGGCTCAGCCTACGTATCACACTCAGTATTCTCTCCCTCAGCACATCTCTCTCTCTCTCTCTCTCTCTCTCTCTCTCTCTCTCTCTCTCTCTCTCTCTCTCTCTCTCGGTCTCCATCCCACCAGCCTCCTGAGCAGGTCCTCTCTTTTACCCCAGAAGCAGGTTCACAGATCAACATGACCATCACAAAAGTACAATACAATACTCTCTCACCTGTCTTGCCTGAGACAGGAACTGAGACAGGAACTCCATAGTGATACCTATTTAGGCCCAGCAGGGTCTCATAACAAACATAATATGGTCTTTTACATACTGTACAGCTTGATCAAAGGGATCAAAGGGATTGGAGTAAGACAGGCTTTCAGGCCAAGTCGTTGCTCACAGACTCGACCAGACAGAACAGCATGGAACAATACAAACAATACACTATATAGATTCGAGCCTTCATATTTCCCACAACAACATTCACGTACACATAAGGACACATAAGCACTGGATACGCATGGCAACGCAATGTCTCACCCCGACGTAAGTGAAAACGGACTGTCGAGGCCTTTCAGCTAACAACACTGTAGAGCTTAATGCTAGATAGGAGAGTGTGGAGGGCAGTGGTTCAGGAGTGAGTGCCGAGTTGGTGTAGGCTAGACTGCACTCTTGCATGGCATGAGATGTTTAATCCATCCATGACAATGAATACACAACAAACGTCAATGTTACCTCAGTAGTAGACGTACGTTGTTATGTGTAGATGCCTGTAATATCCCTCTGACTTCATCACCCATCTGTGTCCTTTAAACAAGCCCATATTTTCTTTCTCTCTCTCTCTCTCTCTCTGCAGTTTTGTGAGTTCATGAGCCTGTGTTGTCTCATGCACCTGTCTGGTGCAGTCACAAAGATTCTCCTGGATTACGTCAGCCACGTAAACATCTGCTCCAAGTTCACGCGCCTTCTGGAGAAGCAGAGCGAATGGCCAGAGATATGTAACATTCTGAGTAAGTTGCTTTGTAAGCTTATGGCCTTAAAAAAATACATTATTATGTAGCCTAGCTACCCTAATTCTCTTGAAGTTATTGCATAGATGTGTTCTTTTGTCGTCGTTGATTTGCTTGTTTTTTTGTTGTTTGTTGTTTGGGTTATTTTTTCCACGAGCGCTGGATATTTTTGTTTTTGAAAATAGCAGATCTACAGTCTGTGAGCTTGTAGAGCGGCTATTTTCGGCTTTGGTGTGCAGGGAAAAGAGCAGACCAAGTCCAAGGTCAGGTTTACAACGTATTACTGTTTAAGTGCTTAACCCATTCTGACCTGAGATCAGATTCATATGAGGTTTCCACTGGACACACACTGGTCTGATTAACCCATTCTGACCTGAGATCAGATTCTAAAAATGTCAAAAATAGCAGACCTACAAGCTCGTATCTGCTATTTTTCAATAGCTAAAGCATAGCATGATGCTCAGAATGGGTTAAGTGCTTAAATGTCTGAGAACACAGATTTAACACGAATCCAATCCAATCAAATCAAGCTTTTATTTTTTATAGCACATTTCCAACGACCGAGGTCGAACCAAAGTGCTTCACATCACAGAGCATAACATAACATACATAGAGGCAAAAAAGAAGAGGATATAAGAAGATAGATAAAAAGCAAAAGGGAGGAAAAGCATTACATAAAAATGTCTGAACAGAGCAACATATCAATATGTAGTGGGGGGGGGTCCCTGCTTCATCTCTCTCTCTCTCTCTCAGCTAAGGGGTCCTTAATTGGCCTGAGAAATGTTGAAGACCCCCTTATTTAAACCGATCACAACTCGTTTCTCCATCAGGGAGCCCTCGGTCTCTGAAGCATCTGTGCAGACTTGACCTCAGGAGACGGATGACCCTGAAGAGACTGAACAACCGTGACTTCATGAACTCTGGCCTGTTCCCGCCCAGGCTAAAAGACTACCTGCTGTACCAGGAGTTGGATCTGTGCAGCCGCACTGCGGACGTGTGGATCATGTAGAGATCAGGGGTAACCTGACTCTGCCAGCTGGGGGCGGTATTGGGTAACCATGTTCCAAGCTGTGAAACAAATTTGTGTAGCAAGCTTCTTGGATCTGGCAGCGTCAGGTTAGATCAGGGGTGCCCAAAAAGGTAGATCGTGATCTACCAGTAGATCACACATTGGCTGTGCAGGTAGACCTACATGACATGATACCCCTAAAATATACAATTTAAATTAAATAAACAATATTTGGGCATCTGTCACTTGAATCCAGGTGACTTCATTGGATTGACATAAAAAAAAGGACAGCTCAAACCCACAATGCAATAGTTGCAATAATGTTTTGCACAAACATCAGTAGTACAAAAAAGGGGAAAAAAAGTGCATTTGTCTAATATGTAAATACTTTCAGCAATGTGATAATATATATTTTTGTTGGGTAAAACTGGTTAGCTGGTCTTTTTGAAAGTAGCTCTCAAGTCTAAAAAGTGTGGGCACCCCTGATGTAGATTGTAGAAGGACAAGTCTGTGTGCTTCTCAAACCCTTTTCCATGTCAACGACGTCCCCCCAAATCTATTAATATCGTTGCTGTCGGGCAGAAACCTCTTATCCCGATATTCTAACGTACGTGTTTTCGTAAATTAACTCCCCATTTGATCACACAAAAGCATCAAAAGTAGCAGATCCACAAGCTCGAAACGGGTCCCGGAGCTACTGAAGCGTTTTCAGTTGATCCGTTACTTTTGCGGTCCTGAGGTTTCCATTCGATATTTGTATATTTTGGCCTTGACCACCAAGATCATTGTGTTAAAAATGTTATACATCCTTATACGGATGTGTCCACTATTTTTTCCAGATCTTTCCAAAATGTTTGGAAAATAGCCCATCTATTTTTGAATAGTTTGAACATCGACATGTTGTGAGCTTGTAGATTGGCTATTTTAACTATTCAAAAATGTTTTTCAAAATAGTAAAAAAAAAAAAAAAAAAAGGCGAAAGGCGAAAGGCAAAAGTTTAGGGATAAAGGGTGGACGAAAATAGAGCCCTGAGACTAAAAGACGATAAGACTAAATATTTCTTGGCAAAATTAACATTGCATTAAGACTAAGACTAAAAGACTAAGGTTTTTCAGAAGACTAAATAGGAAAGACTAAATTGTGTGTTATTCAAAAGTCTAAGTAAGACTAAATCAAAATATTACTGTTACTGAAAAAAGTAACACTGCATGACTATAACATGTATGTCTACCTGAGACATAGTGAGAGAAAACATATCTACTAACTCTAAGATGGTAGGTATGAGCTTCAGGCAGTACTACTTGCAACCAGTAGGTGTCCTACCAGGGCCGAAATGTCTCTTTCAATGGAAGAGTAAAGACTAGGGAGGGACTCTGAGTAGAGGGAGACCACTGCAGATCTACTAGTTATATTGTATAAACACTCTACCATTAAAATGATGTTTTAAGTTAGCCTGCTTTACCTTGCCTGAAGAAGGTCAGTAGACCGAAAGCTTGCTAATAAATCTGATTATGCGCAGATCTGAGTGTGCGGAGCTTCCCTTTATTTTTTCTTATACTACCTTTGTGGCTCCAGCACCTCCCTTAAGTCTTTTTCAGCAGATGAGCGGTGGTTATTTTTCTATTTTAGCCTGCTTTACCTTGAAATCACTTCTGTCCAAAACAAGATAACTCCTCCTTTGGGGGGAAAGTGATACCTAAGTTTTACAATGATTGATTATGGAGTTACGGTCAGATATTTTAAATAGAACTCTAGAATTAGCATTATTCATATAATAATGTAACTTTTTTTCTATGCATTTGTTTTACACCAGCTTGTTAATACTGCATTTTCCACTGTCTATATGAACAAATATGTGAATGGAATAAAACTTGAAGGGTTGCAATAAAATAGGAATAGTTTGACGTGGGTCTTTTGTGAAGCCACTGGTGCAGCTTTCTTTAGCAGATAGATTTATCAAATGATTTGCTTGGTAAAATACTGCGCTGTCACTCTCAACCCCAAAAGGAAAGGGGGGCTAAGGCACATATTGACTTATTATGGGGAATATAAGTTACAATTCTGTGTAACTCGAACGGACTCAGGTCTTAATATGTTAAATGCAGTGGTGTAAAGTGTACTCAAGTACCGTACTTAAGTACAATTTGACTATTTTTTTTACTTTACTGGAGTATTTCCAATTTTCAGACAAACGTACTTTTTACTCACCTACAATTATTTATTTAAATGTTTTTATCCCACGATTTTGCAACCCACTTTTTCACCCAATGTCAATTATCTAATGTAATCCTGGGTGCTACACTTCCTCTGCCAACCTGGGGGGGCAGCGGACAAACCTCATGCTTCCTTCTATGCATGAGGAGTCCAAGCTGCTTCTTTTCACCTGACAGGGGGGAGTTTTCCCCGGCCGGACGTAGTGCGTGGAAGGAACACGTTATTCCGACCAGGTCCCCTCCATCAGTTTTAGAGACCAGGATTACTGCATGTTTTTTGTGAGGGTACCTACCCTAGGGGACACGGGGAGAACATGAAAACTCCGCACAGAAAGGCCATTTCGCCAACCCCGGCTCTACTTCAACATAAAGTTGAAGTAGAAAAAAGTACAGAGATGGCCATGGAAATAGTAACAATAATACGCTTGACTATTAAAGTCATTTTGTAAGTTACAAATTGCTCCATCTACGCCTTCCCTCTCAGCTTTGTACAAAGGGTTGAGTTCACATTGCTTGAAAAAAAAAAGTGTGATGGTTAAACCACTCTCCCACAGCTTTAAGAAGTTAAGAACAGTGTGCTTTTCTTCATCTATTGGACTAGTATGCATTTTGGTAATATTATTGGCCACTCATTTTGTATGAAAATGTCACCAAACTGCATGTTGATGACCCCTGCTCCGGACAAGTGAATGGGAGAATTGTGTCTCAAATAGTTAATGTCAAGCCCTGAATGCATTACAAGTATGTTTATAATTCATTACACAGGCTTAAAGTGTTGCCCCCACATTTCAGTGTAATCGCTACAGTGACTGAATAAATATTCATAATACAATACCGTATGCTATTATAATTTGTCATTAGCAGTGGTTCATGAGGCATGCACATGTCACACTAGCCTGGCTAATAAGACAGACTAATGTCTGACTTATTAGCCGACAGGCTGATTTGCGTCTGGCTTATTAGCCAGGCTAGTCACTCCGCAGTGCTGTAAACTTTAAAGTAACTAAGCACATTTTACTCAAGTACTGTAGGAAGTACAATTCTTAGGTATTTTTTACTTTATGTACAGTACCAATTTCCAGTACTTTTACTTCTACTCCACTACATCTCAGACTGAGGCAAATATTGTACTTTTACTCACTCAATTTGAAAGTCACACTGTGACTCATTGTGAGCTACTTTGCTAAGATTACTTTAGCATTTTATACATTTGAAAACATGCCTGAATAATGAGCACTTTCTCCTTTTGTACTTTACGAACATTTTGATACCAATACCTTTACTCAAAGTAAATTTTGAATACCAGACTAAATAGTATCTCTACAGTGCAGTATTGCTACTTTTACTCAAGTAAAGAAAATGTGAGTACTTTTCCCCGCCACTGATGGCTCACCATTAATGACACATAACACCCTGGGTGTTAATTTATCAGTGTCAGAGTTAGATTATATATAGCACTCGTTATTTTACACTGTAAAATTGACAGTGTACATGCATTGGTTCAGCGTGCACAGCAGGTGACAGCTATAAATAGCTTTAGAAGTGTGTGTGGGTGCATGTCAAGAGGAGTGGGGTGGGGTGGAGGGGATTCCATTGAGCAGAGAAATATAAACAAACAAAGCGTTGTTTGGCTAATGGCTATATAGGTTCTTCAGGACTCGTGCTCTTTCCACAGAACCGTAATCTTATAACAGGTGAGCCGTTATATACGTGTTGAACTTTGACTTGTGCCCTTTCTCTGAACGCATACGCAGATACTATGTATAGCTTTACTCTTCTACCCCGCGGCCCGTGGGTCTCCTGACAAGTGCTGAAATGTTTACCTTAGAGCTAATAGAGCCTGCTTGCTCAGGGGATATTGAATTGAATCTTATTGGACCTTCTGGTCAAAATGTGTGTCAAACAAGAAACATTGTGTGTCGCCTAGACAGTTAAACGTTGACCTGAGCTTTCCACCACCTCCTCTCATTTCAAAGGCAACACTATGGATCCCACCGAGGATATGGATGACGACGGGCTTCTCGACTATGCACTCCAAATGAGCATTCAAGAGTCGTGCCAAAAACAATATCTATCAACAGATAGGTATTAACATAACTGAGAGAGTGTTAATGTTAAGACACTCTCGGTGCATGTAAACAGTACCGAGACATACAATGATAACACCGATACATAATACATAATACATAATATTACGGTGTGGTTTTCCTTTCCTTTATCCTTCTGTCCCACCGTTTTTCAAATGTATAGATTCAAATCAAATCTTCCTTTGATATGTTCAGACAACAACATTTGAAGGTTGTGGAGGCCATTGAACAAGGTAAATGCAGTAATAATGATACAAACTTGTTTTTGTACATTTACAATAGTAATAATAATTCTGGATTCTCTAAACCTGCTCTTACAAAAGAGAGGGGGTAAAAACCAGATGCATGGCCAATCAGTGATGGAAGAAGTACTCACATTTCTTGCATAAAAGTATGTCAATTCGGTATTCAACATTTAAGCTCGAGTACAAACGTATCAGCATCAAAAACTTCACAACTGCAAAAAAGTATATTTGCCTTTGAAATATTGTTCTCAAAATTCTACTCAAGTACAGTACTTAAGTAGGCATAGATGTACTTCGTTACTTTCCACCACTGTGGCAATTGGGGAACTTTAAACAAAAAATAACTGGCAGTACAGTAGTGACTTTTGGACCTACGACAGATGCCTAATCCTCCTAATCTCTAGTCTGTCACCTCATCCTATATAGGTGACATGTTGGCGCTGCAGGCGCTGTGTGATTTCCCAGAAGCCTTCAGCCAGGCCGATGACAGGGGCCGGTACCCCTTGCACAGGGCTGCCATGCAGCCACTGGCGCAAGTGCTGGAGATAGTGCTGTATGGTAAGATCTGTCCTCACATCATAAACTGTGAACACCAATCACACTGTATATACCAACCCCACAGGGAACAGGATTACTGTACTATAGTCTGTACTGTACTGCCATATACTCCTCCTAGCAGATCTACGCAGCTGCGTCGCTCCTTCGTGCCGAGTTGTGAGCTTGCAGATCTATTTTCACTACTTCTTAAACATTTGTTTTCTAATTCGTGTAATTCATTTGATTTCCCCTTTTATTTCTTCATGACATTACTGGAAAAATTACTGGGGGAGAATTGCACCACTCAGTTCACACAGGTGTGATTTTTGAAAATGTTTTGAAATAGTAATTCAAAATAAAATGTAGGAAACAAAACAAAAACCCCCACAAATGTGTCCCGACCGAATCCTGACCCACGGTTTGGGAAACAGTGCTGCACAGTGTCAAATTCTCAGTGTTCCTGAGCAATTGGTTAAATGAACCCATAAAGGTCTATTTCCAGCCAGGTCCAGTCAGTTTGTTTTATAATTATGCTTATTTTAAAAAGTTAATTCAATGTAATTTTCTGTTATTGGTTTTACTCGATATATATACTTATTTTGAAGCACAAATTAAAAAAAAGAAGGTTCTTTCTTTTGACTACCATAAATTATGAGTTTTTTTCTTTTCTTTTTGTGTTAGCAGTCTGTGGAGCATGCCACACCCGCGGCTTGTGCCTGTATGAGTGAGTGACAAATAAACTCTTGAATCTTTTTTGATTTAAAACAACACAAATTTATAATACAGTCAATGTCGAGAGGAAACCTTATGTCCAAAACTAATGGCACCACGTATCGAGCTTGTAGATCTGCTACATTTGATATTTGGGTGAGGCTGTAGTAAGTAGAGCATTCATTTTATTTACTAAACAAAAAGTTAAGAAGTATGGGAGATGAGTCTTCTGCAACAATATAGATGAAATGAGTGGTGTTCATGTATAGCGTCTCTTCCCAGCATCCTTCAGTCTGACCTTGGAGGAGAGGACCAAGGAGGGGGAGACATTGTTGACTCTGGCGGTGAAGAGAGGCCTGTTGGACAACGTGAAGATGCTGCTGAACCACCATGCTTCTCCACACACCACCAACAGCAAGAATGTGTCCCCTCTTCTTCTGGGTAAACACTATCCTTCTAGATAGATACTGTGTACTAGTATGCATCTATGTTGTCTAAATAGAGGCTGTATGCGCGTGACAGCATCGTACCCGGAAGTTATGCAGGTATACGCCTACTAAGTGGAAAAACGTTCTGGTCTTGACAGCCCACATCCAAACAGAAAGGTCCTATATCTGATTGTATTAAACACTGTTAAACTCACCAACATTGCAGGTGTACAGGAAGCTTGAATTGTCCTCCATTTGCAAAGATTTTGTTGCACTGGTTAGTTTTAACCAGTGCCTCTTTTTGTGCCGTTTTTTTTTTAACTAACCTCATCCAGGGGGTACCCATTACCAATGATAATTAGGAACCAATTGGACCCTTATGGATCTGTACTTCAGAGAGTGTACACTCTCAGAGTTAAATTAACTTTGATTTTACAATATACATTGGGGTCCCAGAGATAGAAATGCCATTAAGTGGGGGGGTCCGTAGCCTAATTCAGGTCAAACCTGGGGGTCCTTGAAATGAAAATCGGTGAAAATCACTGCCAGAGCAGTAAAAACTTCTCTTATGGGGCTTCCTTGGCATATATTTTCAAATGGAGGTCGGCGGGCTAATGAGTGTCAATATGGGGGTCCTTGACATGATAAAGTGTGGGAACCACTGAGCTATGGGATATATCTATCCATCACCCATACAACAACAACCAGAAGGTTGGTCAGCGCGTGTCTCTTACGTTTCCGTTTTGCGTCCAGCGGTGCGCGCCGGGTCCTACAGGATGGTCTCCACCCTGCTGTCCAGAGGGGCGCGCGTGGAGCAGGTGTGCCTGAAGAAGTGGACGGCCATGCACGAGGCCGCCACGATGGGCTGCGTGGACGTCATGGAGCTGCTCCTGGAGCACGGGGCAAAGGTCACGGAGACGGACCAACACGGGGTCACTCCCCTGGGCATCGCCGCCGAGTACGCCCACTTTGACGTCCTGGAGCTCCTTATTAAACGCGGTATGTGTATGTATTATTTTATCCTTAGTGATACCCTTAACGATTGTCGCGGGACTGCGACGCTCTATTCCGGGTGGGCGAAACATTCGTTGTAAATAGTCCCACATTGTGAGCTTGTATGTATAGATTGAGCTAAGACTAGGTGTGGATGAAAATACTACAGGACCTAGTATAGATCCCTGGGTGCCCCCGGGTCGACTAAGTATATCTCTGCAGTCGGCAGAGATATAACACAACACTGCCTCATCTAAATTGTTATGGTGACTTTATACATTGTGAACATACTCGAATAGTATGTGTATCTCTTTACCCAAATCCAGCTCAAGTGGCGTTAGGTGAGATACTGTATAGTTGTTTGTCCATCCTTGATTATACTGAAGAAGTCATAATGGGGGTTTCAATACTTTTCATGGGTTCAATATTTTTTTAAACCCACACACAGATGTAAGGGGTGTGACACAAAGCTCTCCTCATGACCACCTGAGCAGCAATCAGCCATGGGTGAAACTGAATCTCCCCCTCAAGATTAATACAATCTAAAGTCTCTCATCTCCATCTCTTGATGGAGAGATGTGATGGCAACGACGTCCAAACAACAGTAAAGATAGCAGCATTGATTGTGTATACAATCCGGTGCACGATCCGCATCAAATAACATATCTTTTATGCAACTCCTAGACTTTGTCCGAACATTATTACGCTTCAAATAACATCACTGCCAAAACCTACCCAACACCAGGGTAAATTCAAAATAGTCTATTGCTGAATATAGAACTAGCTCTGTGTTCCAAAAATAAACAAAATGTGTTTAATGAGCATGGTGGTTTGACTCCTAATGGATATGAAGCATCAACTGAAGGCGAGAATGATAATGTTACTGCCACCAAATTAATACAATTCTTTGCCAGAAACGGACTGTATCAAATATGAGTGACTGACTTATCGTAAACGATACAGAGCCACCTGCCAGCTGACAATATCGCTGGGACAGTTTGTTTATTTTTGGACCACAATTCTTATACGAGAACAAGTGACGTCAGGACTTCGTTACTCTGAGTAGGGAGACCACCTCCAACCACTGCACATGTAGTTATTGTATTGTATGAACATACTCTACCATACAGATGTACTAATTATACTCTACCGCATACAGATAAACCGCCTGTTTTTACACAGCTACTGGTTATGTGCTCAGCATTTTACTTGATGTTGCCCAACTTCATGTTGCCAGAAGAAAACTATCTTACACAGCCAAAAACGATATATCACAGGTGCAAATATATATATATTTTTTTAACTGCGTATTTATTGTAAGAAACAACCTTGTTTGAGACAACCTTACAGGACTTTCCAACGTATTTACAAAAAGCCAAGCCTGGGTTCTATACATTGTTGTGTCACTATAACATGAAGGTGCCGATGTGAATGCTCAGGCGCCCAACGGAGACAGCGTGCTCTACGACGCAGCTGGTGCAGGGAACCCAGATTGCATCGACATCCTGCTGCAGCACGGGGCCAACCCCAACATCCCCAGTCTGTCCTCACAGCTGCCCATCCACCGGGCTGCCTATGAGGGACATTACCTGTAAGTCATCTCCATGCAAATTAATGCCATGGATGCTTGCCTCTGCTTGCCTCTGCTTGCCCCCCCCCCCCCCCCCCCCCCCCCCATTTATCTCCACGAGGCCCAGGAAGGCTGAGATTAGCAAAAAAAAAGGCGGAGATTATGTTTTTCAGACATCACAAAAATAGGCTTTCTTCACAAACGTTGGACATTTTTCTCTACTTCCTTGTGTGGAGTACTGTATATAATAGTTAAGAAAGCGGCTAAGAAAAATCTTCTCCCCTATTTTGATTTAAAAATCAAACCTGCAAATTGTATGCTCTCCTTTTTCTGTTCTTTTACGAGCTCTCAATGTCATTACAAATGCTAAAAAACAACAAAAAGAATGCAACTTTAAATTGCATAAACTCAACCGGTATAACATAACAAGTCATGTGGTGCAACCTTAATACACAGAAAGACGTCTTGTTGAATTAAATGGAGGTCAACACTATCAAGTATGGGGAGTCACGACGGGGACACGACTGGAATTATTTCTCTGCCTTTTCTCAAGCTAAAGTATCGCGTTGTTTCTTCCCATTCAACGACTATACCGTTTTCCTCCGTCAGGGCGTTGAGGACCTTCATCCCCATCACCACCAGGAGAGCCATCAGGCTGTGCGGCCAGAGCCCGGTCCACTCAGCGGCCGATGGGGGCCACCTGCAGTGCCTGGAGCTCCTGGTGCAGAGAGGCTTCGACGTCGACGCTCTGCTGGAGGCGCACGTCTCCGAGAACTACGGAGACATGCGGAGGAGCCCCTTGTACTTCGCCGTCTCCAACGGAGACGCGAGCTGCGCCAGAATGCTGCTGAACGCCGGAGCCAAGACGGACCTGGACCCCCTCAGCTGTCTCCTGGTGGCGGTACGATCGGGGAGGTATACGAGACTACGAGTATATATATATAGAGCCTATACAATTACACGATATGCAGTCACTATATATACTAGATGAGGTGGTTAGAGTGGACCTATACCCTGGTCCCTGATAGTAGTTTTATCTAATAGTTTGGTATTTTCTTATTTTTACTGGTCTTGTTGCGTTTGAAATGTACTGGGTATTTGTATGCCATGTCCTGTATGTCAGTCCTGTTTGTATTGTTTGATGTTTGATGTCTGGGGACTGCAGATGGAAATGAGCAAGTCTTGCTAAATCTGGTATATTTACACTGCATTTTTAATGTAAATGTTCGTCAATATACACTGTCCCGACCAAATAAACGAATAAAGGAAAGAAAGAAAAATACTGTTCCTTTTAACTGAGGCCACGTTTAGAATGTATTGTACAGTATATGTACTGTATAACTGTAATCCACGTATCTCGAGAACCGGCGATCGACCGACCAACTTCAAATTCGACACACACGTCGTTCGTTGCATGCGACCCGAGGGAGTGCATGGAGTCGGTCGGATAGGCGGTTGTTCCAGAAGCACCAGGAGTTGCTCTGGCCGATGCCGCGGCCCCAAATGAGCCAAATGATTGCCATGGCAATCCCAGCCTTATAGCATGGATTCGGCAAATTCCTCACTCACACCCATTTGCAGCGACGGCTCCGGAAAATTGTGACAGGGGGTGCTAGTATATAGGGGGGTCTGGCTAATTGAATCTTAGTTTACACAGAGGTCAGTCAATTGGGCTTGTTTGGAGGGGGGGGGGGGGCTTAGGAGGGGATAAGCCTCCACCAGAGGGGGCTAAAGCCGGGGTCAATTAGTTGTCAAGTAACATATCGTCTCTGTCGGGTGGAAACCTCATATTTCCAGGATTCTAATAGCTAAAAAAATAGCAAAAGCAGCAGATGTACAAGCTCAAAAGACACCGCTTGGCGCCGCAATACGAGCTTGTGCATGTACGTCTGCTGCTTTTGTGTGACGCTGCAGTAGCCTATGATCAAGTAGGGCGTTCATTTACAAAAACACAAACAGTTAAATAGATAGAGATAAGAGGTTTCTGCCCGACATCATTTCACGGTGGCGTCATTAACCCTATACACAGGTACGAGATCGTGAAGCTTCTCCTGGCCAACAGAGCGGACGTCAACTGTTACTTCACGGCGGTCGACGACACCGTGTTCCCCACGGCGCTCCAGTACGGCGTGAGGGACGAGGTGATGATGCGCCTGCTGCTCAACGGCGGCTACGAGGCCGAGAAGTGTTTCCGCTGTCACCACGAGAGAGACTGGGACGAATGGACTGACCTGGACTACTCGCCTGACCAGGAGGAGGAGGAGGAAAAAGTTCCCGTGAGTTCTACTTTATTAAGTAAGTTGCCACCTCACCCCCTTTTGCAAGCGGATCTTATTTTAACGATGTTTGGGAGACAAGAAACACTTTCCTGGGGGTTTTTATGTGGGTAATATGTGTGTTTTTTTTTTATATTTAGGTATTTCAAAGTGTTCATGATGTCATGGACACTGGTCTCACTTCCCTCCTGGACTATAATTCCCATAATGCTTTGGTGCACTGCTCTGCTTTGTGCATGGATAGGGGGAGGGCTGTCTTACTGAGACCAGGAAGTAAGTGAGCCCAGTGTCCATGACATCATGGAAACGTTGAAATTCTAAAATATCTTACACACATAAAACCCCCACAGGAAAGTGTTTCTTGTCTCCCAAACATCATTCAAATAAGATCTGGTTGCAAAAAGGGGTGAAGTGTCCCTTTAAGGGTCATGAAACCGGCTCAGACCAGGGGTCTTGCGTCCAGGCTTATTATTTTACTGAAGTTCCGTCCGTCCGCTATAGGTGAAAGATTGAAAGGTGAAGCAGATGACACAATTTTGAAAGAATTGTGAAAATGTAGTTTGAATAAATAAAATGAAGAAAAAAAGAAAGAAAACAGGTCCGTGCGGGTGAAATACATATCAATTTGGGAATGTCCTTGGACTCCTTGGCACGAAAATGAGCGAGAATCACTGCCCTAGAAAATGAAGAACCCCAATAATGACTACTGTATCAATGCCATCATCATCATCATCTCTCTTTTTCATGTCTGTCATGACTGTCATCCATCCCAGTGGTGTGACTTCATCAGCGTTTCATATCTGCGTCACCTGGCCGGCAGAGCCGTGTCAATCCTCCTCGACTACGTCGGTCACGTGACCCTCTGTGGCAAACTGACAAAGACCCTAAAGAGACACAAAGAGTGGCCCGACATCCGCCAGATAACAGGTACGCGCCAGATAACATGGTACTGCTGTAAACAACACCCTGTTGTTTACAGCAGTATGTTGCAGCGTTATCAGCTTATAGATCTGCAAAATTAATTATTATGATCAACTATGAGAAAATAGTCAATAATAGGGTTTCTGCCCGACAGTGTTTTGTCGACTAAAACCAAGACGAAAAATGTTTGTCACTGACAAAAACTAAATGGAAACTAAATAAAAATCAATCTATGGTGACTAAAACTAAGACTAAATGTATTGACAAAAACAACAATGCTATGCCAGACAGCAACCATTTGCACGCATCTAGACAATACTGCAGGTGTAAGCTTTCTGAAACAAAAAACAACAACTAAAGTGAGTCATTATTATACCTCATTTTGCATAAAGAGCATTTTCTGACTAACTCCCTGCAGTGAGCCTCTCCTCTGTTCTCCTCCCATACCTAGACAACCCGCGGTCTCTGGAACATCTGTGCAGACTGGTGATAAGGAAACACCTGTCCCCCAGCAGACTGTCCGACCCCTGCATCAACACCGCACTGCACTTACCTCCCAGACTGAGAGACTATGTACTGTTCAAGGAAGAGGATCTGTACGCCAAGATTATATGCAAAGAGGAGTGAACGTTCAACGTCGTCTCGTCAATTTATGCCAATTGATTCCACTGCTGTTGCATCCTATACCAGTGAGGATAGCCCCCACCGGGAGGACGTCATATACAGCTGCCCTGCCTGCCCGAAAACAGGACTTATTGATAAAAAAGGGTATTGCAAAAGTGAGCTAAAAATAGCCAATCTACAAGCGTGTGACCATGGTAACATGTGAGCTTGTAGATCTGACTATTTTTGTGCTACACAACTTCACTTGGCTGCTTCTGGTAAACATAATAGGAAGCAATTCAAGACATCTGCGTTTTGAGTTAAAATGGCGTGAACATCACTTTGTGTCACAGTTTTTTTTTACCTTAATTCTATGGTCACAATTAATTCCATGGATTCCATTGAATAACTGATCATAAATTGAACTTAATTGTTGCAGCTCTGTAAAAAAAAAGAGGAAAATAAATCTGTGAAAAGTAAAACTGCTCTTATAAACCAATATTTTGGACGCATAAAGTCCATAGTATGGCCGGTGGTTTCAACTCAATAAAGACTAAATTTATGCAGCTATTTTTGTCTTTTTCCATATTCCGGTAATCATTGCTCAATTATTCAGTGCTTGTTCAATAACAGTCTTTAGCACAATTTAACACAATCAGGGGAGAGAACTCATCAGCTTCACTGTAAGTGTTCCAGTTCCAATTTGTTTCTGCTCATTAACTTTTTCGTTTCTTCATATTTCCAATTCCACTTGTTCAGCCTGTATGTACAGTATATGACTTCTCTGACCTGATTGGATAAAATTGGCATCCCGACTGAAAACATATAGAGATGACTGAAGTGGACCACAAGAAAGCAAGAAGCTCGGGCTATTTTTGTCCATTTTACTTTGATTCATTTTTTATAATTTAAATCTACAAGCTCACAGCACAGCAAGTGACAGTGATATGTTTTCACTTTCTGTGTCAATGCATTGTGATGCGTTGCGTTCATTTAATTTAACAGGTTTTGTTATCACCGTCTTCTGCACTTTCTGAATTTTTTGCACTTGTTTATTTACGCTAGTAAGATAATGTATATGTAAACTAAGGTGCTGACAGTTTTACCATTGCGCTAATAGAGCCTGCCTGCTTTCTCAGGGGATAAAGTGAATCATGTCAGATCCTGTGTCTAGGTGGGACATGACCTTTGGTACGATCTAAAATGTCTCAATAGAAGAGCAGGGAGACAAAATATTGTATTAACATAACATACTCCACCATACAGATTGAGTGCTGGGCCTGCTGGCAGAGACACCTCATCACAAATTGGCCTCACCATTCATAAAGGAAAGACAAACGTCCTCAAGGTCAACAACAACACACAGAGGCACGGGTGCAGACGTCAGAGCCAGAATCGGCAAAGCAACTGAAGACCATTTGGAGCTCGAAAAACAAATCAGCCAGCAGACAAAAGCTCAGACTTTTCAGCTCAAATGTCAAGCCACTGAGACGTGGAGGACGACAAAGGGAACAACGATGAAGGTGCAAACATTCATCAACAAGACAAATCCTGAGCATCCGCTGGCCAGACACCGTCGGCAATAATGACCTCTGGCAGAGAGCGAGGCTATACCGCCAGTGGAAGAGGATATTAAGAGAAGAAAGGCCACACACACTCCGGAAGCCCAATAATTACCACCAGCATCACAAGACAAGCCTTTCGATGGAACGCGCAAGGCACAAGAAAGGGAGGCCGAAGAACACCTGGCGCAGGGACCTTGAGACGGACATAGAGCAGTGTGGACTGACATGGAAACAGCTGGAAGAGAAGGCCCAGGATAGAGGACTCTGGCGAACTGTATAGTCAACGGCCTATGCTCCATGAAAAGTAAGTAACCAACCATATACAGATTGGCAACATTTAACATTTAATTCATTAAAATAAAGTTACATAATGCTGCTTTAATATGATAAACATGTTAATAGATAGTCGATTTGAATACACCATGTGCACTTTTCCCTCATTATGTGGGTCAGTAATGTGTTTTGGACGGTCATGAAATACATTATGGTTATCATCACCACTCACTCTACTGAGTCTATGTACACTCAGAGTCAGACACAGACCAGAACCCAGGCCCGGCCGACACCAACACACTTCAGTCAGAGGGTCATGACCTGAATTCTCTCATTGACAGCTTTACAGAACGTGTGTCACCTCCAAATAGAAACTCTCTAAATATCTTTGCAGTCAGGCAGATCGTATATATATCTCCATATTTCATAAAGATTTATTTTGGGGACTTTTTTTTAAGCCTTTATTGATAGTGTATAATAGGTAGACAGGAAATGGGGGGGGGGGGGGAGAGATAGGAGCGACACGCAGCAAAGGGATCGGGACTCGAACCCGTGGTACGCCGTCAGCCTACATTGGAGCCTATACGTGCCCGGACGGACCGCTAGGCCAGCAGTCCGGCCCTGTAGCTTCATATTTAAACTTCCAAGTTCTAAAAGTAACACAAATACCCAAATTGCTTGTTGTGAGCATGTACTGTAGACCGGCTACTTTTGAAAGATGTTGAAAGTGGTTAAGTCTGTGGGTTTTACAATAGTTACCCAATGAAGAGAGCTTGTGGCAAAATAATAACTGGAACACACTGACACAGGTTCCTTTTTTTCGGTTTTGAACATACAAGGTTTCTGCCTGTGGCATCGCAGCGATGACATACAGTACCATTATGGCCTCTGGGCAGTGTTGATTTTGTCGACTAAAACTAAGACGAAAAATTAAGTAGGCTAATCATCATTGAACTAATCAATCCTATATCCTATAAGTGATCTACAAGCTTAAAGTGTTATTGTTAGCTTGTAGATCGGCTATTTTCGAATATTAAGGTTGAAGTTGTTCAAGTTGTGTACTTACACGTATACATTGATAGTCAGTTGTTGTATTGTTCCGTTTACAGTCCAATGTTCATGTGCATCTATGGCCCACTAGCCACTAGAGGGCAATGTTCTGCAGTGTGCAAATTCATGGATTAGTTATAAGTACTCATTTTACTTTAGAACATTATACAGCATTTATAATAACTTATGCGGTCAAGTATTTTATAACCTTCATAATTTGCTGGACACTCAGACAAAGTTTCACACATGTAATGACATTGCTGGAGGTGTAGGCAGAAATCTATTTTTTCACTTCGATATGACTGTGGCCACAACAAAGTATGCTTTACAATGCGTTATGTGAGTATTTATAAATCATAGTTTTAAGCAGATTGTAAATTGTAATGCATTTATACTTGACCTCAACATAAGTAATAACCAAGATAGGCTTTACTCTTAGGTACACAACAAGATGTAACAATAAAGTACAACCGACTGAGGTAAGATTAATTACTAGTGGAATCACACACACGAATAAATGCACATGCGCACGCATGCATTCGTGCACATTTTTTGATTAAAACTTCTTATTGATTATCATCATTTAACGTTCATTGTGTAACTTTGTAACTTGGTGTTGGTTCTCCATAATGTGAGGGTTGTGTAACTTTGGACAGATCATGAAGCAACTGTGGTCACCTCTAGCTTCCGTTTGTACAGCCTACTGTACATTGTGGTTTGGTAGTTAGAATGAGTGTGTGTGTGTGTGTGTGTGTGTGTGTGTGTGTGTGTGTGTGTGGGGGGGGGGGGGTGCATGAGTTTGCACAACCTGTGTTTGAGAATTTAGGTTTTGTACATCCTTAATGCTAGATCTATGAAGCCAAACCAGCCACAGGCTGACATGGTGATATTTTGCTAAGCTAGTTATGGTTATAGTTCATACAACGTAGTTACTATTTATTTGTACTCATGGCTCAAGGCTCTCATACTTCTATGGAATCAGATATTTATGCCAAGCCAGACATGGAAAAGAAGGTGAGAAAGAGAGATGGAGACACAGAATCAGATATTTATGCCGAGCCAGACATGAAAAAGAAGGTGAGAAAGAAAGATGGAGACAGAGGACAGAGGGTAGATTGGGAGGAGAGAGTGGTGGACATCTACCAGAGTGTGGGTGACTGTGTCCCTGGACCACAGGAGGCCATGACGGACAACACAGCAGGAAGACAGGCTCAGGGTGAGTTTGATAAAGTTGTGAATCCTTGTCAAGGTCCCTTTTATCTTTTTAACGTGTAAAAAATACTACAACTGTCTGTCCTTAATTCAAGAAAAGATTATTCAGATACATACAGAATTTCTTGCAGCACCTGCACATTCTTATGGCCTGGCTCTAAGACCATAACAAAAAGGTTGAGAGCCTGGCAGACCAGACCGGAGGTTACTAAAAAGTGTTTTATTAACACTTAGAATGCTGAAAGCGTTTTTAAACGTTTTATTATAGCCACCCCTGATATGCGCATAACGTTTTTATACGTTTTATGGTCCAAAAAACGTTTTTTTATTGATTACTATAGTTCAACTATATTTGCGCCCGGACAACTCATAATGTAACACCGATCGGCTCTAAAAAGAGTTAAAACCCCCCCCTGCTGAAAAGAGGTGTTGGTCTGAGAAGCGTCTGGCACCGCCTATTGGTTGGTCTATGCGAGGACGTACGACGTAATGGAGACGGCCGTCCGGCATAGACCAACGCAGATGTCAGGGGATCTAAAATGGATGGGACAATGCTCTTGTGTGTGTGAATACACTCGATTCCCCCTCCCCTCCTGTTTCTACATGGTTTCTCCGAGGGAGAATGGTGGGGGGGGGGTCTCTTCCTCTTGGATCGCATTGGCAGTTCCCCCCCCACTCCCGAGTCCCCACTGCTTTCAACTGCAAGGCTTGCCTTGCACTCTCATTCTCGGAACAAGATACAACGCAATTTGCTCTCTGCCCGTATATAAACCTGCAACGATCGGCATTTGATTTCATAACGTTTGCCAGACACATGTGGAGTTAGTCATGGACAGATTGCACATCATTATCGAGGGACCGCCATGATACGTTGGTCGCTGATCGCAAGCCATAGCGTCTATTCCTATAATTGTTGACGTACTGCTGCTGCTGCTGCTTTGCTCGCATCCAACCATCCATCCCCCTTTCTCGTTGTTTTTTTTCTTCCAAACACGTTGACGTGCTGCTTCTGCTGCTGCCGCATCCAACGATCCATCCCCCTTTCTCGTTGTTATTTTTTTTCCAAACATGTCCAGACACAATCCGATCCAGTCTCGCGTCTCACCTTATAGATACACGAGACTGGATCGATGAGGTTAGTGGTATGTCTGGACATGTTTGGAGCGGCACACGACAATCGACAATAATGTTGATTATGCAAGATCATTTCCTCAAAGCCTAGTTGCCCCCCCCCCCCTGTTACTGCGATTGTAGCTCGAATCACAGAATGAGTTCAATGAGCGTAGGGAGAGGGCACATATGGGGCTACGATTGAGGCTGATTTATATTTTCTAACAACTTAGGAGAGAGACTGACCACGATGCAGGCAGAAGAAAGTTTCCAAGTCCGTTTTATGATCAGATATGTGCATCAAGACTCTCTGCTTTCATAAGAAAAAAACTAATACTGTAATTGCGAATGCAATGAGCACTTACTATGAGACCTAGCAGATCACGTCTGTCTGTCTGTGTGTGTGTGTGTGTGTGTGTGTGTGTGTGTGTGTGTGTGTGTGTGTGTGTGTGTGTGTGTGTGTGTGTGTGTGTGTGTGTGTGTGTGTGTGTGTGTGTGTGTGTGTGTGTGTGTCTGTCTGTCTGTCTGTCCCGCTTACTGTATATGTGGACCTGGCCCTTTTGTGCCCATATATGGAGCTGAGTGATTTGTGAGTCATGGTGACATGAGTGTGATGGTGTGGTCCTGCTTTGGGGACTCCTTATATGGTTATGGCTGAGTCATGGTGACATGAGTGTGATGGCGTCTTTTGTGACCATATATGGAGCTGGCGTGGTCCAAGCACTAACTATGACACCCTGCAGATCATGTCTGTAATTTATTCTAATTGTTATTGCAATTTACGATCTGCGTTCGCTTTCCGCGTTCGCGCGTCTTACTCGTAATAATAAAAATCACACCCCTGTGAAGTGAGCAGTGCAATGTTGTGAAGTGAGCAGTGCAACATTGCACTGCTCACTTCACTGGGGTGTGATTTCTATTATTATTACAGTATTAGTATTTTTCTTATGAAAGCAGAGAGTATTCTGTTTCATACGGTATATAGTATGTACATGTCGCTATAGGCCTTATTTTGTGAATATTTAGTTGTTAGGTCCATGCTTTCTCTAAAATTATCTTTTTCAGAGAACTTTAGAGATGGCATGGGCCTGAATAACTATTATTCACAAAATAAGGCCTATAGCGACATGTACATACTATATACCGTATGAAACAGTAGACTCTCTGCTTTCATAAGAAAAATACTAATACTGTAATAATAATAAAAATCACACCCCTGTGAAGTGAGCAGTGCAATTGCACTGCTCACTTCACAGGGGTGTGATTTTTCTGGGTGGTATTTTTCTTATGAAAGCAGAGAGTCTACTGTTTCATACGGTATATAGTATGTACATGTCGCTATAGGCCTTATTTTGTGAATAATAGTTATTCGGGTCCATGCCTTCTCTAAAGTTCTCTGGTGGGCGCAAGCTGCATTCAATAGCCAATTAGTGACAAACTGTACATGGGATCAATGTGTATTTGTTTTCCTCCTAAAAGTAGACATTCAGGGCTTTCATTCAGTGTATAGTATGTATATGATATCTTTTTATATCTGTCTGTCAATGTCTGTCAACTTCAAGCCTCCATATCTCTGTTGTTTTTTTTCACGAGCAGCGTGCAGGCAAAAGCAGGCGTTAGAAAAAGGTCAATATCTCCAGAATGGAAGATGGTAGAATCATAATTTTTTTTTTAAATTAGTGGACAAGTTGGGCTTTCTTTTGATTTATGCGGTGTGATTCTCGCTATAAGAGGCCCCTCGCTGTGGGCCCCCCAAAAAGTTCAAAAAGCCCATGTTAACCCCTTAGCACCAGTAAGCCTTGGTCCGCTAGAACCTGTAGCAGTTAAAGTGTTAACAAACAAATGAATTCAATCTGAGACTTAAGTTTCCAACTCATAATGGCATGCTGCCCAAAACGCCAGGCAAAACAAACAGTCAAGGTTGCTCTTCGGTAGCCTGTTAAAAATGCTAATGTCACTGCTACTGAATTAGTTACATTTTCGCTAGAAGCCGACTATCATATAAGAGTGACCGACTGTGACAGCTTGTTTATTTTTGGACCACAACGCTTATAGTAGACGATATTAAGATGACCCCGTCACCCCGTGTTATTCTCCATAGAGAAATTACTTCCGCGAACATGGGGAATCGAAGGGATGAGCGAGTTACGTCAGGACTTCGGTGCTCTATGGAATAATATCCTTTACTATAATTCCTTCGATATGTTTTAGAGATATGTTGTTCAGTTCTAGCCAGGACGGCCCGGGTTCACAGACTACAGTCTTGTTTTTCTCTTTCTATCTCTCTATCAGTCACGGCAAACCTGGTAGCCGTTTCAGGACAGCGCTCTGAAACAGAGAGGAGGCCCCTCGGAGTGGTTGCAGGGTGTCTGGGGAATCTGCTGAGGAGGCCTCTCGGAGTGGTTGCTGCAGGGTTTCTGGGGATACTGCTGGGTGTGATCATAGGCCTGGGCGTGAGCTGTGAGTATTGCATGGAGTTTGTTGCCTGACATCTTCTAGCGGTGACAATTAAGGCCTTGTTTAAAAAGCAGAAGTCTTGCACACATCCAGTTCCTCGCTGGTGCTGGACAAAAAGGTAGACGCATATACAGGAAACAACTATTAAGGCCACCACAGCTTTAACCCAAAATGTTGACTTTTTTATTATCGTTATTAGTATTTTTATTTTTTTTGTAATCAAATTCATCGTTTCTTTTTGTATTATTGCATTGCATGATATGCATCTGAAAAGTATGATGAATAAAGTAGTGTTGACAAGTGACAATTGCACATGAAAAAAGGATAATTAACATAACATTGAGATTTTCTTCTCAAATAAAGTGTTCCACCACAGATGCTTGACCTCATCATGAACAGTAGCGATAACTGTCTTTATCATCCATTTCTGTCCTTGGCAGATCGTTCACCCAGCAGTAACATCATGGCCAACGACACCCTGGTACATGATCATAACACACTGAAGTCCTACCATACTCTGAGCTTGGAGATTACCAACCTGACGCAGGAGAACAACCAGCTAAAGTCCGTCAACACCGACCTGACGCAGGAGAAGGATCAGCTTCAAAGTGAAGTAAACCAGCTGAAGACACAGACAGCAGGTGAGAGAAGATACAAAATAACTTAAATAATATCATTGATATTTTAATTATTATCTGGGATATAGAGGTAGAAATTAAGCTCATCACTGCTGGTGTATATGACAACTATCATAGAACAATCATTATTCTTAAGATGCACGTCACCCGTTTTCAAGCTCAAGTATAACTAAATCTGTCAAATAAATGTAGTGGAGTAAAAACTACAATATCTTCCTCTGGGATGTAGTGGAGTAGTAGTAGGAAGTAGGAAGTAGGTGTAGCCCCCATGCAGCCAAGACCCAGCCCGCAACATGTCCTGCTAATCGGGCTCAGCCCTATAGAGCGCCGCAGTCCCGCCCCCTTTCATGACGACGCCAGGCCCAGGAAATAAATCCCAATGCATTTTTCCCATAGACATTTCAAAACGTATTCATTTAAAAGACCTTTTAAGCATCGTACGAAGACAACTCGAGTCGTGACAAATCATGACAACAAACACAATATTTTAGACCAAACAAATAATTACAAAGAAGAAAAAAGTGTTGTAACCTGCCATTTTTTTCTACTTTCTAATTCTTTGTTTGGCCATTTGTGTTTATTGTCATGATTTGTCACGACAAGAGTTGGCTTTGTCCACGGCGTAAACGTCTTTAAATAAATACTTTCTGAAAAGTCTATGAGGAAAATTATTTATTTTCCGGGTCTCTCGAGGGGGCGGGACTGCGACGCTCTATTGGCACGGTAGGTTGTGCGTTGGTCTGGCGAGTGGGAGCCCCGGGTTCAATCCAATGTGAGAGGACGTGCTTCAATGACTGGGGGGGGGATTGTAGCCCCCAGCCAAGACCCAGCCTGCAACAGTCCTGCCAATCGTGCTCAGCCCTATTGGCACGGTAGGCTGCGCGTTGGTCTGGCGAGTGGGAGCCCTGTGTTCAATACACGCAATGCTACATAGGCCTACCACAAAATTGAAATACTTAATTAACTAAGTACAAATAAGTACAAATACCAGAAAAGTTTACTTGAGTAAATGTGTGGAGTAGAAAACACCATTGATATAATAGATGAATAGTTTTGCCTCCACTCCACTACATCTCTGACTACTGTTATTATTACAACTATGTGGTAGAATTCATTATCAGTACATTGAAAATACATCAGTAAATCTCCTGTTTGATGTTTTTAGACAAGTCGTGCTGTCCCAGTGGATGGAAGAAGTTTGGATGCAGCTGTTACTACAGAACTACTGAAAGGAAAACATGGCAGGAAGCTAGAGAGTACTGTCTGAATCAAGGAGCTGGTCTGGTGGTAATTAACAGTAGAGAAGAACAGGTTAGTTGTGTCCGTGTCCGTGTGTGTGTGTGTGTGTGTGTGTGTGTGTGTGTGTGTGTCTGTGTGTGTGTGTGTGTGTGTGTGAGCGTGTGTCCATCATCCAGATACGACTCAAGTAAATAGGGTGCTATCTTTCCTTTATTTTTGACGATGGTTTCTCAGATTGTCCACATAGTTGCATGTGATCTAATTCCATGATTATAGTGAAGAAGTGAATGTATTGGATACAATTAATGATGATTCAATCGTGTACAAATAATCAGGTATTCATCGATGGATGGACTGCCACTGGTGGTTATTATTCATGGGTTGGTCTGACCTGGACTGGGGGCAGCTGGACGTGGGTGGATGGAACAGCACTGACAACACAGTGAGACATTTGACATGTTTTTATATTGTAATTCTATCAAAGTCACTGTATGTGAGTGACTGAGTGCATGTGGTTCAATACAGTGTTGTTTATTGTGCATGTACTACTACTGACTGTATGGGAGTGACTGAGTGGATGTGGTTCAATACAGTGTTGTTTATTGTGCAGGTACTTGGCCAGTGGATATCCCGATGTCTATGGAGATGGATGTGCAGCGTACTATCACAGGACTGACGCTGGAACATTGTATAATGTGTTATGTTCATCTGCAAGGGCATCAATCTGCGAGTCTTCACTTAAATTATCATAAGTAATAACCAAGATAGGCTTTACTCTTAGGTACCTGTACACAACAAGATGTAACAATAAAGTACAACCTTGAACCTGCATGAGTCATTTATACACAGATCTGAAAGTGAAAATGTACCATAACAAACAAACAAATAAATGTATCCATCTATCCTCTTACCTACCCTTTCTTTTTTTTGTCACTACACTGTCCTACACTCATTTCTAGATGTTGGTGAGAAATGTATATGTTCACAAAGTCTGGACTATCTTTGGTGTACCTTTGAAGCTCACATTCCCTGTCTTCTTATCTCTCCGTTCAAACTGCACGGAACCAAGACATGGCTGTATCAGCGACGGTGATCCCAGTCCTCTAATCCAACATCCACAAACAACATCGAGTCATCCATGATTGGTTTAGCCAGGTAAAGTACGCTCTGTAACTGAACCTCTATCTTATTTTAAACACAAGACCTGGACGATCACCTATAGCGGATTCTTCAGTAAAAGAATAAGCCTGGACAAGGTCAAAGGTCAAATGTACCGTGTATATACTTCCAATAACGAGTTAGATCTAGTCAGATCAATCTAAGCAGTCTGACTCCAGACGCGATTTACAGTAACACCCATGACATAATCTATATCTATACACCATACATACAGTATGACGCGAACAATCCAACACCATTTGTGACTTCAATGCTCAGAGATGGACACACATGAGGTCTGTTGCGTTGGCAACCAATAAACACAGCACCATCAACTCCAAGTCATCTGGGCCCTATATAGCTTCCTTGTTATCACATAAGTTTACAGACCTTCGATCCGCCAAGGTTTGACTTCACACTTTATCCCTGCGAGTATTTAATAATACCGAGCCGCCGCTGCGTGTATATATTTATTCCCCCGTTCCCCCACTTATTATTTTTAGATGCTTTTATCTGGTCTTGTAAACAGCTACATATACCACGCAGCAGCAGCAGCAGTGCTGTCAGTAGTTGCATACTGGATTTAAGCCTACCTCCTCCTCAGGGGGGGATGACAAGTGTTTCCCCCAATGTTGCTTTAATGAAGCCGAACGCTCTGCGTTCTCACACATTATGCAACGACGTGCACCGAGCAGGAGAGAGAGAGAGAGAGAGAGAGAGAGAGAGAGAGCGCTTCGTCTCCGATGTCTCCTCTGTGGCTTTTTGTTTGCTTTCTTCCAGTCTTTCTAGGCATGAGTTGATGACACAGCTCAGTGAGTGTGAGGGAGAGGGAGGCTCACCCCCCCCACACACACACACACACACACCGTCCTCCACCACACCCACCACCCTAAAAAAAGATCTAAGACATCACTGACAGCCACTTGTTTTGTTGTGCGTCCCTCCAACCTAACCCCTCCCTCCCTCCGAGGGTCCTCTGGCGGTGGAGATGACCCCCATGGACCACTACACTCTCACTCTCTCTCTCTCTCTCTCCCTTTGTCTCTCTCTCTCCGACTCGCCCATCCCACATTATACACCACATCCCTGACCCACACATAGGACGGCCAAGCGCTCTCTCTCTAGTCTAGTCCATGGCTGGCTGATATAGGGATGCAGAAGAAGGCTGTGCTTTGAGACGAGCAGTGATCCCAAAGTCAGTGTACTTGTACTGAACTAAAGTAAACCCCTCGACTCCACGGAGTGGGTTGGAAGTGGAGCGTTTTTAAACTAAAAACAAGGAGTATATACCAAGTACAAAGAAAACAAAGTAAGTGCCACCGACGATATATACCGAGTATTACAGCTCTTAGTTATAACCATGAGTGGTAGGCCTACTACCTTTGGGTACCGACGGGAGCTCGGGAAGTACGAGGAGGTGGACGAGGACGCGCTCCTGGCCGGCCTGTCCTCCGAGGAGCTGCGCGAGCTGGAGAGGGAGCTGGCGGACATGGAGCCCGACGGCGACGTCCCCATCGGCCTGCGGCAGAAGGACCAGACGGCCAAGACGCCCACGGGCGTCTACAGCAGGGAGGCTCTGCTCAGGTACTGGGACGACGAGAACAGGAGACCCACGGGCACGGAGACAGAGGGAGACCTGCAGAGGAGCCCCGGGCAGGTGAGAAGATAAGGTCTGAGCTTATTGGGTCATTGGGCTGTGTTTTACTGTATACGTTAACCGGTTTTGACCTGGGAACGATGATATGTCTTCTAAATCCTGACTGTTTTCTTGAAAAAGCTATGTTTCTATGTCAGTGGTTATTCGATTTTTCAAAAATAGCAGATCTACAAGCTCATAGCGCGCCACCGAGTGGCGCGCTATGAGCTTGTAGATCTGCTATTTTTCAATAGCTAAAGCATGACATAATGCTAACACCCAAAATGGGTTAAGCTGTTTCTAAAACATGTTTCATGTCATGTCAAGGCGTTAAAGTGTTTTGAACCGTTCTTCATTTTCGCTGGGGACCCCCTGGAAAATCCACAAGGACACCTGGTTTACGTACATGCACAGAGGAGTCCGCATTCCAGTTTATAACCAGGGTCATATTTGGGATAAGTCGCTCATTATATCTTCTGCACTGCACCGCACACGCACACACAGTTGACTAGTCTCTTATGCAATCTTACAAACTTTGTGAGCTTGTAGAGTGGCTGTTTTTGCCAATAGTTTCCCCCGGAAAATTGGGATGTTAGTGATCAAATGGTTAAACATTATGCTCGAGTGTCCCCCATTGTGAGCGAGTGCGAATCCTAGCCCTCTATAGCATGCCTTTTCTGGAGAGAACACTGGGTGAAAACAGCAGATCTACAAGCTCGCAACGCAAGTCTTTTCGGCAGGCCACATGGGAGAAGAAAGGAAGCACACCGAGAATAGACTCTTAGGGAACAGCGGGTCAACTAAGTATATTAGGGGGTTTGATTGATTGCCGTGATTGCAATTTGAGTCCAGCGCCAAGTAAAGCAATCAGTGAAAAGTTAACCGATTGCAGAAAGGTCACAGGGAATGTGACAGTTTTGTCTTTTCAGTAGATTAGAGTTTCGGCTTTAGTTAAAGTGATTGGTTTGTCAACCATAGTATCATGTGTAGACTGAGCCCTGGGCCCTCAAGGAAGTATATAAGGAATAGTGTAAGTATAGGCTACATCAATATAGTTTCACACAGTTGCAAACAACTAAAATCCAAATGATGAATTCCATTCAAATGCGTTGCTATTTCCGTCATGCGTGTCACAGTCTAAGAATAATGAAATGCACATGAAACCGCAGCCTTCTTTAATAACGATTGTGTGACCGTGACAGTGTTCGGATAGCTATTCTTCATTAGAAAGTCACTCAGACAGACACAGACGCTGCAGAATGTCAGGGCTTGACCTGGTTTTCCATCCTGTTGACGATACGCAGGCCGCCACTACCGAGGAGGGGGAGGAGGAGGAGGAGGAGGAGGAGGAGGGGGGGGGGCGGGCAGATAAGAGCCACAAGGAACAGATGACACTGAGTGACAGCGACGCCACCAAGCCCTTCAAGGACTGTGGAAAAAACAGAAACATTTTCCAGAAGAGCAAAGTCAAAGGCAGGTCACCCAGAGACGGGAAGGCGGAGGAGGAGGAGGAGGAGGAGGAGAAGAAAGACGAGTGCAAAAAGGAGGGACCGTCGAAGACCGCGAGTCTCCAAAACAAGACTCGTAATGGCGTCTCAAAGGGCCTCGTCGTGCCGGGAAACGCCTCCAGGAGGAACGACGCACTGAGGACCGAACCCGCCGCGGAGACGGACGCGGAGGAGCGCGGAGGAAACCCCATCGCGGTCGACGCGGCGCTGGAGGAGGTCCTGCGCGACGACCCGTCCCGCTGCGAGGTGAACCTCAACAACGTGGAGGACGTCTCCCGCGAGACGCTGCTCCGCTTCGCCGAGGCGCTGGGCGCCAACACGCACGTGCGCGTCTTCAGCCTGGCCAACACGCAGGCCGACGACCGCGTGGCCCTCGCCGTCTCCCGGATGCTCGCGGAGAACCGCTCCGTGCGCAACCTCAACATCGAGTCCAACTTCGTGTCGGGCCGGGGCATCCTGGCGCTGCTGGCCGCGCTGCGCACCAACAGCACGCTGGTGGAGCTGCGCTTCCACAACCAGCGGCACATCTGCGGCGGCCGCGTGGAGATGGAGATGGTGCAGCTGCTGAGGGAGAACGGCACGCTGCTCAAGCTGGGCTACCAGTTCGACCTCCCGGGCCCCCGGATGGCCGCCACGGGCATCCTGACGCGCAACCAGGACCGGCAGAGGCAGACGAGGCTGCGGCAGCAGAAGGAGCAGCAGCAGGGTTGTCGTCCCGGAGAGGAGGCGCCGTCCACCGTCACCACCACCACCACCACCACCATGTCACCCTGCAAAGCCCAGCTCTCTGCAGGCCCTTCCAGTACCACCAAGAAGACTCTGAAGAAATCAGCACAGGCCTCTAAAGTGGCCCAGACTAAAGTTAAGACTTCCTCCATGCCACCACCTCCTCCTCCTCCTCCTCCTCCCCCGCCGCCCTCGTCTGCCCTGCAGGAACAACAGCCGCCGTCTGAAAAGAACACTCCGACGAGGAGGATCGCGGAGCGGGTGAAGCAGCAGCAGGCGGTCGTCTCCAACAACAACAACACAAAGCAGGGCCAATCAAGCCCGTCGTGCAGGAAGCTCAAATCAAAGAAGGTCAAGAACGGCACTAACGAGAAGGAGAGCGCGGATATTCTCAAGGAGCTGAGGAACGCCCTGAAGCCCTCCTCGTCGTCGTCGTCGCCGCAGAAGAAGAGAGTGGAGACGTCGTCTCGGCCCCTCGTGGCGCGCAGCAACACCCGCGACGACCTGATGGAGGCCATTCGGGGCAGTGGCGTTGGGTCATTGAAAAGGGTAAGCATGTCCCGTTGTTGTTATAGGCCCGGCGTCGACATCTAAAAAAAAATGTCGTCTAAATTCTGACAGTTTTCTGAAATACCTCATGTTTCTGTATCAGTGGTGCTCCATATTTCATGTCAAGGACCCCCAGAATTATATGTAATTGGCCGCCGACCCTCATCTGAAAATATGTAGTTCCAGGGACCCCCCCCACAAGCAAAGATTTGAGTTAAAAATCGCTCTGAAAGAATATATTCAAACATTTGGGCTACATTTTCATGACTTTAAAAAAATAGCAGACCTACAAGCAATCGGTGCCGCGCTATGAGCTTGTAGATCTGCTATTTTTCAATAGCTAAAGCATAACATAATGCTTAAAACAGCACCGATTCTAACGGTTTTCTGAATCAGTGATCAGTGGTGCTCAAACTTTTTCATGTCAAGGACCCTCAAATGTACTGGTATTTGGCCGCATGAACCCACATCCCAAAATATTTTGTTCCAAGGACTCCCAGAAGCAAATGTTAAAAAGGTTTGCTTTAAAAACTGTATAGTCAAAGTAGTAATGAACTGCTATTTTTGAATAGCCAAACTATAAAATAATGTTTAAAGTCATAACGCAGATGCTTTCCATGGTTTTAATGCACTAAAAGGGTAAACGTCCCACTAAATAGTGATAGCAAAACAACACACAAGCTCATACATACTCCAGCCAGGCCAGGGTGAATTGAGGTTATCAATCACCACGTGTGAGGTGATAGTTTATCACCTCACACAGTGATAAGAGTTGAGGCCATCATACTCGCGGTGATGTCCTTAAGCATTGACTCCCTATGGTTTAGATGTGAAATCCCGCCCACTCCTGTACCTACTACCTACACAACCAAGCCGCCCACCAATACTTGTGAATGATGATGAATTGAAAACAGTGCCGGACACTCTTGTAAAGTAAGTTGCCTTGCGGAGCCATGATATCCAGGTATCCAGGCCCGCCAAAATCAACTGTCGATTTAGTCGACTAAAATCTTATGATATTTTAGTAGACTAAAACTAGACTAACACTAAAACATTCCAGGTGACTAAAATGTGACTAAAACTAAATGAAAACTATTCAAGAGACTACAACTAAAACCTAAATTTGCTACCAAACAACACTGCTGACAGTCTGTGTCCGCGGCGAGCGACTACACCGCGGTGATGAGCCATCACCTAAAACGTGTAGTATTATGCAGTGCAGTGATGAATGTATACACACTTATCTTAACTTCCCTGAGGGAGCAACCTGCTCTCATTAAGAGCACAGCCTTTCGACCCTGTTAATTCCACACACTGCAGCTATAAACAGTGGTGGTATATTCACCTTTTTCCTAGGCTGTGTGTGTTCCACTTCTTGTCGATTTCATTGGATATCATTGGTCATCTGACCAGTTTCATTGGAATTTCATTGGATCAAATCGACAGGAAGTGGAACACAGCCTATAGGAAACAGGTGAATACTCTCATTTTTTGAGTGGTGCAACCACTCCAAGGAACAGCAATGTCCCCATGTCCCAACCTATGTCCTAATGTGACTATGTCCGTTTAGAGTACCAGTAGGGGCAAAAGTGGCGCTGTTGTGCCAGAAACAGAGAGAGAGAGATAGTGTTGCACTGTTGCCTGCTAATGAGAGAGAGAGAGAGAGAGAGAGGGGGGAGAGTTGCACCACTCAGTTCACACAGGTGTGATTTGTTATTTTCACTTCAGTATAAAAGTATAATACCTCATTGTAGAAATAGTACTACTGAATAGCCATATAGCAAAAAAAACAACAATAGACACAGTTCCGGGGTGTGAAGAACAAAGTGAAGTAACTGTACAATGCAGAGATTATTAACGCATACAGTATACAGTATACACATCACGTCTCAGAGGCCCGGGAGCAACCTGCTGTCATTATGGTCTATGGAGCACAGCCCTGTGAATTCCACACACTTCGTGCAGGCTATAAATAGACGGACATTTTCACCGTTGACTTGATAAGTGGAATGGATGGCTCAGAGCGGAGCGCTGAGGCACATGCAGACGAAGTCGAACCCGGCCAGCTGTTGTGCAGCTTTAACGCAGCAGTAGGCCTAATTGTACATTGATGACTGCTCATGTATTCCAAACCCTCCGGAGCAAGATTAAAGGAGACGTTGAACTGAGGCACCAGTGGTGGCGCTTTTTATGCTTTCACACACACAGAGGCCCCTTTTCTATACCAAAAGAACTGGTTCTAGAACTGGTTCCGTTCTTTCTTTTTTTTTATGATGGTTTATATCACACCTGTATCTTCCAACCTGAATAGTGACACGGCCACTTTGGTTCACACTTCAGGGCAAGTTTTTTTTTTTTTTTTTACAGTTCCGAACCAACGTTTAGGCAGCGGCTGCCTTATATCTCCAGAATTGTGCTATGAAATGTAAATCTGTCTGTCTGCATTTATGTGTGTGTGGAAACAAGTAAACAGCAGCAGGATCTGTCGAGGTGACAATGTAACTGTGACATTTGAGTGTAGCCTAATAGTCAAATAAATAATTAGAAAAAAAAAGAGAAAAGAATGAGTCAAAAATAAAGAAAACACCACTGCTTGGAGTAGATGGGTGAGAAAGGGTGTGTATATATATATATATATATATATATACACACACACACACACATAGGACCCCACCACAGACATCTGGTCCGTTCCCCAACCATGGATTAAAGTGTTTCATAAACAATTAGCAACAAATTATTATGCTTTGGCAGATCTGGCTAAAGCCTAAAGCCAGACAAACACCAAAAGGGGTTGCCGCCCAGAATGGGTTAAACACGTGTTCTGTCGAAATGTCAAAGCATAGAGAAAGTAGACTCTCAAACATGATGCTCCCAAAATAACAATCTATTATACTAGAAAATAATACAAAGGGAAAAACGGCTTTGTTGACTTTAGACTTTTACTTTGACCACTTCGAGTAGCTACTCTTATATTAAAACAACTAATACCCCAAAATAGGCTATCTACAAGCTTACAACACGTCACAGGCACGTTTGTAAGCTTATTTTCGGCGAGTGACACGATTACATACAAGCCACGATGGCTTCTATGGAATGCAAATGACTGTTGTTGACACTATACACAAGCAAATCCTATACGCAATCACTGTGGGTATAGGAAATGTGATTTCTTAGAAGTCCAGCCACTTGAACCCTAGCATTCCTATTATGCCGGCGGGGAGAACATATTTTGGTCAAATTAGTAGATATACAAGCTCAACGTGTCGCAGATTGTGACCTATAGCAGATTGTCTAATTTTAAGGAGAAGAGATGTAGAGGGAATACTAGTGAGCCTAGTATAGAGCCCTGAGGGACCCCCGGTAAAGTATATAGGATTTTAAGTGGTAAATTATAACGGCACTAATGCTCTCGGACAACAAAAAGGTGCATTGTCCATGTCCGTTGTGTATAGACCCTTAAAATGGGCACTCAAAATAGCCCCCTCTAACGAAATGATTGTGATGCATGGAATCCGATCGAGCCATTTCCCTCATTGGGCCGCCTGGAGTTCCCATGTCCTAAAATACACTCATGCACTTATCCACCAATTAGCACAGATGGTGGATGTCATGTCTGTGTCACTTATTTGTGTGTGTGTGTGTGTGTGTGTGTGTGTACGTACCATGGTCACAGGTTGCATTTAACTAACCAGCCTCCTTTGATCTTCCAACTGGCAGGTGGATCCACCACAGCAACCGAGCTAGAAGTCTACCATGGAGGGATAAGAAAACATGACCCATACATTCATACATAATGTATTTAAACTGCAGATGTGTAATGTTTATATACAAGCTTTGGACTGGAAAACAAAAATCATTATGATTACATGACATTGCCTATAGTGGTATGTGTTTCCGTTCAGCAATTGATGTATTTTGCTACAGTGTTTCAAATGTAAATATTGTTGTGTAGACTAAAATAAAGCACCAGAAGATTCCTTTTTGTTGCTATCATGGCTTCATAAGAAGAAACCCACAAGAAAACAAGTTCTTAAACAGTTTCATGCTTGTCTCAGTGGTGATTGGTGACAATGTGGCAGCATACACAACGTGAGTTAAGTTTTCACAAACATTTCACAGGAGACATTTTCGACAGGTGAACACAGCAGCTGGAGGTAATTTGCATTAATTATGTGTTAACTGCAGTGCCAGCATGACAGCTCCTGGACAGTTGACTAACTTTATGTGGTCAGAAAAATGAAGCATCCAGAATGAATGGTATGATGATATGCAAACGGATGCCATCTTGCCAGCAAGGTGCTAACTAGGTGCAACTTCCCATAGACAAGTCATCCAAACAGAAAAGTCCTATCCAATTGTATTAATTAACGTCAAACTCACCAACACGAAAAGCTTGAATTATCCTCTTACTATCTGCAAAGCGTTTGTTTCATAAAAATCCACCATGTTATGAGCTGGTACTTCCTGTAGAAATTCCTTGCAGATGATTCTTTTCAAAGTGTCAGAGTTTGGAAGCACTGGTTTCAGTAAAGGAACCCCCTGCTGCCTGATGGCAAGATGGCAGCCGTGTGCATAATTGCATATCATCAATTCAGCTGCGTTTGCCAAAGTCAACAAGGCTGCTGTGAAGAGTTCCATTGTCAGCACACTGGGTTAGGCTACGTTCTTTGTGCACCTGCCATTTACTGTCAATCACTTCATCATCTTCTTTCGTGTATCATCTTCTAATGTCCAGCTCTGTGTCGTGCAGCCAGGTGTCCATCACTGTCGAGTAGATTTGTTACATAACAAAAGTAAAGCCACAAAAAAGTATAAAAGTCCACATTCAAACTGACTTCATTGCAAAGTCAAAACGTACCTTGGCATGACAATATATACTTAAGGTACCAAAGTTAAAATAACGTTGACAATTTTACCAAAGCCAAGCTTGCTCAGGGTATAAATGTTATCTTGACCATCAGTTCAATATTTGTCTCAGTGTGTCTATGTGAGACATGACCTTTGGCACAATCTAATTGTCTCAATAGAAGAGCAGGGACACAAGGTGCAACCACCCCATATTGCACCAGCAGTTGAGACGAAGGACCATATCCATAATAATTGGGACTTTTCGGGGAGGGGTCAGAATAAATGATGGACTTAGATGGTTCTTCGTCTCAACTGTATAAGTTATATTGCACTAGCGTACTCTGTATGACACTGTAGTATGATAAAGTAGGGCATTAATTTACAACAAAAAAAAGTCAAAAACTAAAATGGTTAAATATGGAGATAAGAGACTTTGGCCCGACAGCGACGATATGCTCTTATACGCAAGCACTTGAACATTTGCAAATTAGGGCTATCAGCAATCAGCATATAGATGATGAGCAGCTGTTCACTTGACATACAGTAGACATAGCAAATGTCTTCTTCCCACAGGGGGGGAAGAATGAAGAGAGCTCTCATTACAGAGCTCATGTCTTCAGAGAGACACTAGATAAAATGTCAATTGGATGTCATTCTTCATGTACATATTCTAATCGAGGAAAATAAAACCCAGCTACACAGTAACTGTAAACATGTTATGACTGTTGCATTGTTGTGACAACCCTGTTGGTTGCCTTTGGTGTCTGTATATTTGATCCGGTGCCCGTTATTAAATTAAAACTAGAACAAAAAATTGTTAAGTTAATACTAGAGAAAAAAAGAAAATAAACTTTATTGTATAGATTAAATTGAATGAATTCATCATTTCATCCAGCTTGCAATATTTTGGGTGGATATAGATATTAATATTATCTAGTCAACAAAACTTATTTAGAAGACTAAACTAGACTAACGGTGAAAACATTTCAGATGACTTATATTACTAAACCAATTAGAATTTGCTGCCAAGTTCAATCTAGAGAAGAAAAAAATAAGTGCATCACGATTCACAACACATTTCCATGGAAAGGACCTTTTTAAAAAGGGAGAAAAAAAAGACAAAATGTATTTTGTAAATATTAACATTTATTTTAAAGTATACAATTTAGTATTTTCATTCCTCCCCCCCACCCCTATTTCACAGGTGTTCCATATCAGTATTACGGTTTCATAATGCAGCAAAGCCTCAGTGGAGGATGGTAAAGATTTAGACCAGTGGTTCTCAAATAGGTGGTCCAGGGAAGCTCTGGAGTTCCAAATGGACCCGTTACAGGTCTGGAACTCTGAGAGTGTACAAAATGGGTCCATTTCCTTCCATTTGTAAACTCTCAGAGTTGTGGGGGAGGGGGGGGGGGAAGGGTCCTTGAAATTAAAACGTTTTTCTGAGAACCACCGATTGATTCCGACAGACATTAACAGTTAAAACAAGCATCCATTAGTATTTCTGTACATATGTATAACGGAAAACATCACAGGCATAGTTATTGCCACATTGAAAGCAGTCAAACCAAAGAAGCTTCTTGCAAATGCAAATTTTGGTTCAATATTTTTTGCTCTTGTAACAGAGAGGCATTTACAGACTTGCATAAAAAAAAAACTTCTTTAACGACTCATTGAACAAAGTAAAGCCTGATTTATACTTTAGTCCAACAATAACAACCCGACCTATAAACACAAGTATAGATCAGGCATAAGGGAAAGATGTTTGTGTGCATCGGTTGGGGGTTATATTGCATGAAATACTGAGCAGGTGCGGATAACAATCTTAACGAGACATTTGCTTCTGAAGGGGTAACAGTAGGGTGTGTATTTAATGGGTGTTATTTCCAGAGAAAACAAAAGAACAGAAAGACAAATACAAACTTCGCTCCGAATGGAGACATAATGAATGATACTTCTCGTGCCTACTGTATATATGTGTATGCAGAACTATGCACACATAGTATGTTTTTTTTCCCCCACCCGTAGCGTTTATTCAAGCCTGGGGAAAGTTCAAAAGGACAAAATTCCTCTGTATCGGTTGTGTGAGAGTCACAACCGTGTTTGCAACTTATTAAAAATAAAAAAAATAAAAGTAATGCATTCTCACTTTCATCTTTTACACCACACTGCTTGCACAGTAAACAACATCCTCTGTGGGAAACGTTGCAGATTCTGAAGCTAAATGCGTTGTTTGTTTCACGTCAGACGTATGGGCACGTAGCCTCGATGATGCAGAGAAATACACATAATAGGGATAGGGTATTTTCCACCCACTTCCCCCCCCCTCTCTCTATATATACACATTCACAGATAAACACACATATTTACAGTATAAACATATGAAATATACACACAGACATATCTATATGTATATATATATCTATATCCACTGTATGCGAGTGTGTTTGTGTGATCTCACATCAGAGCATTAGGATTTAGGTTCAAAATTGGCAACTCCCCCCCCACACACTTAATTTCTAGTTGCTAGTTGACCAGAGATATCTGACCATGTCGTCTGTGGAACCTAAATTCAAAACATCATATGGCCTAAAAACAGCAGCTGCAGCAGCCACCTGCACTAACGAACCTATAGGACCACTGCTTTGAGAATCCAGCATGCTGTATGACTGACTGTCCCAATTATGAAGGACTTCACAGTCGTAGTGATATTGTACTGTAGTTGTATTGTTTTATTTCTCCAATTGTTTCCACAGGTTTTTTTTAGGCCATTCATTGAATTGCACACATCAGCAGGAAGACATCTCCGATATACGTCTGGCTACTCCAGTCTACGAGGGTGATTACCGTGTAGGGTAAGGGTTAGTGTTAAGCCCTTAAACCCCCGTATGGTTGAGTCCCTCAGGGCTTTATACTAGGGTTTTCTGTTTTTGTAGGGAAAGCTTTCGCTGAAGCTTGTTGATCGGCCATTTCCAACAAAAGCTTTCCCCACAATATGGATTGGATGCTGGGGTTTAAGTGGTTAACCAACACTCTCCCATTCTCCCAACCACTTTCTGTTTGCAGACACAGACATGCACATACACGTGCACATACACACACACGCACACCTATGACATAGTCATAGAAAATAAATGTGGAGGACTCCCAACTGTGTGCAAATTATGTAACAGCCTTGAACAACCACAAGAGGGCCTCAATTCTCTAGGAAGTGAACGTCTTATGAAAAATAAGTGTGCTAAACTAGGCTTTAATAAGAAACTTGGAAAAGGAAAACGTACGATAAGAAAATAGTGTTATCTCACATTAAACAACAACACAAAGGAGGATCCCGCCCATTATGTTACAAACGTACTCCCTTCTTTCCCTTTTTTCGGACAAAGAACGGGAACATTCAAAATGAACACCAAAAAATAAAATAAAGATATCCCCAACAAATAACTTGCACGCGGTTTAACTGTACTACTCGAGCTCGGCGATACAGAGGTTGCTTTTAAACTGGCATTAAGAGGCATGGCACAGCAATGTGACATTGTAACCCAGACTACATTTTTTACCACGGATGGTTTGCACGTAGCGTTAAAACTCAATATATACACCGTCGACCGCACGGAACTCCATTCTTTTCGGCAAGCGACGCCGTTGTGCTGACGGGGGTATAAAATGAGACCGGGGGCTCAGCCAGTGCTTTATGTATCTTAGTTATATATTATACAGTTCTAACATAGTAAGCCGTTTAAAGAGCCATCAGCTAGTTAGCTTAGCTAGCTGGTCATCTCTGGTTTAGAAAGCGTCGAGCAGTGGTTGCCAACCTTTTTCTTTGGATTAAAGAGCCCACTTGAAAGTCTCGTAGGTATTCGAGACCCCCACGATGGGTGGGGGCATTTTCAGAGCATGTTTATTTTTTAATGAGAAATCAAATGAATCGTGTTTTCCGGCTTGGATCAATGGAACTATAACGTAGTATTCTTTATCGGCATTAAAAGAAAACATACATTACGTTTTTTTTTTTATATTAATGTTTAGATCATAAATAAACCGCAGTCTTTTGCAAATGATATATCCTTCACGGGCCACGGGGTTGGGAACCGGCGGAACTAGATAAGTCTCTATGCCATGCTATTAACAGTGTTATGAGTGCGTTCTATGACAGGGAAGTCTGAAGGGAAAACGTGTGACAAACTTTACATGTTAAATGGATGAGGTATTGCACAGATTAATATTAATTAAAAAAGAAAGAAAGAGAAAGAAATAAAGAAAGAAAGAAAGAGAAAAAAAGGCAACAATAAATATACAGCATATTTCATACAACATTTACATTACAGTTTAGTTTTTGGAAGCCATGTTTTAGCGAGGAGAGACATCGTCACTCAGTCGTCCCATTCATCGTCATCCTCAAAATCTTCATCTTCATCATCATCCTCGTCTTCGTCTAAGAAAAGGGGGAAAAAAGCCAGTCCTATTTAGCTTCAAAGTCAACCTAGCGTCGCAATTCTAACCAGCTCACCTAGCGCCCCAATTCTGACCAGCTGGGTCATACCAAGACTCTAAAAAAAATGGGACTCCCGTGAAGAAGGAAGTGAAGTGGTCACGTGACTGGGCTGCACCATGACACTTTCATGGACACTTTCATGGGAGCCAAACTACCCGGAAGTTTGGAAGAATGCACATGAGCTCAGTGACCAGCTCATGAACATTTATGAACAGTTGAGACCTTTTGTAAAGTAATCACTTCTGGAAAATAACAGAAGACATGTAACACATGTACATCAAGCCGCGGCCTCGCACTACAGAAACAGGAGATATAGGCTCCGGTTGGTTCCCAAGGTTACTTACTCGTTACAATTTTTTGAAAAATCGAAGAGCGACTGACATTTTTTTAAACTGATCTCAGGTCAGAATGGGTTAACCAGACCAGTGTTGTGTCCAGTGGAAACCTCGTATGAATCTGATCTCAGGTCAGAATGGGTTAATCACCGGGGAACAATTCATTTCATCTTACCCGAGGAGTGGATGGCCTTGCTCCTCTTCTGCATCACCTCCATGAGAGCCCCCACGATGCCCGACGAGGGGGCCGACGGAAGACCCTCTGGGATGTCTGGCACCTGAACAACCACAACAACATCATCATTCAGCCACTGTAATCATGGTTAAATGAATAACATTAAAAGGGTACCTGCACACTGGTGCGTTTTTCAGATTCTTTGCTGCATTTTTCGGCCGTTTTTTTCCTGAAAAACACGGCCAGTCTGCAAGGATCTTAAGAGTAGACAAATCACTAAGTTGTTAAAAAAAAAAATCACACCTCTCTCTCTCTCTCTCTCTCTCATTATCAGTGCAGCACTATCCCCCTCTCTGTTTCTGGCACAACAGCGCCCCTAGTACTCGCCCCTACTCAAATCCCTATTAAAGACTCATTTTTACTCTATCGCTTTTAATTCAATTCAATTTAAGTCTACAAGTGTACAATGTTCCCACGTATTGCCCATTGCATTTTACATTTTGCTCTCTTACATATTGAAATAATGCTATATTCCGTTTGCCTCTGTGTATGTTATTATGCTTTGTAATGTGAAGCACTTTGGTTCGACCTTGGGTCGATGTAAATGTGCTATATAAATAAAGTTTGATTTGATTTGACACTGGTACTCATTCACGTCACATAGACACATAGGTGAACACCTATGTGACATTGCTGTTCCTTGGAGTGGTTGCACGACTCAAACTAGAACTATTTGCTTCAGGAAAAAAGAAAGGGTGTACAAAAGTCATAGAAAGTGTGTGTATGTGTGTGTGTGTGTGTGTGTGTGTGTGTGTGTGTGTGGGGTGGGCACCATAAGAGACAAGCACTCTTATGGTGATAAAGTTAACAAGCCTTTATTAATGGGTTAACTTTGAACTTGAAACGTGAAGTATGCTTCTCATGTGTGGCCCGACTTGAACCAAATCTCAACTCAATCTCAACCCCACAGAAGGATCTCTTGTGGGACTTGAAGAAGGCAAACCAGAGAATATTAGTTGAACTGGAGGCCACTGCACCTGAGGAATGGGCTGTTGAGCCATTTAAATAGTTATTTGTGTATTTCCAAAGGTTGACCGTTTGTGAATTATGCCAACAAAAAAGAATCTGCTTTGCAGTGGGGTTGAAAGACTTGCCAAACTGTTGAGGATGGAGTGCTGGGGGAACTAATATAAAAGTATTCCCCAAACATCATGAATAGTTGATTAGAATAGTGTTATATAAAAGCAATATCACACTCGAGGTCATGCTGCTACACAGTACAACAGCAGTTCTTCTCATGTGTGGTACTGCTTCAACAACATTACACACACACACACACACACACACACACACACACACACACACACACACACACACACACACACACACACACACACACACACACACACACACACCAAGCATTGGTATCGGGCATTTGGCATATTAACGGCACAGAGGAAGTTCTCCTGGCAGGACATTTTTGTCGGTGTGCGGGACTCCCCTTTTTCCTGCTCTTCAGATTGAGGTTACTTTTATGAAAATATCCGAGACCATTTAGCTTTTTTCTGGACATACAAGCTCATAGCGCGCCACCGAGTGGCGCGCTATGAGCTTGTATGTCGAAGAAAAATGGAAGAACGACCGACATAGAAACATAGCTTCTTCAGAAAACAGTCAGGATGTAGAAGACATTTTTTAGAATCTGATCTCAGGTCAGAATGGGTTTTAACCCAAACTCACCACCTTGAGCTTCATCCCCTGTCGGATCTGGTCCAGGAGGGCGTCCCGCCCCCCTCCGCTGGTGGCCACGGGGGGCTTGTTGTTCTGCTCCACCTTCTTGAGCTGCGTCCCGCCCCGGATCTGCTCCAGCAGCGCCGTGGGGCCCACCCCTCCCCCCACGGCGGGGGGGACCACCACGGGGGAGTGGGGCGAGGAGTCGCCCGCCGGCGCCACCGCCACCACGCCGCCGACGTCCAGCAGCTCGGGCGGGGGAGGGGGGCCGGGCGGCGGCGGTGGAGGAGGGGGAGGCGGGGGTGGAGGAGGAGCCACGCTGCCCCCACCCGTTGTTGTTGCTGGTGGGGGAGGAGGAGGAGGAGGAGCCTGTGGGGACTAGAAGGGTTTGGGTTACGATTAGGCATGTTGACGATTCATTGTGAATTGATTACAAAATTGATTCAAGCTGGTGTACAATTGAAATGGATTTTAATATAAACTGTGTTGCGATGCAAACGGCAGGTAAGAGCTCGAGGGAGGGATTTTTTTTTTAAATACAGGGTCTTTGTAAGAGAATTGATAAGAGTTTCCAGTCATTTGATACTAAAAAGAGGATAAGAGAAAACACAGTATTGGAGAAAAAAACCAGGATTTGTCATACAAATTATAATAATAATCAAAAATTGTACTTGACGATTAACAGCCATACAATTAAGTGCCATTAGTGACGACCAGGCCTTACCTGAGGAGAGAGGGAGGCGTGCGAGGGTGGTGGCGGAGGGGGTGGAGCCTGTTGTTGTTGTTGATGGAGTGAGGAGGAGCTGTGGTGATGGTGGTGACCTCCTCCTCCTCCTGCTCTGGTTGGTGGAGGAGGTGGAGGAGGCGGAGCTCCCAGGGCGCTCGGCCTGGAGGGCGGAGGCGGTGGAGGCGCCGACATGGGGGCCCGGGAGGGCGGCGGAGGGGGCGGGGCCCCACGCCCGCCCCGGGAGGGAGGGGGAGGAGGGGTGGGGCCGGGGGAGGAGGTGTGGGGGGGAGGAGGGGGAGGAGGAGGGGCTCCGCCGCCACCACCGCGAGAGGGAGGCGGAGGCGGGGCTGGGGTGGTGGAGGAGGAACAACAAAGGAGAAAAAAAAAGGAGTTAAGTTCCTTTCAAACGGGCAGCGATTAACGTGCCTAAGTAATTCATTTTCAACGAGACCTGCGTTATTTGTTCCTGTACGCGTGTGGAGAAGTCGAGAGGCGACAACAACGCAAGTGTATTTACGTACCAGAGTGCGGTCCCGCGAAATTGTCGCGCGCGTTGCTCGTTCCGCGCACGTGCGCCCCACAATTGACTAGACGTGGATTCTGTTGAGCTTATTTCCCTCTTTAGCAGACCTGGAGCAGACCCGTTCCAGGCGACGTCGTCTGCGTTAATCGATGCCCGTTTAAAAGTACCATTATGCTGTGTTCACACTGGTAGCTTAGCTACAAAGATACAGGATACCATTATTTTTCAATGGTCGACATGAAGATACAAAGATACATTAGACGTTTGTAGCTGCTACGAAAGCTACAAAAAGGTTGAGCTGGTTTCAACTTCAGCTACAAAAAGATGCAAAGATCTGAGGCCGGTTCTACAAATCCACAGACATGGAACAAATAAGATTTTTTTTCTATCCATCTATAAATGCACCACATCTCTGTACGTCTGTGTGTACGGCTGTAATGCACGTAACTCGAGAACCGTTTGCCCCGCCGACTTAAAATTCGACACACGCGTTCCACACGCCCACAGGGAGTGCAGTGCCCGGTGTCGAGTCGGTCAGACCCACGGTTGTCCAGAACCGCCACAAAAGGCCTCTGCCCGGCCTCTGGAGAGGGCCCCTGGCCAGGCTCCAGATATGGAGCTGGCCTGTTCTGACATCACAACACTCCATATTTGGGCATGCCTGACACAGAACTGGTATCGATTTCCAACTTCCATCGTTACTGACTGGGCGCTCTAACAGCCGGGCACAGGTCTTGTGTTCAAAAATAGCAGATATGAATATGAATACTTTTGTCTGAACCCCTCATATAAATCAAAGACAAAGACATATATGAGGAGGGCGTTATCATTTGGGAATTTCGAACAAAACCATGCCAGAAACCAAATTTGTTTTAGTTAATTAATTTGCAACTACAGTCATCATTACTATCACATCAAACACAATCAAACTCAACAAAAACAAGGCTCAAACCAAGACAGATCCAAGTGTGAGAATAAGCACAGCATGACGTCATGCAGAGAAACACAGCGTGGTAACCATCCATTATTCTCCTAGTGGTAATGCTAATAATTCAAATAGCCTAATCATAAATGAGCTGTACGCCATAATCATCAAGATTAAAACAAAAAAAGGTTTTAAATAACTACTTTATGCGCAATATAATATAATTATGAAAGTTTCACTTTTTGAATTATATTACGGAAGAAAATGAACTTCTAATTCTAATTCATTGAGATGGAGCTGTATACATATAATATTTTTTTCCTCTTCTTTTTCCCCCCAGTTTTGATCAAAATAGCTGATCTACAATCCCACAACGCATTGCAGCATGTTGAGAGCTTGTAGATGCTAGAAGCCATGTGCTTGAGCTCCACGACTCATGAATCACTGACACTGACTCATTATTCCATTTTTCACTTTCCTGTTTTGATGTAAATACTGGAGATTCGGAGTTGGGGCTATGGCGCCATGGTCACAGCGCCGCAACGCAAGCTATATGGGATGATCCAACTGCACATGTGTGGAATTACTGCAAGCTGCAGAGTGCCGGTCACTGCCACACAGAGAACACAGCGCACACACACACACACACGCGTGTGTAGGAACTGTTGCAGCTAGGCGTACATGGAACCCTGCCTTGACCGTACATAACTAAAGGAACTAGGCAGACATACAACTAAAAGTCTGCAATACTTGCACATCCCCAGGTATGGACTAGTCTTCATAATTGACTAAATGGATTAACTGTTGCATACCCTAAAACAGAGAAAGCAAGGACGCCAGAGAGAGAAAGAGCAAACAGGGACAAAGGCAGAGAAAGTACACACTACACACACACACATGTTACCCACCACACCACGTGGGCAGATCTGAGAAAAACAACCACATAAATCCCATTGAATCCACATGAAAACATCATCATCACTCTCATTAAGAAACCAGGTCTAGCGGAACTTCATGAAGTCATAGAAAATACAACACCTGCTGTACTATCATGAATGATTTTATGAACTAGTCTCCTACAAGTTGGATATCATCGCTGCAGAAACCAACTACGGTATATTTTTATTTATAAATCAGTGCTATTGAACACCCTCTACGCCTGTGTGCGGGATTTACACATTTTTTTTAAATGAAAAGTATTAAAAAGCGCTTCTGACTAAGTCTAACTCTATTGGATCCTCAAACTTCGTCATTCTACTCAATGATGGACAAAACAACTATCTCCACATTAATGGTCAAAAAACCTCCTAACTCCACTTAAGCTGTATGTGGGTATAAAGTTAGGATAATATTCAAGTATCTGACAATATATAAAGTCACCATACCAAATTTTGATGAGGCAGTATTGTGTAGTTTTAAAAACATGTAATATTTTGGACTGGAACCGTTATTCCTTTGCTGTATATTTTACTGTACAACACAGTCCAAGTGCTGAGGGCTGTACAGTAGGATACCCGGTGTCTGACACTCCTTTTCCTATTCCCAGTTGTACCCGTTGACCCCCTTTTTTGTGTCTTCATGACATGTATTAGTATTTTGTTTCTACCCTTACAGGCGCTGTATCAGTCCTGTGTTTCTCTACTGAACTGACATTGACAACTGAATGTCCCCCGGGGGATCTGTCACACCCATTTAAAGATGTTAACCATCTATCCATCTATCATAATATGTATCTCTGCTGTCGGGCAGAAACCACCCATCGCCAAGATGTTCATTGTTCAGGAAATGAAGAAAAACGTATATTTTTTAAAACAAAGCAATACTGCCTCGTCAAAGTTGGTATTGTGGCTTTATATATTGTCAATAACTTGCATGAGAGGAGAGGCGTTACGACTCGAGTCAGCTGCTTTAGCAGTTTGAGGGTCCAATGGAGTTAAGAGGTTTTGTCAATGGTTCAATATTTGTTCGAGCGGTGGGTACCACTGTCTCCTACATGTGACTGTGTGTCCCTATGTCTGTCTGTCTGTTTAGGGTGACAAAGCTTCACACTGTGCACAGGTGCATGATGGGAAGCTGAGTTTTTAGTGTAACACCAATGGCTGTCTGTCTGGGCCCAAGTGTTGCTGTTGAGCTTCACACTGAGCACTTAAGAGTACAGTACAGCACAGCACGAGTACAGTGTGAGTACAGTACGAGTACAGTATGAGTACATACAGTACCATGGATTTATATAATAATAATGAAGTTAGGTGGTTTCCCCCCCAACAGCGATATCCATCCAACCATATATCCCCATTTCAAAGATGTTAACCTTGCAGTGTCCTGCAAGAGTGTGTGTGTGTGTGTGTGTGTGTGTGTGTGTGTGTGTGTGTGTGAGAGAGATCAGGCTCCAGTGAGCTCACCTTGCCTGCGTAGCTCGTTCTTGACAGCCTCCACTCCTCCCTTCTTCTCGATAAAGTCGTAGATGACCTTGGAGGTCTCTTTGTCCTTGAGCTGAGCCTCTGAGATGCCACACATGTCAAACAGGTTCTTCAGCTCAGGGTCCAGGTTGTTCAGCTGCGTTACAAGAAAGAAAGACATTTTTTTTTGAAATGCACAATTTCACAACAACTAGTAGTATTGATCCATGGCAAATTTATAATGTCACTTCAGTTATAAGTTAAGTGTTCTCTGTTGGTTGGAAACCGCATACATCCAAAACTGATACTGTTCAGGATTCAAATTCAACATTTTTCAGATGGGGTTCGCACTCCGCAGCCAAAGGCAAAACGTCACTATTAGCAAAGTTCAAGTGTTCCTTCACGTTGCAACAAACAACATGGGTCGGAAGGGTTCTCTACCGCGGAGACGAGCGCCAAACAACCTGTAGCTCTTTGTTTGTTCAATATGTTGTCCACAAAATGTGATTCGTGTTGAAGGGCGTCTGACTGCATTATGTCACGTACATAGTTCACAGACCTTATTATAGACTAGAACATTGACGTTTTAAATCCCATCATGTAATAGAATTTCCCTGAGGTTTGCCATGGCACATTTGTCTGCCTCTGATCACAGCCAAGCACAGTACATTAGGGTGAAGTGAGGAAATGTCAGACAAACATTTGATGAATATGAGCACCCCCCCAACCCCTTTTCATTATCAGGGTCCATTATTTATTATTTGGCCTTTGAGCCACACAGACCGGCATTTCATGAGATTTAACAAATGTTTTGTCGTCAGATTGGATTTTGTCCACAATTCCATGATGTATTGAGGTTGGTAGTGGTATTGGTAGTAATTATTATTATTCTACATTCTTAATTGTGTAGATTTCTTAAATAATGCAGATGTTTAACAATAATTTAACTCTTGGTCCATTTGTTTTCATTTTACACTCTCAAGAGTAAACCCATTTGGACGATTCTATGCCTTCCAACAGTTTTCTGAAAAAGCCATGTTTCTATGTCAGTGGTTGTCAAACATTTTCATGTCAAGGACCCCCAAGATTATATGTAATTGGCCGCCGACCCCCATCTGAAGATATGTTGTTCCAGGGACCTCCCCAGAAGCAAAGATTTGAGTTAAAAACTTTGGCTCTGAAAGAACATATATTCAAATATTTGCGCCACATTTGCACGATTTTTCAAAAATAGCAGATCTACAAGCTCATAACGAGGCACTCTGTGCCACGCTATGAGCATGTAGATCTGCTATTTCTCAAAAGCTAAAGTATAACATAATGCTTAAAACACCAAAAGGGGTTTCCGCCCAGAATGGGTTAAAGATCTAATAAGGGTCCATTTGGTTACCAGCTCTCCATCATTTAGCTGGCCGGGGACCACCTGGAACCCCCTCAAGGACCACTGGTGGTCCCCGGACCACTGGTTGAGAACCACTGGTCTAGACACTAGGGCTGCGTTGCTGCACGATATGGACCACATGTCCAGTGTTGCATACAGAATACAGATCATTTACACTTTACACAGTAAAAGGTTGGTTCACTGACAGAAGTGCAAGTCTGCCACCTAGTGGTCGTCAGTCAGCAAGCAGAAATACAACCGAGATGACCTGTAGAGCCATGTGGTTTTCACCTGCCTCAATACAACGGCTCCAATTAATTTAACGTGCTGCTGAAAGACTAGTTAACTGGGTCCAGCAGAAGGTGTTCCAGTTCTGGCGTCTTTGGGTTCAAGTTCAAGGTCCTGGTGCTCACATAGATTAGACACATAGGCCTCTTTTCTACCGGGGTTGAACTGAGCCAGTTCTCTTTTTTTTTTAACCCCTGCCTAATATTGAACCAGTTCAGAGTGTTTCCACTGGAAATTAATTGGTTCAGGACCCTAAAAAGTTGGAACAAAAATAAATAAAAAAGGCCTCCGGTTCCGTGAAAGCACCAAAGGTTCCAAGAATCTAGTAACGGAACCAGTTCTAGAACCAACTTTATTTTGGTGGAAAAAGGGCCATGTAGAACTCACAGTGAGGCAGCTGAATATCAAACTGACCTGCTAGAACCATACAGTATGTGACCAGCAGGAGGTCAGCTGACCAGGGGCCTATTGGTCATTCCTCGTACTATAGGCTAATCCCCAAAGGTGACAGAGCTTTTGAGGAATGTCATTGAGTTACTTACTGTACCTCCACAACAGTTAGAACAAACCAGATATGCCATTGACAGTTTTCCACTTTTACGAATTTATCTTCGCCAACTCAATGGATTCCGTTCTCCACAGCATATCATTTGAGGCATCTACAGTATACGGTGTACTGTGTGCGTGCGTGATAGTTTTGCATGCATGGTCACTCACCTAAATGAGGGCATAATTAAGCCCTAGTGTTATCAGTCATGCTTATGGTGTTTTGAAGAGAGATTGATAATAATTATGTGCATGCACCAATTTGTGTTCCGTGCTACTGGTTGCTCTACTTTATACACAACAATCCCTTCTGTTTCAACAGAGCATAAATGACAGCTGTGTAAATATGAACGGAACGGATGCTAATGTAATTCCTCGGCTGGCTCTGCAAGGGCAATGTTGTGATTGTGAAACGCATTAATCGGTATTCTGACCAGGAAACACAATAAGAAAAAAACCCAAAAAGAACAGAACGCTTCAAAAGAAATGACATCCAATTTTGTTTAACTTTCTCTCCATGGACGAGGGGCGGAATGGATGATGCACAGAGCAATAACCCCTCGTCGTCAACATGAATTGGGTTTTTGCCGTTTCTATGGCAGCATTCGATGCAGGGGAGAGAAAACAGAAAAAGTATGAGGCATAAGCAACAACAGCCCATTGTGTGGCGCAATCATGCATCAATCACACGGGTCGCCATTGTGCAGCAGTGACTCTTTGCACGCGCGCCCTGTGAGAGTGTGTTTCTGTGTGTGTGTGTGTGTGTGTGTGTGTGTAAACTCACGTCAAAGCCTGTGTTTGGGTCCCAGCCCACATGGCCGATGTGCCTGCAGAAAGAGACAACAAGGGCACAGACATGAAGAAAGACCATACAGTACATGTGTCACACACACACACACACACACACACACACACACACACACACACACACACTACGTAAACCCACTCACTTATGCACGCACACACACAAACAGTCACGCATACCACACACGCGCCAAACAATCAAGTCATTGAATGAACGCCAGCTTCCCAAGGCCACTGCAAAGACCCCCTTAAACATGGAGTGGCCAAGCTCAATATGTCACACACAACACAACTTGACTGTGAACACACACACACACACACACACACACACACACAGTGCACGGCAGCACTCTGCCCACCAAACCAGAACAAACTGCTTCAACACAACAAAAGGACAAATATATAAATCTCAATCTAAATTCAAGTGTTACTATAGCATGCACACGTTAACGGAATTCTCTATAATAAAAGTGAAGCCCATGTGAATGTTAATGGGCCTAATTAGCATCAATTAGTGCATGTGTGTAGTGCATTAGTCCAGCGGAATCTGCACACATGGAACCAAATGGAGCCACATTTGTGCACTCTCGATAATTATGGGGGGGGGTCCTTGAAATTAAAGAATTTGAGAACCACATGAAGAGCCCCCGCAGCCCCCCCTCCCCCCCTCCCACTCACTGGAAGTTGCTGGGCGTGCCGATGTCGGCCTTGGTGAGCTTCTTCTTCTTCCCCTTCATCTTCTTGTCCTTCCTGCTGCCCAGACCGGTGTGGCTCAGCATGTTGTTGAGGTGGTATGGCTGCTGCTGCTCCCGCTGGGGTTGTTGCTGCTGCTGGTGATGGTGGTGGTGGTGGTGGGAGTGGTGGTGGGAGTGCTGGGAGTTGTGGAAGCGTACATTGTTGATCTCTGGGTTCTTGATGTCCACAGTGGCCATGGGAAGAGCCGGGCCTGTGTGTTGTGAGTGGAGTGGACAGAGAGTGCAGAGAGGGAAAAGAAAAGGATGAAGAGAGAAGGGAGGGACGGAGAGAGAGAGAACGGGGCAGAGGGCGGGAGGGAGGCAGGACGTTATGTTACGTATACATGTTATGTATGTGTGGATGTTAATGTGTGTGCCTTTCTATCGTCTGTCATGGGGGGAGTTTTGTAGAATTGCTACTTTGCCCGTTGGGGCACTTTTTTTAATACAGCGCCATAGAACAATTTTGCTCGATTGGAAATACTGCAACATGCATTTTTAAACTTAATATAAGTTAGAATTTCATTTAATTAAGACACGTTCAGTTGGTGTACTTCAAGGGTTGTGTGGTAATGTTATACCTTAGTGTGACATAATCGCAAAGAGTTCTTTGCAATAATTTTTGTCCTCTGTTCTTGGTTTTGAAAATGTGATATGAAATCCATAAAAACAAAAGGAAATGTGGTGCCCATTATTCATCAGCTCTCATTTTGTTTAATGGTTGATGCCAACACTGTACATGTCGTCATGCTAGCGCCATGTTCAAATCAATAATTTCAATGGACTACAATGACACACTTTGCCGTTTAGCACAGATACAAGTCTGTTAACTATATCACACACATGATTATGGTCAAATTAAAAGGTTTTAAATCTAAAATCTGTAAACCTGCAACATTTATTCCAACCAAACATTCTCTGTCTAAACAGTAAACAAACAAAACCTTCCAACAATTTTCTCTGACGCACAGTTTACAGAAAACACAATTCAACTTCCACCACCAGACCGTATAACTGATTTCATCTGTCGGGGTGGTGGTATTAAACCTTTCAGGATTCAAAAACCAACAAGACATCTGCTACCGTTGATCCTGTAGTATGATCACGTAGGGGATTAATTCACAAATAAACACAACAAGTTAGAATACGGAGATAAGAGGTTTCTGCTTGACAGAGACAATATGACGTTTAACCCATTTTGGGGTGTTTCATAGTGCACGAGTGGCGCACTACGAGCTTGTAGGTCTGCCATTTTTCAATAGCTAAAAAGTATAACATAATGCTTGTAACACCCAAAAGTGTCTCCCGTACAGAATGGTCCAATATCATCATATCGCCACATTTCAACCCAACGCGGCACCACAGGATCACAGTATTCACTTTTAAGCCTCTTGATGCCCTCGGGGGAGTTTTATTCGTTATTTAACTTGACTGATCTGCCTTTATCTGTAGCCTGTATACCTCCTGTGTTTCATTAACAGTGCTGCTGCTATGATGACACCTTAATCTCTCTGAGTGCAGGGATTAAATGATGGTCAGCATCAAGCGGCTTCAGGGCTTGATGATAATAACAACGACGACGACGCATTGATCATGCATTTGAATCAGCTGTGTGGAGGGAGATCTACAACACATCGTCTACCGTCGGGTGGAAACCTCATATGAGCAAAAGTGTTACTTTTCGGGATTCAAGTTAGAACAAATTGCAAAGGTAGCAAATCTACAGGCTCAAAATGTGTCGATTGGGCACAGCGTTTTGCTATTTATTTTTTTTAATTTATCCTACGATTTTGTAACCCATTTTTCACCCCCCTGTGAATTATCGAATGTGATCCTGGACTCCACACACCCTCCGCCAACCTGGGGAGAGCAACGGACTTGAACCCGTGATTGCTTCATGCCTGAGTGTCCAAGTTGCTCCTTTGCACCTGACAGGGGGGGAGTTTCCCTGGTTGGACTTGGGAACTTGGGTGGAAGGAACACGTTATTCCAACAAGTTCCTTTCCCCTCCATCAGGCGCCCCGGCTGGCCAGGGGGAGGCAGTTTCAAAACCAGGATTACTGCATGGTTTTTGTGAGGGTACCTACTCATCTGCTACTTTTGATGCTTTTGTGTTACAAGTAGGACATTAATATACAACAACAAAAGTAAAAATATAGAGATAAGAGGTTTCTGTCAACCAACATTACCGTATGTAGGATAGGTTTGTGGTCCTACATAACATTCAAAATAATTGCAGCTGCATGGCTACAGGAGGGTCCCACCCCCCGTCTGAATGACAGAATGCATGTCTCGAGATACGCGGCCACTTAACGTCATCTTCCCCAACCGCAGACTAACATGATTTTTGTTTTCTGTCAGGTTGTGTTTCTTCCCACATTATTATTGATGGATGACTCAAATTCAATCAATGACAACCGGTGATACCCATAATTTGCACACTCTCGTTTCCCCAGTAAGCCACCTAGAGAACTTGTGGATACGTGGCTAAGCCTCGTGCAGAGCTACGTCGTAGTATAAAGTTAAACTTGCAAGAATTGTTGCAACTTGCTTCCTTGCACCAATGTACCATGTCTTTTTGTAAGCTGTGAAATCACAAATAACACTAATATAAGCAAGGTTAGAGCTTGGGTATTAAAGGAGAATTCCATTCTAGAAGGCTTACCTTTCTTTGTAGTCATTACGTCCCCACCAAAGAGGTCCAGGTGTTTTTTTGTGCAAAACCTCCTTATTGGCTATTTCCTCTACCATAAGCCCTCAATTAATTGCATTGAATGGGAATTGAATGGGGCTATGGGGTGCTAATTCGCTTATTTCCATCGAAATAAGTAGTAAAGTGTGCCGCTTGGGATATTATTTACATTATGAAGAGAGGATATACACAAAAAATATATAATTTTGAGCGATGTAAATAAGCGAATTAGCACAATACCACATAGCCCCATTCAATTCAATGCAATTAATGTAGGGCTTATGGTAGGGGAAATAGCCAATACGGAGCTTTTGCACAAAACAACACCTGGACCTCTTTGGTGGGGACGTAACTACAACGTATTTAGTATGGAATACTCCTTTAAGCCGGAACCAAGGAGAACTTTCTTCAGCATTGTCTCCACACATCACCAACACTTATCTCACTACACAAGGTGCATAAAACCAGCCCCAACTGTACAGCATTACAGAGGTGTCTATTTCTATTTGCACTTGATACTAAGTGCTGTGATCTGAGGAGAGAAAACGTGGCTGGCTCTTATTTCTTAACCTGGCACTCTATTATACATGAACACTCTGGCCCCACGGGAATATTTGTTACCTCTATTGTCTGGACACTGTGACTCTTGCCTCTCGAGATACAGACTGTTGCCTCATACAATACAATTTTTAAAATGCCTCCGCCTAAGATTCTGCATATTATCGGAAGAGCCGGAAAGATGCTGGAAAATCCCCAATTGTCATTTCACCTTTGCAGTCGCATGACGCAGTGGTTCTCAAACATTTGTGCCAAAGGACGCCCACATTGTATTTGCGACCGCAAGTTCCTCCACTAGTGCAACTTTCAGACGAGTACCATCTGTTACACCGGTCCAATAACGACCTCCATTCATCACCGCAGACTTCTTCAGTTAACGAAACATTTCCGACGATTCAACTCTGATCCTTAAAGGGACACTTCACCCTTTTTGCAAAAAAAAAATACATGTTAATGACATTTAGAAGCTTTGGAACACTTTCCTGGGGGTCTTTATGTGTGTAATAAGTGGTTTTTAGATTTTTTGATTGCAGCAGTGAGCCCAGTGTCTCTGATGTCATCGACACTGGGCTCACTTCCTTCCTGGACTACAATTCCCATAATACTTTGGTGCACTGCTCCTCCTTGTGGATAGGGGAGGGCTGTCTTACGGAGACAACATGTAGTCCTAGATGTAGTCCAGGAAGTAAGTGAGCCCAGTGTCGATGACATCAGAGACACTGGGCTCACTGCTACAATCTAAAATATCTAAAACCACATATTACACACATAAAGATCCCCAGGAAAGTGTTCTAAAGCTTCTAAACATCATTAACATAATTCTTTCGCAAAAAGGGTGAAGTGTCCCTTTAAGGCTATTGTCATCGTCAAACCTAAACCTCCATTGTCCCATAACTGGTCGAATTCACACTCAATTTCAATCAATACACTTCATTTTGAATTATCCACCCTCAGTCATCACACTGGGTCAGTGGAACTACAGAGATTGAGGATTGAAGTAACTCGTTAAATAAAAAAGGCGACTCCTGTACTTTTAAACATTATGTTATAATTTAGCTATTTAAAAATAGCAGAACTACAAGCTCATTGCGCGCCACGAGCTTGTAGGTCTGCTATTTTTGAAAAATCGTGAAATATTTATTTCAGAAAACTGGAGGATTTAGAAGATTTTTTTTTAAATTTTGAGGTCAGGCCTAAATGGGGTTTTTTTTAAACCCGTGGGAGGTGCAAGTCTGGTTAGCAGGCATAGACTTCAAAAAGAGAAATAAACCTTCCAAGGAAGGGAACAAAGACGGACAACTTACTGCAGACATCAACTTATTTATTAGCACTTTATTAGTTCCTTCCTTGGCAGGTTTATTTCTCTTTTTGAAGTCTATGCCTGCTAACGATGATCTAAAAGCAACCTCTCTGACATAACCAATAATCTACAGTTAATCCAGATCCCTTGGATTCCCTATGGACGTCCCCACCTTAGTTCACCCCAATGCAAACACCTCATATCTGGCCACGGTCTTGAGATGTGCACTAGAGCTCCACCAATACATTATTCTATTTATTTTGTTTTTGAAACATCAGCACCTGCAATTTTGTCATGATTTTTTACTTCCACGTTCCTTATTTGCTCCATATTTTGGGCATAGCTGCATTGGTAACTTCTTATGGTTTACGGCTGAGTCATCTCATACAGAGCGCTAAGCGAAATGATGTGGTCCGCCCACCCGCCCTACCATTAGCCAATATTTATATAATAGGATTTAAGTTTAATAATATGTAATACTGATTAACATATTGCTTTTTTTTTTTACCATCTGTAAAGATGGTTCTTTCTTCAGACTTCACATTTTATTTTCCATCAAGGCCAGTTCAGTTCAATCCAGTCCATTGTGTGACATGATTAAAAAAGGCACAGGCAGCAGGGCTAAAATAGCAGTAAGGATAAAAGGTATCTGGAACTAAGACTGAGTAGCTGCTTGTCAGAGAGGACGGGACAGGCTTTTCATCTGACACTGATGTAAGTAAATGACACAGACATTGTTATCAGGAACAAGCCATTTGAAATTTTTAAAAGAACACCCACTGCTAGACAAGAGTTCACACTGGGTGACGAGACGAGGGAATTAATGACATGGCCCTTCCACCTCAATTTCTCAGCACTAATCACTAAATGGCAACGCAAGCATAATTCTCTCTCTCTCTCTCATTTTGAAGCGTAATTTCATGGAAATAATTTTGCCTTGACTCTCAAGCCGTGCGTCAATGAGCGCCACAGCAAATTAAGGGACAAGAAAGGAATAAGCTAAGTAAAGATCTACCAAATATGAAGTCAAATCTAAAAGATTGGCTATTTTCACAATATGTATCTGTGGAACCGAGTCAAACTAAATGTAATGCCTACAATTCCAACTGCTTGTCAGGGTGGTGGGGGGGGGGGTCTCCACAATAGATCAAATATGATTATTTGGGGGGTCGCGGCCTTTCACAAAGTGGCAGCCCCTCCCCTCAGCAGGGCCTCTGGCGTTTAGGGGGACATTTGAGAACAGAACAAGAGCAGAGGTAGAACGGTTAATCGATTGAATTGATTATAAACATGAATCGATTTAAATTAAATAAAGATTGTCATTATAGGCGACACTTGTACAGTTGTACAACACTCAAGTTGATTATACAAACAATTGTTTGTTTTTACTGACAAATCAACAAAAAAAGAATGTAATCACAAGCACATGATTTGCTTCACAATCAATTGGAAAAGCAATCAATAGAATATTTGCCCCTTTGCAGCCCCGCTCCGGTCTGTTCTGTACAGGCTAATCCATGTCCTTTAGATCATCATCGCCGTTCGTTACCGACCAACAAAGGAGGAGTTATGGTGAAAGTGTTCAGTCTGTTGAGACGCCACACACCAGCGCCAGCGGCTTAAAACACATGACACTACAGGCTCTGATGATGCGCCAAAAAGAGCTGGACGCAGACCTTAAGTTAGCCATTCGGTGACCTCTGACCCCAAGCTTTAGAGATTAGCCCGACCCTGAACTGGCTCCTTCTTTCACAGCGCAGATTTAACAAAGGGGGAGGAGGGAGAGACGCCGTAGAAAGGAAGGAAGGAAGGGAAGGAAGCCATGTGGTCTACATATGGGGCCTCCTCATGGCCATCAACCCCGGAGGGGAGGGGTGGGACACCGGGGGAGTGTCAGTCTGCAGCAAGCTATGCTTTATATAGAAGAGACCACTGATCCGCTGTCGGCAAACTTCCTATGCATTTTAATAAAGAAACAGAACTCCCAAGATTTGATTCCAGCTCTTAGCTCAATGTGTCAAAGACGAAGTGCCCCTGAGCAAGACACTTGACCCCTTAACTGCTAACCCCTCCCTGCTCCTCTGTGGATGAAGCTGAAATCTGATGTTCCTCCTTGGGATGAGACGGGCAGCAAAGATATATAAATTTAAAAAAAAAAAGACTCCATGCTCAATTACCACGGTCAACATCGGACAGACGTCCAAGCCTGAACAACTGATGTGATTTCAATAAACCAGTCCTGGTGTTAGTTAGTTAGTAAGCTATAGATAGCAACTGGGATATGGACAAAGTATCTATCATATAAGTACCTCAATCTCTCACAAATACGGCTTGATCTCCTGTTAATTTTTTTTCCCCCTCCAGTATATACATTTTCCCAAATGTTTCCTAGGCTCGAAGCACCAATATGTTTTTATTTGACTGTAAAAATCGTAGTAAACAAACCTCTCTATTAGTGTTATTTTCCTGGTGCATGTACACAAAATCCCACAAACGCAACATACTTCAGGTTCAGCACTGAAGTTAAAAGCGCTCAAGACATCAGATTCCTTGTTGCTTGCTTGCTACCTAAGACACATGTACTGTGACTTTTTACGAATATAAACCCTGTCTAGATAAAAGCCAGTCAGCATTTCCCAAGTATCACGCTGAGACAGAACTAAAAAAAAAAAAAATGTCATTATTTAAGTTATAATTAAACATACCATTTGGAGGGTCACGTCTCTTCTCTGCAAAACAAAAATTAACACAATTATAGTTTTGAAATCAAATCATAAAAAGGACCCATCCAAACAATGCTAGCAAAAGAAGATATGTGGAGATAGTGCGGTTACGTGGGTGAGGAAAAGAGCGAATTATCAGAGAGGCAAAGCGCGTTGCTTTGGGTAGGAGTTAGTATATAAGCCATTGTGACAGTCTCTAAGTCAATGACTGCTCGGATCCAGACCTGGACGTGAGAGGCAGCGATGCCGCCACAAGCCAGACAGAACAACATGCTACCTCACAAGGAAGGAACATCAGTCAGGAAGAGAGTTGAGGAGAGTCATGGGAAACCTCGACAGGAGGAGAAAGTGGGTTAGATAGATAGAAAAGAGGTATGAAAGCTAAGCTAGGGGTCTCTGCCGTGCTCAGATCCTTACCACTGCTTATCCTGCCAGCCATGTGCCTTTTGAAACCTCGCTCACCACTGTGCAAATAGCATCACATCAAAAAGCCCAGCATGCGGAGAGGAACAGGAGGAGCTGGCCAGGAGCCAGAGGAGGGAGGCCATGCTGCCTGCTGCAGACCCCCCCCCTCTCCTTTTCAAACGATGCAGAGAGACGCCACTGCTTTTACTAGAGCCCCAGAGATGGACACCGCTGTGCTTACAGCAGCAGACCAGTTAGAAACAGACTGCTGACCTCGCCCCCCCCCCCCCCAAACCAAGCCTTATAATCAACCTTTCCACGAGTCACTTTGATATGTACCATTCTGCTGTGCATTCTGAAACCACATTGTCCTGCACAAAATGGACATATTGATGGAGGTGCCTGGTGCGTATATGTAGTGCAATATATGTAGTCTAGTCTATTGTACTGTATGTACCGGACACATTTGTCTCCGTGTTATGACTGCCTCTACGCACCGCGTCACGGAAGTGACGTTGTGGAGTTTCTGAAGATGGAAAAGGATGAGGTGTGATTGAAGCTGTGGGTTTGAGAGAGAGAGAGAGGGGGCTTTTTGGCCATGTTAGTAAAAGCGCGTGGGAAACTAGTGCGAAGTTGAAACGTCATTGGCTGTGAGCAGGAGGCATATCGGTGGAACAGACTCTGGCGTTGGTGCATTACCAGTTTTGCGCTGTCGCCGCCCAAGTAGGTCATTGATGGCGAGTCGGAACCTCTTGGCCTCTTCTTCGCTGGCGAAGTTCAGTCCCATCTGGCAGCTCTGCAGGACAGACAGATCAAGCCACTTTAAACAGTGTCTGGGGACAGCCCGCGGACCCCCAATATGAAAAGATATGCCAGGGACCCCCATAAGAGAAGTTTTTTTTTTTACGGCTCTAGCAGTGATTTTCAACCATTTTAATTTCAAGGACCCCCAGTTTGACCTGCATTAGTCTACGGACCCCCATTTAATGACATTTCTATCTCTGGGACCCCAATTTATATTGTAAAATCAACGTTCATTTAGATCTTTGAAGATCCCCGACTTAAACTACACGAACCTCACAAAACCAAACTCAAACTCACTTCTATTCCCTGGCTTTTAAACCGTGAATAATGTGTACTCCTGAGTGTTTGATTTTATTGTATGATTTTATTGTATATGTTTGTATTACTGCATTACGTTTTATTACTGCTTTGCCTAATTGTACAGAACTTTGGTCAACTTTGTTGTTTTAAATGTGCTCTATAAATAAAGTTGGATTGGATTGGTTGAACCTTGGCGTCGCTAGTCTGGTCTCGTCATAATAGGCACATATTTGGTGTAGATTTGATGGGGGGAAAAGGAGAGGCCCAAGAACAGAGCCCCGAGACAACTTCATACTATAATAAAATATGATAATCAATATTAATGCAGTTGTGAGATACTACTACCCGTAAAAAAAAAAGTGTAAGTCACAGATGCAAGGCAACATAAAACGGTACACTAGAGGCTATACATTATCACATTGCATGATGAATCAAAGCTAGTGCTCAGAGACTCACATCGCCTGGAAATGAAATGAAGTACGCTCTGGAGTTGCTGATGGAGAAGTTATTGTACAATTCCTGCTCAAACATGGTCTTTCCTTCCTGGAAAAAGGAGAGAAAAGAAACAGTTCAAAACAGGTTCTGGCCGGAATTGCAACATAGTTACGGAAATTACGTTAGAGAAGCACAATTCATATTTGGTACTAGAGGTTTGGGTTGTGTCCTTGTTGCGTCATGATATAACTTAAGACGAGCACAAAGTGGATTGTGACCATGTATACAGTTACAAAACCCGGCTCAGCAGGTGTGCCAAAGACCTTCATCAGGTATCAGGATACCGGATGAAGGTCGTTTAGACCGAAACGTTGTCATCGGAAATAAAACGACTGCTCTATAAGTGAAGACAGCGTGGGGGAGCCTTCTCTTCTCACTATTTGAATTACAGTAAGAAGATCTGGTGGGTATGCTTCTGAGACGAATCACTGTGTATGTTAATTGTGTGTTAACCCATTCTGACCTGAGATCAGATTCATACGAGGTTTCCACTGGACACACACTGGTCTGATGAACCCATTCTGACCTGAGATCAGATTCTAAAAATGTCAGTCGTTCTTCGAATTTTTCAAAAATAGCAGACCTACAAGCTCGTATCGCGCCACTCGGTGGCGCGATATGAGCTTGTAGATCTGCTATTTTTCAATAGGTAAAGCATAACATGATGCTAACACCAAAATGGGTGCCCGGTCAGAATGGGTTAAGAAATCATATTTTATTCATATTTTTGTGACAATGAGACTGATCAACGGCGCAAGATATCTCACCAATAACCCACATCTCCACCAATGAAGTGTCATTGCACTTCAAGTTTGATAAAAGAGTTTGATACTAGTTGATTATCAACATCTATGGTAGGTGGTAGTGTCCATTGCTTTGGAAATATAAATATTCATCATAAAACGTATAATATTATATTCCCATAATGACAACTATTGTTGTACGGAACCCCTGAGTGGCCATGGTAAGAAAAATAAATTATCTTGTCCGGACAAGATAATATCTCGTCCGGACAAGATAATATCACATCCGGACAAGATCATTTTTGTTTCTTATCATGGCCACTCAGGGGCTGCATAATTGTTGCTTTCGTCCTCGTCACTTATATACATTTGCACAAGTCTCAAACTTGAAAATAATTTAATTGACTGAGTTTCAAAGTCACTAAAAAATTTCAAAATGCAGATTTGCACCTAGCGTTGGCTTGCTCCGGGGGCCAGGCTAGTTACACCCACGGACTTCACTCACCTTGATGTCCAACACCCTGATGTAGTAGGACCTCTGGGGGTTGTCTTTGATCAGACACGCCACGCCACAGCATCTCTTCACCCAACAGGAGCTCCGGTCAGCCCCGTACACCTGCACCACTGCAGAGCATAGAGCCTGGGGACACAAACACAGATGGTCGTTAGTAATGTGGACAACACACAGTGATAGCATGCAGCACCCAAGACATGCCATCTCCAGTTTACTTCCTGTATCTATGGGAAATCGGTGGGGTGAACGACCGTGAACACAGATTCCTCAGCCCCATAGTGAACTAAATATTGGACGCGATCACAAGCCACACAATCTTCCCATGATTTTCATACTAAAATGGCTTTTTTCCAGAGACACAAATCAGGATAAAATCAACTATATTCACACTCTTGTGGGATCTAGCACCAGTAAACATCGGACAACACAGCACCCACTTAGGAGACCATTTGTAGGATTTGTGTACCATTTCGGCTCTAGTGGCTCCAATTGGGGAGGCGTGATAGCATGCTAAGTGTACATAGCTGTGTATAGACCGATTCAGAAACGGGTCTCATGGTCGCAGCGAACGTATTTCCTGTAGGCAGAGACGACATATCTGCGGTGTAAACTCGCAGGTCTTCTACTACATTGAATGGTAGAGTGACTGATGTTAGTCTGCCTCAAACGTGACTCTTTTACCTGCTTTTTACTAACACTAACTCTACAAAGACGCCCAGAACATCAGGATGAACCGGTGTAGTTTATGGCTGCTCCAACAGTGGTGGCAACATTCAACTTTGGTGAGAAACGGAATGTCAAAAAATACACTGTGGTGGCTGAGACCAGAGCCATAGAGTAATGGTTGAGACGAAGCAGTGAAAGGTCCTGAAAGAAACATAACGTCAGTCTTACCCAATACCCAATTTTTCTGTTGTACTGTATGAACACAAGGCCGCTGTACTTTATACCGCAAAGTACGAGGTAAAGTACAGCAGCCTAGTGTAACACAAGGCTGCTGTACTTTTAGTACAAACTAATAACGAAGAATAGCCGATCTTCAAGCTCGCATATAGGTCTGCTATTTCCGGTGCGCTACATGCTTTCAAAGGTGACATGCTGGCTTCTATAGAATTCAAATGACTGAAAACATTCATGGCAACTGAGAATTTTAAGTTTTAAGTACTGCCTTGCCTCAACTATACAACAAGATGCTGATAGAATAGTCTATCCTCCTCCACATCAATTATCTTTCCAAGCTAGATATATCGGGCTATATCCTTGACAAGACATGGCTGCATTTGCCAAATTAGGCTTGGTATTGCACAGACACGCATCTGGCATTCTTCCATATTAACTACTGGAAGTGTTCACAAAAGCTTGCACTTTCACTGCATGAAAAGGAAAGGATAGAAGAGTTCTTGGTCTGAGGTTTTGAGGTCTATATGACCGGCACAGCCACAGTGGACCATCCTGTTCGGGCTTTGTTCCTCCTCTGAGCAACAGAACCCAATCTGTGCTTCATTCACTGCAGGGCCAACGAGGAAGAGGATATGTCACTTGGCTGGTTTCCTTCTCAGTGATTTATGGGGCCTTTTTAGGAGGAACACCAGGAAACGCTTTTCAACATGAAGGCACTCCCACGTCACAACAGGGAAGGTCAAAAGGGCCAAGAGGAGCTATAGAATAGAAGATTTCAACCGATGCTGTGCTATCAGTATGTCTTCTCCTGTGCAAACACAGTAGGTTTTTGGTTCTGGTTCTCCTGTGTCTCGACATCAAAACATTTAAACACCGAGTACATTTGACTTGAGGTCACGTCACATCCCCAGGTTCACACTGACCAAAGTTTGTCTGGTTGGGAAATCGATCTAAGTCCTTGGTTCTGAAAGTGGTATTAATATAGCATCACAATCATTTTAACAGATCATTAAAACCAGGAAACCAGTGTCATTTCAGATTTTCGCGTTGGCCGTTCAATAGCAGATATACAAGCTCACAGTGCGCCGCTTTGTGCCGCGCTGCAAGCATGTACATTTGCCATTTTTAAACACGTTTTAAAAAATCTTTCAAGTGTGCGAAGAACTACTGATTTAGAAGGCATCTGCAGAATCGGCCTCAGGTCTTAATAGGTTAACGGCCTAATCCAAGAAGGGCAATAAAAACAGGCTAGTTCTCATTAGTCATGCAAGCCTTCTTCTTAGTACAATAAATGTGTGATCTATTGCACAGGAGAGGCTCTCTAGGTATCATCGTCATAATAGCCAACACGGTGGCAGTAGAGCAGCACAGCAGCACAGGATAAATGTAAATGGGATTGACAGCAAGGCTGACTTGTTGTACACCTCCGTGAGTCTGCAGTGCGACAGGATGAAACACAATATCAAGATCACCGGAGTTGCCATGTCGGCTCATTATAAGTGACTTTGGGCTTGTTTTTTTATGTAAAGTCGCTTATAAATATTGGTATTTGAGGGGGGATCCGATGATGATTCTGACGGAGCATTATTCAGACATGCGGGAACAACGGTCGGACTGGCGCACAAACATGCGCTGCTCCCGTGCTTGCGGTTATGGTTAGGTTAGAGTTTGAGGTAGGTTAATAGTGGATTTTTTATTTTTTTCGTTATTACTATAAATTATACTATAACCCACAGTGCCTAGTCCCTCCACGTGCCGGATGGCCCACCCGGTACCCACCGGATAGCCCGCCCAGTACCGGCAGAGTAATTCTGGAGCAGCGGATTGTGTGTCCCTGGTTTTTCCCCTAAGGGACTGATCGAGGACAGCTACTGGGACGTAGGTCGGGAATTGATCAACCCCGGCTGGGTCGTATGATGTTGGAAACCCCGATGACAGCTTGGGATACATCACTGAGGATACGTCCCAGACCCAGTTGCATCCTAGCGATGTTTTTTAGTTCTTCTAAAGTAAAAACGGCTTTGATAGCACATCAGTGAGCTGGATGCAATCCTACCTGGAAGGGAGAGAACAGATGGTGGATGTGCAGAACACCTGGCTGGAACACCGTTATCAAATAGTAATCTCAGCAAAGCAGATTGCTTCTTGGTTAGAGTGGGTGACAATATTATCACACGAAAAGATGAAATTACCTACCTAGGTTCCATCCTGGAGGCTAATCTTTCCCGTGATAAAATGGCCACCCAACGTAATCAAAAAAGTAAATCAAACAACAAGATTCCTTTAGAGGATCTCCTCACTGGTCAACAAAAACACCTTGAAGACCTTAACAAGAGCCCTCGTACAAGGTTTCTTCAACTATGCATGCACCTCTTGGTACCACAGCACCTCAAAAGGCCCTTAAAACAAGGCTCCAGAGTCCAGACCTCCCAAAAACAAACTGGTCAGGCTCCTACTTGGCCTCACCCCCCGAACGCACCTCACCCCTGCCCACTTTGACAGGCTGGAATGGCTTAGGGATGACGACAGAGTATAGCATCTTGCATTGGGTCTGGTCCACAAGATTCAATACACCAAAACCGCTCTCAAAGGGCACCTGGCTGCAATTCTTAACTGGCCCCCCGTAAAATCGGAATCCCCCCACCTCCACCCCTTTTTCCCCCTTACTGTATATGTTTCTTTTCCCTTTTTACCTCCTTTACGATGAATTCCTGTTCTGTTCTTTGGCTATAGAAGTGTCTCTTTGTACGTCTCTAAATGATGAATTGAACAAGGTGAACCCTCTTGTGAACAAGTGTAATGCTTTATTGGGCCGTCCATTCACAGTTAACAGTCTTTGTATCGAGTTGTGCTTGAAATGTACTGTAATTCTGCAAACTGTTAATAAATATTTCTATCAATCAATCAATGCTGCTGTTTTTTTCTAGACGAGTCCAGTTAATTGGTTCAGCCTGGGCCCCTGTCTCGGTCCAGTGTTGCCAGGTTTTGAGAAAAAAAGCAACCAGGTCTACGAAAACAAGCCCGGAAGAAGAGACTGGTCTGGTAGGTTCACATGAAAACTTTAAACCTAATATAGACTATCTACATTACAAGCTCACAACGCGTCAGCTATTTCCCAAGAATAATCTTGAAGAAAATGCATGGCACAAAATATTTTCAGATATGTATATATCTGCTGCAGACATAAATTAACACTAGTCATGTCCTTGGCTTGACATGAACATGTTTGAGAACCACTGGTCTAAAACAACATTACACAGCAAGGACCCCCCCCCCCCCCCCAGCGACCATGCACATAACGATAAACGTACAAGCGACTTCACAGAAAAACAAGACCCAAAGAGTCGGTTACAATAAGCAGACATGGCAACACTGGTCCAGTCCAGCTTGCATTAAAAACCTGCACCATGCATGCAGTGACTATCCAGTAAAAAACCAAACCAATGCAGAAAAGCTGCTGAGCTGTCAAGATGCTGACTGTGTCTTCAAAACACCAACTTGTCACTGCTTCGTTCATCATGTTATCTAAATGTTCCACTTGTTATTGCGGCCCACACGCACTGTCTGAAAACACAAACGCATACCCTAGTCTCCATCATGCACATGAAATTAACGTCACGAATGAATAGCAACTTAGCAAGTGTTCTTTCCTATGATAATACATGAACAGGTTTCGTCAATGGTATAACTTACGATGCATTTCCTTCCCAGGTAGTTGAACAAACAGTCGTTCTCCTGCGGGGTCAGCAGGATGGAGCCGACGTTTGCAACCCTCCGCGGTGGAAGAGGGTTGTGGTGGTGGTTGTTCATGGCTGGTGTGTGGTGGTCAGTGGTTTGGAAAATAAACCCCCAATAAAACACACACACAAAATAAACCCCCAAAACGCACTTATTCTTTTAGATAAGACAAGTATTACATAGAAATAATATCCATGCAGCAGGCTTGGGTCGCCGACACCACGGCCTGCTCTGCTGCCTGCAGGCGGATCATCTCATCTGGGGTTGTGTGTGTGTGTCTGTCTCTCTCTCTCCAACGTGGAGGATTGGACTGGAGGCCCCGCGGAGCTTCTGCAAAACAACAATCTTCTCCGCTTGGGAGATGACCCTGGGTCCTAAAAATAAGCCGTGGGAACCGTGGTGGTGCACGCACAAGAGGGAACGATCCTTAAACTTTCATTCGGAAACTCTGCTCCAGCTGCACCATCATCGATGCTGCGTCCCGTCCATCCAACATGGACGTGGGAAGGAACGCACCACTCTGACGAGAAAGGGAAGGGGTGGTGTCTTCAACAACACGGCATAACATGTTGTTTTATCTTCCACGCACGACGGTGGCGGTGAAAATAAATAAAGAGACTGTACTAATGCGGTTGAGAATTATTGGATATTTGTTTTATTATCCGTTCGGTCAATATTTAGCCTACTGTGTTTGCAGGATGGGGGAGACGGAATGTCGTGACACTAACAAGCTGAATGGTTTCGTCCTGATTCCCTGTGGATTTAGCAACAGGAATGCAGTATGGGGGCGTGTCGTTGTGACGGGGCGGCGCTAAAGGGACGTCGTCATCATGCTGTCAGACAACTACAACGCCGCGTGCCCTGACTGACCTCGATATTATAATATATACGGTATGCAAATTATGTAATGCAAAGAAATGCATGTGCATGTCATGATGTTATATTATGCAAGGCAATGCAAATGCAATGCAATCATTTGCATTAAATATATGCCCCTAGGCTGTAAATAATGCATGATAATATGCAATGCATGATATAGGCTAATATGCAATCATGCATGATGTTATTAGGCATTGCACTGCAAATTAGTATAGGCTAATAATGCAATGCCATTACAACCACACTGATTATGACATGTCATGTTTCAGGGCTAAACCACAACTAACTATTTTAAATTGCATAGCAATTTAAAGGTTTAATACCTTCTTCAATGTTGTGGCTGGCTGCTAAATATTTTTAATTTTTAATGAGACATTTCACCATACACCACCTTCAAAAAGCCTTGTTTCCAAAAAAAGACCTTCTTTGCTGACCTCCATCGACTAACTATCATCTTTCCTTTCACTTTGGAATTGTATAATTATTATACGGACATAATTGATCAGAATGATATAATGTATGGCATTTATTAATAGAACACACACCAATGCTATTAAAAAAACGACCTAGAAATCAACAACAAGTGACAACAGGTGTTAACTCTACATCACATGTCATGTTCCATGTCCCCCAACAACCTTCGCCCGCGCCATCATCGCATGACTTGGGATCCTCCTCGCTCTAGCTTATCCTCTATAGCCCTCCATCAAAACAAATACACAGGGATGAAAAAGTAGACAGATGGACCGTACGCTAACTAAAGGCCGATGCCCCACCAGGCAGGAGCCACCTGCCACCTTTGGTTAAACCTGGGCATTAGCAACAACATCACTAATCTATGAGGCCATATTATAGGAGCCGCTATACAGCTCTGGGGGAATTGTGTTTAACTTTAAGATTACATGTTTACACAGCATGGGGTGGAAGTTGTAGAGCCTCAGGCTATAGGGCAACGCTTGCGGGGCCATTGATCTAACAGATATGGTTTAGTCTGGATCATAGGTCAAACAACCGGATGGATGAAGGCATGTCACGCATAGTATGTCACAACATATCGTATGTTGCAACGTGCTGTATGCATGCTTATGGATGCAACACGCTGTATGCATGCTTATGGATGCAACACGCTGTATGTATGCATGCTTATGGATGCAACATGCTGTATGCATGCTTATGGATGCAACACGCTGTATGCATGTTTATGGATGCAACACGCTGTATGCATGCTTATGGATGCAACACGCTGTATGCATGCTTATGGATGCAACACGCTGTATGCATGCTTATGGATGCAACACGCTGTATGCATGCTTATGGATGCAACACGCTGTATGCATGCTTATGGATGCAACACGCTGTATGCATGCTTATGGATGCAACACGCTGTATGCATGCTTATGGATGCAACACGCTGTATGCATGCTTATGGATGCAACACGCTGTATGCATGCTTATGGATGCAACACGCTGTACGCATGCTTATGGATGCAACATGCTGTATGCATGTTTATGGATGCAACACGCTGTATGCATGTTTATGGATGCAACACGCTGTATGCATGCTTATGGATGCAACACGCTGTACGCATGCTTATGGATGCAACACGCTGTACGCATGCTTATGGATGCAACACGCTGTATGCATGCTTATGGATGCAACACGCTGTATGCATGCTTATGGATGCAACATGCTGTATGCATGCTTATGGATGCAACACGCTGTACGCATGCTTATGGATGCAACACGCTGTATGCATGCTTATGGATGCAACACGCTGTATGCATGCTTATGGATGCAACACGCTGTATGCATGCTTATGGATGCAACACGCTGTATGCATGCTTATGGATGCAACACGCTGTATGCATGCTCATTGCTCAAGTTATGTTGCAACATTGTATATACTGTAAATAGATGCGCACACACACACACACACACGTGTGACAGAAATACTACCAAAGAATATTTTGGGATCAACAGATGGGTAGTGGACACGGGGGGGGGGGGGGGGGGGGTTGGCAGGGCTCACACGGCTCTCTGCTGTTGTTTGTGCATTTATCGTTGTTGTCCCGGAGAACAAGCCAGGGGATTATGTAACACTCTCTGACAAGAGAATGGGACTGATGGGGCAAAGACACACATTAAGGAGATTTTGTTTGTTTAGAAAAGAAAAAACTCGTGCCACACACACGCACACGCACACACACACACACACACACACACACACACACACACACACACACACACAGAGTACTGCCAGCCTCTGTTGCTGGGGAAGGGGTCACGACCGTCACGTCACCTCCAGGTGGCGGTGGCTTCAGCTGGTGAATATTCATTCACTTTCTCAACACAAGTAGATTGTCTGCTGCATTCATAAACCGGAGCTCAGAACGAGATCATGTTGCAGCACAAAGCGTCCACTGATCTTCTCTCTCTTTGGCCTCCACCAAAAAGCCCACGTTATTCCACCACCACGCATAGCATGAGTCTCTCTGTGAGTGCGAGAGGGCCCTGCCAGCTCACTGCATGAGAGATAAGATAGCTCGCATTCACACACATTGCAAGACATTTTCTCATCTCGCAGGCATGTATGTGTGGGCTTTTGAAATGACTATTGATCGAAGTGGTATCACCTGCTATGATTTATTTTTTCTTCACACACACTGTATATTTTTGCCCTGTACTGAAACCAAGTTGATTTATAAAAGCATATTTATAAAACAACAAAAGTAGACAAAAGTGCGGTACAATGAATATAATAACTAGTTATTATATGTTACATAATATAACAATGAAATATACAATTGTATTGTACAGACACAGGCATTCCCTGATTGAAATATAATATAATACATACAGTACAGACATAAACCGTAAACACATGTTCTCTGGATAATCTTTATTTATTTATTTATACAATTTTAAATCCTGGCAATGTTTTCATGTTTGCTTCTTTTATGCTATACCGGGTAGAAGTGTGAAGACTGGGGGGGACAGGGAAGTAATGCAGATATGGTATCCAGTAACATACAACCACCTCCTCCTCCCTAAAATGGCGAGGTGGTGAAACTGTCACAACGAGTGTGACCAGTCATTAGTCATTAATCCGGTGTGGAACCAGAAAATCAAGTCAGGAGTTTGTTTGGTCAACCCAGAACTGATGTAACTCAATCCACGGGCATAGATTTGGGGGATGGTGTGAATGTGAACCCAGTGGTAACATGGCCTTGGGACACCGTTTTAGAGAAGGTTTTTGAGCGGTGCCTCCGCTCCATTACGCAGCTATGTGTGTCCCTATGTATGTATGTATATGTGTGTCCTAGGACGGATGAGCACGGAAAGCTGCAACATGATAACTCTGTCATTTCTCGACTGTTTCGGACGCGGGAAAGCTCGCCGGAACCGGGCTAGCCCCCTGGGCGCGTTCCTGGGGGTCTGGATGTTGCCCCCGAGGAGCCCCACACACTACAGTTGCACCGCTCACTTCACACAGGTGTGATTTTGTTGTTACATTAAATATAGTACAGAATTCTACAATTGTCTATAGGTGGGGAGATAACGGTGGAGAAATAAAACCCATAATCTGAACAGTTAACTTCTAGATTGGAAATAATATTAAAATTAAACTGTTCCTCATTTTGCCAGGGGGACCTCCCACGAGAACAACTTTGCCTTTAGATTGTCGTCTAATTTATGACCATGAGGAGAAGTGATAAAGACTGGTAAATTATTAGTACAAAGATTAATTGTTTCCTCGGGTGGAAGCTGTGGTCACCAGATTGATGTTGGTGGTTTTCCTGTTTCCTCTGAGTAAAGGTTTCAGTGCTCTGGACCGACTGAAAACATTGGCTAGCATCCACAATGTCGCAACACGTACTCAGTGCTGCCGTCTGCCTTGAGAGACAAACTTGATCAGTTAGTGTGTTACACAGAAGTAATTTCACAGAAGTCAGACATGTGTGTCATTTATTGACAATCTGAAGAAAGTGGTGTAGAAGAATTACACATTGTACTATAATAATATTCATATTTTACTATCACTTATTGTACTTGTATAATACTCATGCTTTCTTTGGCCCCTGGTCGTGGAATGACCTGCAAGCCAGATTAAAATTGGCCTTGAAAGTTCCCTTGAGAAGATTCAAAAGGATCATCTTAAATGTACAATCCAACACCTGCACATGTTCGGATGTGTACTATAGCCTTCGCATATGTCCATATATTTATTGTTTTTTGGTTCCCGTCCATACATGTAGGGGCCTACTTTGTGTATTTGTGTGCAAAATGTCTTGTACCCGGTTATTGTTAGTGTACCATTTTGGAGTACTTTTCTGGAGGTGTTGTCATGGATTTATTATTGGCTGTTGTATATATAACTTGATAAATATAAATTCTGCAGCTTGGCCAGTTCCCACTTGAAAAAGGTGCGTCAATGTGTTTTTAAAGCATATCCATCAGCACCTAGAATATTGTCTGAACATATCCCCTCGTCAATTACTGGTCGACAGAGGTTTCACCTGCTCTGTCTCTGAGAAGACGGACTGATCCTACATGGGGACAGAGAAACTGTCTCTTTGGTTGTAATGTGTTAACGTGCACTCTGTGGTTAGATAGGTGCACATATTAATTTATTATTATTGTACTGTATATGGCTGTAATGTTGAGAATTTGAATAAATCAAACCAAACTATATATATTTTCTGCTACAAAATTTACAATTATTTGCTACCCCCCTGGGTCACAGAGTTATCTTTTCCCCGATAGGGAAATCTTAGACCGTGTCATATACATAACTGTGTTCCAGAAATAAACAAATCGCAGCGATTTTAATCATACGGATATGAAACATCAGCCGACGGTGAAAAAGTGCTAAATTATCCAAATAACCAAACACAGATGCTATCAAATGTACTACAATAGTTTTGCAGTCGCTTTGTGGCGCAGGTAATAATATTATGATTCCTGTTACTGTTACCTTTATTTCTAAGTAGACTATAAGTAGTATTACCACAATGTAGGAATACTCTGTTACAGTCCTGTATAAAATAATTTATTGAGTATACAATACAAAAGTAGCCTATACCGAATTCTTTGAAGATATTTAAAAATGTGTGAGAACTGTTTGGCAATAGCAGATCTACAAGCTCACACAGTGCTTGGGGTTTTGTATTAGAAGTGATTTAAAGTTATAAAGAAACTACTAACTAAAGTTTCAAATAATTGTAGTAAAAAGTGCAATATTTTGATTAATATGAGAGTGGGAAAAAGTATATATATATATATATATATTCTTTGAAATACACTAATTGTAGGCTACTTCAGTACTTGAGTAAATGTACTTAGTTACTTGCCAACTTGCCAGTTGCCAACACTGATAAAAAGTAATTTGAGATACTAAAGCTTGTATTATGAAATCTCCGCCAGTAGATGGCAGCAGACACTTCATTCTCAAGCAACACTGAATGTGGCAAACAAACTGCAGTGTTAGGAAAACATGCCTGTCAGCAGCTCAGCTTCATGGAATCAACTGACACACACACTCAGCAGAATAGTTGTGAACTAGACTCACAGTCCTGGCCTTAATCCACCTCCGCTTCAGGTCTTAATGTCTAACGTTATTATGTGTGGAATGGAACGGTTTGATTAGATTTGTCAAGTCGTGTCTGTGACGCTTCCTTCCTCCTGTGCTTTAGTGTCTAGACTCTAGACGCTCACTAAAACCCTGATGATGAGAGCGTTTGATGTTTGCGAGGAAGTTCTCATGGAGTCATTGCTGTGCCAACAGGGGGCACAAAATGGACTCATTTTCTTTTGATCTCACCAACCAAACAATCAACTGTTTCAAACTATACTAAAGTCTGTTTCAAACTAGAGGCCCCTATTTCACCTGAGTTGAACCGGTTTGGTTCTTTGTTCCCGCCAAATACTGAACCAGTTCAGAGTGTTTCCACAGACAATAAATTGGTTCAGAACCCTTGGTTCGGATCTGGAACCAAAAAAATGTCCTCTGGTTCCGTGAAAGCACCAAGGTTCCAAGAATCTATAGAACGGAACCACTTTTTTTTGGGTGGAAAAGGGGCCATTGAGGAGAACACTGGCAACAATAATGTCTTTCAAAGTGAATCTTGGTGTTCCTCTTTTGGGCATGTCAGTCACTATAGACCAGTGCTTCTCAACCTTTTCAGGCCTTGACCCTCCAAAAGAATCAACTGACAAGCACTTGTAATGTAGTAGTTGTAGGCATATAACCATTAGGAATAGATGGCGCTGTTTTTCCTTTACTTGCAGATGAGATTGCATTTAGTTCTGTTCCACAAATAAATATTGTGAGAATAGCAGATCTGCAGATCGGCCATTTTCAATTTGTCACTTCACTGTCATCTGGGATGACAAAATAAAAATAAAATAAAATAATAATAATAAAAATGCTAGAGGCTGTGCAGGCTTTAAAATCCTGCAATATTCCCATTAGATTATGAGAGATCTTGTGTGGAAATACATACTTTTCACCGAGGGAGGCGCAAGAGGGAAGGTCATGGCAACGTTCAAACAGAGTATAAGGTTCATCCTCCCCTGAGCATGAATGCACTCGGGAAACGTTTCATGGAAATCCGCAAGACGGGAAGGTTCATTCTAATGCTGGTGCTAAAAGGAAAGGCCATGGAGTCTCTATCAGTAAGGGTCATCCTCTTCGGAGAATGAAGGTGCACACCACATTCAATTCATATCATAGTGTTTGAAAGAGCTTGTGTGCAGGCACAGAAGTAGCATATCGTCTATGTCGGGTGGAAACCTCATGACTGTATGTCCAACACTGTCACTTTTCAGGATTCAAATACAAAAGTAGCTAAAGTAGCAGATCTACAAGCTCGAAACTATACAGCTTGCACATCTGCTACTTTTGTGACACTGTGTATAATGATCAAATAGTGCGTTAATTTACGAAAAAGTTAGAATATGGAGATAAGAGGTTTCTGCCCGTCAGTAACGATATGAACACTATAGCGTCCATATTCTGTCACAATAATCTATAAGCTCACAGCGTGCTGCGATGTGTTGTGACCTTGCAGATCGACTATTTACTGGTAAGAGAGAAGATTATGGGCCCTATCTTGTGCAACCCCTTACCTCATATCCCTATACATTTCTTTGCCATGCTTTAACATTTTGAAAAACATTTTAAAATGGTTCAACTACATCTACATCGACACGTTGTGAGCTTGTAGATTGGCTATTTTTTATTTTATTTTACAAAATAGTAAAACACGGCAAATAAGTTTAGGGGTAAGGGGTGGCACAAGATATAGTCCTTAGTGTGTAAGGGGGGGGGGGGGGGACCCCTGTAGGACCCCGGTCAACAAAGTCTCCTATAGTCTCATGTTTGATCAAATATGAGCTCATCATCATCATTTGAGTGCCCTCGAGATCTGTGACAAAACTAAGCTGCTTCCACATGGTCTCTGTTGCTCTTTCCCACACCATGATGATCATTGTCTCCACAGAAAATCCCAAATGACCTGGTCTTTTGCTCTGTATGGCAGTGTCCAGCAAAGCGGAGTCTTATTCGTGCTATACAACAACTGAGATGGGGGGGATGCATGCCTCCATAAATTCCTTATTCATTGTCCTCCAGCACCATAAAGATGCACTGCCATCTACGGAGCGGATGGTTGGGTGATCCGATTCTTCATTCAGAAGCAGGCATTCTGTCTTTTTCGCATTGAGCAAATAGGCCAACTTTGGCTGCTGAGTGAAGTGAAAAGCTCTTGAGCATAAATTTGAGGGTAACGGGTCATGTCGCCCCAATTCCATCTCGCCCAAGCTTTTTTCCGCCGACCTCGCGCCGACAGCTCGGTGCGGCGGTTCTTGTATATTCTTTATTTTGTTTGACTGAGAATAAGGTTAGAAATAAGTTTAGGGTTATAGGCATAGTTTTACTGGGGTTAAGTTTAGGAATATTGTTAGGTTTAGGCATCGTTTTACCGAGGTTGAGGTTAGGTTAATAAGGTTAGGTTTAAACCGTTTAAGCATCATTTACTTAGATTACTTTAGGGAAACTTTGACAGAAAAAGACTCGCGTTCCATCCTTTAGACTGAGACCTTAAGAAAATATTTTTTATTTTATTTTATCATGCTCATAAAGTGCTCTGTGCTCAACGTGCAATTAAAAAGCAAACGTTTCGGTCTTAAGACCTTCGTCAGTGCAATATGACGACTCCGAGTGCACTGAGAACCAATTATCAGTGCTTAGATTACTGTAGGAATACCAGGCCGCGATGTTCCGCCGGGCTGCACGCCCCGGGGCGAGTTGGTTAAAGGGGCGAGCAGTCTCGTATTCAATTTGAGCTAGTCAGCTAGATTTGGAAAACAAAAATTTCACAAATCAGCCGTGACAACGTTCCAACATGGGATAACCATGACACACTGCTGGCAAGGACTTAATCATAATGATGAAGATGTAGAAGAAGCAAGCCATGTATAGGAACCCACACACCTTATACTCGTGTTTTTAACGCCCAGGCAGGTCTGTGGTGTGAGTCTGTATAAAGTCAACACCAGCCAAGCACATTGTAAAAGGTCTCAAGCAAACCACTTGTCTTAAACTGTTTCTACAGCTGAGTTACGGAGAACTGCACTCGTCCACATGGCCCTCCGTCGGTGAAAGAACACGATCGGGTCGTGGGAGGCTGGGTTCGGGAAAAGCCTGGAGATACTACGTGCGTCGAAAAACCCGCCGCGAGGGCCTGTTAAGACGCTGTTCAGCTGTTTCTGCAGGAAATACTTGGCCTCGAGGAATGTGCCTGGGGTTGTTTTTTTATGGTACATGTGCGCAACACAGACCACGGCAATATTTTTTATGTGATATCGCGTGACGGACCTCAGAGGTGATGTTGTGTAAAGTCAACTTTGCGTGCGGATGGAAAGGCCATGCTGCATGTGTGTGGGCCGTGGCCATCATCGTGATCTGCAATGTTTGAACGATGATGCTGATGCCAGAGGTGTTGTACAAGTTAGTCCACCATACATACGCACCGTGGCTGTTTTCTCAGCTGTGTGAGAAACACCAAACTAAGTGGAGCACCCCTTTCCTTTGTTATGCAACTGTCTGGAGTTACACCTTTTCACGGATGTCAGCTAATTCTTATACAGCAAACACCTTTCCTCTCTGGCTTAAGCAAGTGCTGGCTGGACAGTTTCGTTCTATGATCAAGAGATTTGATTGGAAAAGATGCATTCCTAGAATGTTGAGCAATAGAGTAGGTTATTTAATAATAACCGTACGTTAACGATCAGTCGTTATCTATGATAATCACTTGAACCCTAGCGTGAGTAGCGTCAATTTTCTGGGCATGTAATAATAGGCAAAACATTTGACAAAAATAGCAGACCTAGATCATAACACTCACAACGCACATCGCCTCGTGAAAAGGATTAAGGGGGCAAGGATGGACCCCTGGGGGACTCTGCCACTCTTTTTAAGTTTGTTAACTCATCGGAATCACACCTGCAGCCAATTTTACTGGTTTCATGAAAAATATGCACAAGATACATATCTGTACATGATACAACTAGCTGGCCTGCAGTAACGTGACGACTTACAAAAAGTAGCAAAGAATTAAAAAGGGATATTTTGAGGTAATTTCAACATCTACTCCGGCCTTTGTTGTTTTTTTCAATTCCTTAGAGAACGTAAAACAACGACAAAAATGGAATAAAATAAATGAAAAAAGTCATCCTCACCCCTATTGTACCACGTTACAATTGGTGAAATAGCAGTAAAATATCCCTTTTAGTGTGCCAGCAAATGTTTACGTCGTTGCCTGGCAACAGTAAAGCAGTTACAAAACTATTTGCGTCGGCAGAGCCAAATAAATGATTAAATAAACCAATAAATCATAATCTGTCGTCGTAGGCACGAGGTCATATAGGCACGAGGCCGCAACCTTGTCCCGTGCAGTACAGTACGCGTGTACTGACTCTCATGTGATATTGCTTACACTATAGACCGGTGCAGAGCACGATGATGTACCCATTCCACCCATCTGTCCCTTTCATATGGAGATGTCTGTATATCTGTCTCTCTGTGTCTCTTTATTCCTATATCAGGTCCAGAGCCTGGGCAGAGAGAGGCCTTTTGTGGCGGTTCTGGACAACTGTGTGGGTCCGACCGGCACCGGGCACTGCACTCCCTGTGGTGTGTCGAATTTGAAGTCGGTGGGGCGAACGGTTCTCGAGTTACTGTACGTGGATACGTACGTACATGCACACACTTGGTCCATGTTGTAACATTTTGTGTTTTTTCGTAAAAGCGTCAAAAGTGGCAGATCCACAAGCTCGAAGTGACATGTTTTGAGCTTGTAGATCTGCTACTATTGCTATTTTTGAATTTGATTCCTCAATCGTGAAAAGTAACAGTTTGGCTGGCTAGAGTGCAAGACTATATAAGTAATATAATCAAGAGAACTAATACATTTGATCAAGGTTAACTAATCCATTTGATCAAGATAACTAATCCATTTGATCAAGATATAGCTAATCCATTTGATCAAGAGAACTAATCCATTTGATCCATTCTGATCCCATTGATGCATTTAGTCCAAACAACAATGCTACATCATAATGGTCTCTGTCGGGTGCATGGAGACCGGCTCAAACCCCAAATTCCAAAATAGCAAAAGTGGCAGATCTACTCGCACGCACCACGTGTGGAGCTTGCACATGTGCTACTTTTGATACTTTTGTGACACTAATAATACGATCAAGTATAGGGAGAAAAATACGGAGAGAAGGCATTTCTGCCTGACAGCAACTGCCAATGATATAGGTTTTCATCTAGTAAACTAGTTGACTATAGAATGGTCTGGGCAGGAAGGAATGAGCTCTTTTTTTGGTGGGAGAGTCGTGGCCGTCTATCTCCCTTGGTTGAGTTAGTAGCCAGGTCAACGAGGAGGGGCCAAGCCAACAATAGTGGGGCCATCGCTGGTTCCACTAACCGGGCCAAGGGACCCAGCCGGGACACGGGGTTGGTCGGAAACACTGTCTACATTCTAGAAGAGAACAATTTCAGTTTTTTTGCCAACAGGAAGACGAGAGACTCCATCGGGCGAAAAAGGACTAGCTACTATCACCTGGAGGTATGTGAACTTTTGATGAATTATTACTGATTAGTATTGAAACCCTTTAGTCCATTAGACTAGAAATAAAATGTGCATACAAATATGTTAAAATCTCAGGGGCATTAAAGGACGCATGTAGTCACTGCTGCTCAGATGTAATTAAATCTAATATGTAGGCTAATCATTCCATGCAACTCTGTGCCACCACAGGCATCAGTGTGCTGGCCTTGAGTCATGTCAATACAACCACTTCTATGCCATATGGAAATGTGCTTTGACCAAAGCAACGGAGCAGAATGAGAGACGGCATGATACAATTAAGGACATATAATTAAAGCCGTTCTCAGTGATGAGAATCAACTAGGTTAACACTGCAGTTACTCACTGTATGTGTGCAGTGTGCACAGCGTGTGTGTGTGTGTGTGTGTGTGTGTGTGTGTGTGTGCGTGCGTGTGTGCGTGCATGCATGTGCTCGTGTGTGTGTGTGTGCGTGCAAGCGAGAGAGAGAGATGTGCAGGTGTTGCAGGAGGGCATAAGGGGAGTTGTTTAGGGCCAGAGGGCATGACAGCTCTGACACACATACAGTAAGACTATCCACAGCAACAAAACAACAACAACAACAACAGACGCGTTATGGAATTTACAAATGGAGCACGCGCAGCCGCGCACATAGGCTACTGTACACACAACTGCCACTGTATAGACGGCGTCTTCTATAACTCAAAACAAACACAGGCACTCCATATGGTGAGAGAGTTGATATGTAGATGGGACAGCGTCAACAAACAATCTTCTGTGATCCATATGCTGACTTGACTCAACTACACACACACACACACACAGACACACACACACTCTGACTGACTCATAGTTTCTGCCTGCCTGGTGGTGGCGGCTGCTTGTGGTCGGTGATGATGAGTGTTGCAGTGCATTAATCACATTCACTTCTCCAAAGGTCTCACTTTTCACGTTCCTTCCACCTCTCACACGCCTTCTCCCACCCAGAGACTCGTCAAGCCTTAGCATCCTAAACATCACAGCAATGGCTAAAACTTAAGACGAAAGATGTTCGTCGACTATATACCGTTTTTTTTTTACAGGCGAAAACTACATTGGAAACTAAATGAAAACTAAGCTATGCTGATTAAAACTAAGACTAAATATACTGACAATTTCGTCAACAAATAAAAACTAGACTAAATGTTAGGAAGGGACTATAGTGGACAAGAGATCCAGTATAGGCCTAAGTCATTTGACACTTACACACTGAAAATAGCAGATCTACAAGCTCACAACGCGACGCAGCATGACGCGTTGTGAGCTTGTAGATTGGCTATTTTCAGCAAGTGTAAAAACAGTCATTACGACGGCATCAAGGCCCGCCAAAATGCATTTTAGTCGACTAAATCAACTGTAGATTTAGTAATTTCAAAGGGCATAAAATGTGACTAAAACTAAATGGAAGGTATTCAAGAGACTGTGACTAAAACTACAATCAAAATGTGCTGCCAAAGACAACATTGCATCACAGTTGCGTAGATCAGCAAACCTTTGCTATACAGTGATCCCTCTTTCATTGGTGTGTCGCCCAGATTGCACATAAACCTGAACCTCACAAAAACTATGCTATGACACTAACCTTAACCTAACCTCACAGAAATGATACCTGAACCTAACCTCAAAACCAGCTAAAGAGAGTGTTTTGGTGTAGACCCCTGGGGGCCCATATCTTTCTGTTATAGTGCAACCAGGATATACAGATTTTGTCCAAACATCACGCAAATTGGTAGACATTATCTCTATAGTCATGTGGAACACGGATCTGTCAGACTTTTCATATTCTATCCCGATTGGCTAAGATTGGCATCAGCCCATACCTTTTTGGGCAATAGTTATCTTGTTGCCTTTATTGTTCAACAGTTAAATCATGACCAAAATAAGTAAAAATAGATAGAAAAAAAAGGTCTCCACCAGGGCAGGTCAGGTAGTGGCCTCCTGGTGGCGCTGTAATAGGCCAATGTGAAAAGGGTGACATTTCTTCTAACGCCTTGGATGGCAATTGGATGATTTGAGGGATTTTGTACCAACAATGTGTTTTTCAAAAATCCACCTGTTGGTGGCGCTATAACAGGCCAATGTGAAAAGGGTGGGATATATTCCTCAGCCTAGTAGGAAAGTCTGTGAAAGATTTCATGTAAATTGCACACTGCGTTCATGATTTGAGGCATTTTGTTCCAAAAATGTGTTTTGCAAAAATCCACCTGTTGGTGGCGCTATAACAGGCCAATGTGAAAAGGGTGGGAGATATTCCTCAGCCTAGTAGGAAAGTCCATTAAAGATTTCAAGTAAATTGCATGCTACGTTCATGATTTGAGGCTGTTTGTTCAAAACGGGCCAATACTGCAAACTTAGGCATAAATATTATTACATAGCCAATTAGGATGGAATAGGAAATATTGGACAGATCCGTCTTTAACACAAGACTATAGAGATACTGTGTAACGATTTGCGGGATGTTTGGACAGAATCTGGAGAAGTAATAGCATTTTCATTTTCAAAAGTCGGCCTCCTGGTGGCGCTATAACAGGCCGTTCTGCGTTGGCATCCAGGGAGTGTGTGTGTGCAAACTGGGGTTAACGGTGCCGGAGATTAGCTGGTAACAGACGGACGGACACACAGACGGAGTGCATAACATACTCTCTCCTCATGCCTTCGGCCTGGTGGAGACGATAACCAAAGTATATATGTAGGGTTTAAGTGGTTAACAGACATGCACGTAACTATATTGCGTATGCAATCTATATAGACCACACCTAGACGTTCATGTAGATAGTCATAATAAAGTACAAAACGTATATCATGCATGCCAAACACATACACATGTGCGCACGCACGCACGCACGCACGCACGCACAGGGCAGAATGTCATAATCTGTCTAGCCATTCCAAAAGAAAACTGCAAACTACAGACACTTTTCTTTTTTACCGTGTGTGCAATAGCTAAATAATGATCATCATGCGTTCAGCACAAGCACCATGTTGGACATGGTACTTAAACGGCTGCCTGCCTCCTGCATGGGCTATTCACTGCTAATGCAAGGTTATAGCTTCATATTTTCCAGATTGAAACATGTGCAGCCTTTTAACCTATTTAGGCCCGACGTCGACATTTTAAAAATGTCTTTCTTTTCTGAGAAACAGATGTTTCTATATCAGTGGTTCTCAATATTTCATGTCAAGGACCTCAAAAATTATATGTAATATGCCGCCGACCCCCATCTGAAAATATGATGTTCCAGGGACCCTCCAGAGGCAAAGTTTTTAGTTACTGAAACTGAAACTCTGAAAAAATATATATTCAAAGATTTGAGGCACATTTTCACGGTTTTTCTAAAATAGCAGACCTACAAGCCACTCGGTGGCGCGCTATGAGCTTGTAGATCTGCTGTTTTCCAATAGCTAAAGTATAACATAATGCTTTAAAACACCAAAAGGGGTTCCCGCCCAGAATGGATTAACTCAAACACAGCTTGAACTGCCACTCTGTATAGGTATGCAGACTCGTGCACAGGCCTAAGAACCCCTTAAGACCCCCTGACCAAAATATTTATGCCAATTCAATTGCTCACACATGTGGTATTAATATTGCATGTCAAAGGTACTTCATTTCGCTCACCACGTGAAGACAGACAACGCATGTAACATTTCTTGTTGTTCGCATTTTTTAGGCGAGCAACTGAAGAGATTTGATGGTTTGAAGATGAATAGTTTGAAAGGGAATACTGGTTACACTGTAGATATGAATTTTCTTTAACAACTCAAACCTCACATACCACAATTAGATTTCCTCTCTACACAACTCAACTATATCTTCACTGAAAATAAGACGATCTACTGTATAAACTCACTGTCCTGAGCTTGTGTGTCAATGTTTAACACCAGAACATGGATTCTATGTGTGGCTATTAATCTGAAATGACTTTATTCACGGTAAACTCTGATCACAGTCCCTATATACATGCCAGTCTGATTTCATAAATAGAACTGTAAAAAACCCAAAATGCAGGTCACAAAGGAGACAGTCTTAAATGTAACTACATTTATAACTTTGCAGCCATGCTTGAAAGTTCATCCCACCCCCGACTTCATCTGGATCCAATCAGGCCAGGATTCAAGGTCTTATATAGGCCCGACTTATGCCTATTTAGCGGCGTCTGTTTGAGAGAAAACACAAGATCAAACGGAGGGAGATTCTTCTGTCAGTATTGAACTTGAACTTGAGTATAGAGACATTGTTTTCGGGGGGGTCTCTTCTTGTGGTCAGTCGGTGTGGCACCGGGCCTGGCTGTGGTCTCGTCGGCTTAGCCTCAGAGACTCACAGATTCCCACCACACACTGTTTGTCTTGGGTCTGGGGATGGCCATGAATACCAGGCCGCTAGGCTACCACGGTCATTAAGAGAGAAAAAAAAGAAATAAACGTGGAAGCCGTCATGGCCGTTATTAGGCAATGCTCAAGTTGAATTGGAGTTGAGTGAAATTATGGTCATCTCAAATATTTCAAAATATCTTCTGAAAGAAACGTCTCTCCCGCCCAAGTCTGATTTCGACAATCCTCTGCCTCCTCTATTATATCCCTCTTCTTCTGCCTTCCTCGCTTCAAAATGAACGTCTATGAATTCAACACTGCTGATTTACTGTAAAATATTTAAATTTAAATGAAAGTGAAAGTGAAAATGTCAAATATGAACCAAGAGCAACCCCACACAGCCCACCGGCGGTTGGGGCTTCCTGCTTCCCTTCTCTGGTTAGTGCTGGTTATGACAGAGAGAGGATGGTGATGCTTTCTTTTCCATGCATCTGTCCCAAGAAAGACTGGACTGCGGACTCCCTTTGGAAAAATACATTTTAGCTCAGTTGCAGTTTTAAAGAGACTATACATGAGGGGGCCCATCTTAAGCCTAGTTTATTTTAGAGTATACAGTATGTGGCAGTGTGCGTCTCTTGCACACACTGAAGAAGAGATCCATATAGCAAACAGATTTCAGCTTGAAAAAGAGCTCTCAAAGAAAGTGAAAGATGACGTGAAGAGCAAGGGTTGAAGTGCACTGTGTTACATGGCATGACATGTATTTAAATGTGGACCCCCCAATTGAAAATATTTTATGACAGTGAGAGCTAAGAAAAATATATTTGTCAATATTTCAGAAATATCAGATCTATTTGTAGAACGGCTGAAAAACAAAACAAGTGTATTTCCTTCAATTTCATGGAAGCACCCCAGGGACCCCACTTTGAGAGCCAGTGTGTAGTACAGTATGTACTAACTATAGTAACAACACTCTACTCACACACGGCCCACAGTGGATGTCACAACATCCACTGTTCTGTGGGCATCTCCACATAAGCAAAACATGCCTGGGCAGGAACTGGCAGGATCTAATTAGGTGCTGCTTCTAGTCAGAGATGCCTGCATGCCACCTTTTCCTCCCGAGGACAGAGCGGGGCATTGTGCTGCCGAGTGTGGAATCTGGAGCACTCCTTTCACCAGCTGTACTGATTATCTCTGCCCACCGGAGCTCATAATCACCTTATCTTCTCTGCAAACACATAATTACTCTCCTGTTGTTGTTGTTGTTGTTTGTTTGTTCCCCCGTTCCCTACTTTTTTTTCTCACGTCTGATATTAGCAAACGACTAATTGATCCATGAAGCACCACCCGGAGCCATGGCGCCGTTAAGGCCTTATTATCTCCTGCTGGTGGTGCTGGCCTTATGGGTCGGCGTAGGAGTGAAGGTTGAGGTCCAAGGTACAGTATGTATGAAGGTACACCTTGCACATTACTGTAGATGTATCTGCACATTTTCAAGAATGCTGCTAAAGGGTAAGCTATTGACAATAGCTTTGGTCTAGTTTAGGTCTTGTCTTATAGACAAGGTACAATAGTATTGTACCTTGTTGTCTATATAAGACAAGACCTAAACTCCAGTATTTTAGCATTGTAGCACTGTATATGTTTATACGCAGCTTTGTGTGCGTGTCTGTCCGTTTGAGCACGGAATGTCCGTTTGAGAATGGAATGTCTGTCCGCCCACTTCACATGACTGTGCTTTTTAATATAGATTTCGGCTTTGAATATTTAGAATGTCGGCACAAAACTGCGCCTGATGGAGGGGGAAAGGAACTGGTTGGAATAAAGTGTTCCTTCCACACGCTATACGTCCAACCAGGGAAACTCCCCCCTGTGTCCAAGGAGCAACTTGGACACTCAGGCATGAGTTCAAGTCCGTTCCTCTCCCCAGGTTGGCGAAGGGTGTCTAGAAGAGCCCGGGATCACATTAGATAATTGACACATGCGGGTGAAAAATGGGTTACAAAGTCATGGCATATAAAAAAAAATGAATTAAGAATTTCAGCACATTTGTGAACTAACCCCGTTTTGGTGCTTGTACTTATGTGAGTAACAAAATAAACCTCGTTGATTCTTGAAGGAGAGCCGATGAAACCGTCGCGGGCCCCCCTGATCCCCCACCGGCCCTTCGTGGTGGTCTGGAACGCCCCCACCGAGTCCTGCCGCCTGCGCTTCGAGGTGGACCTGGACCTGAGCGTGTTCGACATCGTGGCCAACCTCAACGAGACCCTCAGCGGGCCCAACGTCACCATCTTCTACCACAGCCACCTCGGCCACTACCCGTACTACCTGAGCTCGGGGACGCCCGTCAATGGCGGCCTGCCGCAGAACCAGAGCCTCTCGCGGCACCTGAGCAAGGCGCGGGCCGACATCGACGAGCTCATCCCGCACAGGGACTTCCGCGGCCTGGGCGTCATCGACTGGGAGAACTGGCGGCCGCAGTGGGTGCGCAACTGGGGCTCCAAGAACATCTACCGCGACAAGTCCAAGGAGCAGATCCGGAGGCTCCACCCCCGGTGGCCGGAGGGCAAGGTGGAGAAGGAGGCCAAGGAGCGCTTCGAGAGGGCCGGGCAGACCTTCATGAACGCCACGCTGGGCCTGGCGGAGAGCCGGAGGCCCCAGGGACTGTGGGGGTTCTACCTGTTCCCCGACTGCTACAACTACGGGTACAAGCTGCACCCGCAGCGCTACACGGGCGAGTGTCCCGACGTGGAGCACGTCCGCAACGACCGCCTGATGTGGCTCTGGAGGGAGAGCACGGCGCTCTACCCGTCCATCTACCTGGACCGCGAGCTCGAGTCTTCGGCCAACACGGTGAAGTACGTCCACCACCGCGTCAAGGAGGCCATGAGGATCGCGGCGATCGCCCGCGCGGACGTCACCCTGCCGGTGTTCGTTTACTCCAGGCCGTTCTACGCGTACACCTTCACGGTCCTTTCCGAGGTCAGTGCGATAAACACATTTGTATAGACACTATAGATTCTGTTTATGTCTTAGTGTCTCACACACTTTTGGGCCTATGCCATGCAAGAAACTGGGAAGCTATAGGGTCTGATATGGACGTAATATGAAGCCTGTCAATCCTTGAATTGTAAATGAGACTTTAAACTAGTGACTGGAAGCAGAAAGTATTCATGACCATGTTTATTAAGGTAATACAGTCTAGGTGAAGTTGGGCCCAAATACGTGGACCTCTATGGAGCTATGGGGTTTTTTGGGCCCAATGACAGCGCCACAACAGGCCATTATATGAAATTTCAGGAAGTCAGGATTTCCTACTGGCTTCAGATATATGACGCACAGTAACGCCAGATGCCTACAGTCACAAACAGTAGACTCACACAGTGCTGACGTGACGTCATACATGCCCGATGTCATAGACTGGCCTCCACGTTCTTTTTCTGTGCCTGAAACCTGAATAACCGGTATCAGCTATTAGAACAAATAGGAGGTAAATGGTGCATTTATATAGCGCCTTTATCCAAGGCGCTTTACACACATTAAATGTGCATTATATTCACCCATTCACACACACATTCATACACGGTTGGCGGCGGAAACCATGCAGGGCACCAACCAGCACATCAGGAGCAATTAGGGGGTTCAGTGTCTTGCTCAAGGACACTTCGACACTGATTCTGGGGCCGACCGGGTTCGAACTGGCAACCTTGCGGTTACCACACAGACACTCTACCCACCGCCGCCCCTCCTAAAGGAAACAAACACCGTCTGTATGTGTCCCCTCACCTGAACTGTTCTGTCTTTGAAAGTAATTCTTAGGAAGAAGATCAACGCATTGATTGACTTTACATGATATGATATTAGTAATGGTTGGGTAAAGAACACATGGATTTCTGCTTTTTTTTAAATGCATTTTCGTGTTACGCTACTGTTCTTATGATAAGAAGCTATACACACACACACACACACACACACACACACACACACACACACACACACACAGGACTGTTTGTGCATATAGTCGACATGGTGTCACGGTCTCATGAATGAACATGTGTGCTGAAAAGCCGAAGCCGCGGAGAGATGAGCGCGGGTCATTAATCTCAGGGAGCGTCTGGGGACTGTCACTGAACTATGAGTGGAAGGAAGGCCTCCGGCTACATGGCCTTACGTGACCTCTCCAACGTTCCGAAACACATGATCACCGATCATGGCTTATACACAGTCAACTCCTTCAGTGTTAACTTTATGGCATTCGTAACTCCAAGAGTGTTGAAGTGCCGGGTGACCTAACGCGACCTTTGAAAAGTTCAAAGACATATTTATGAGGGGACTGCTTTACACGGTATACACATTCTCAAGGCATTTGTGACTTGGAGGGAAATGGAACCAAATGGACCCTTATACGGAATGATTTTGGGTTCCATTTGTACACTTATCATGCAGAGTTAAACTAACACGGAGGATCTGACTGTGAACGGGCAGACCTATTATTTTTCACGCGATGACAATCTGGATCAGGGCAAATGGTAAATGGTAAATGGTGCATTTATATAGCGCCTTTATCCAAGGCGCTTTACATAGATTGTGCATTACATTCACCCATTCATACACCGATGGCAGCGGAAACCATGCAAGGCACCAACTAGCACATCAGGAGCAATTAGGGGTTCAGTGTCTTGCTCAAGGACACTTCGACAGTAACTCTGGGGGAGCCCGGGTTCGAACTGGCAACCTTGCGGTTCCCATCCAGGCACTCTACCCCTGAGCCACCGCCGCCCCTAGGGCTGCAAACAGATGGCAACATTACATTACACTTAACCCATTTTGAACTGACAACAGATTCTACCAAATGTATTGTTTTCTGAAAAACCCCATGTTTCCATGTCAGTCGTTCTCAAACATTTTCATGTCAAGGACCCCCAAAAATATATGTAATTGGCCGCCGAACTTGAGTTAAGAATGTTCTCTCTGAACCGAAGGAATAAATATTCAAAGATTTGCGCCACCTTTTCACGATTTTTCAAAAGCTTGTAGATCTGGTATTTTTCAACAGCTAAAGAATAACATGATGCTTAAAACACCAAAAGGGGTTCCCGCTCAAAATGGGTTAAAGCTATAATCTGTCCTCTTAATTGCAACTTGTAGTGTTGAACCCGTGGTCTCTCGCGTGGGAAAAAGCAACATTTATTTCCGTCGCTCAACAGGGAGTCCTTTCGGGGCAAACGAGGGCCTGGTTGGGAAGCGCCATACCACATTATATAGTGCAGGCTGACCGCGAGTCGGAGGTTCAAATCCCCAAGCCCAGCGACCCGTGCTGCGTCGTGCCCCTCCCCGTCTCTCGCTATACCCGTTTTCCTCACACACACAAATACAGGCCGAGAATCGGAATTTCACTATGAGCTTCAGGGCAGTACTACTGTATGTAGTTGTCAACATCAGGGTCTGAATGTCTCAATGGTAGTGTACAGTATAGAGAGACCACATCCAACCCACTGCAGATGTGTTAGTTATGTATACTGTATGTATGTATTTACGTACTGTAGCCTGGTAAACCATCCCGGACGTGTTAATTCACATTATCATGTCTTCTGCATGCAGACACATGATAATGTTGTGTATTCACGTGACCGGGATGGTTTACCAAATTACCACAGGCTAAACATAGTCTACCAACACAGACTCAATTAAAATATCCCTTAATTCATTAACCCATTTAGGCCTGACGTCGAAATTGAAAAAAAAAAAATCTTCTAAATCCTGAGAGTTTTCTGAAATACCTATGTTTCTAGGCCTACTGTATATCACTCAATATTTCATGTCAAGTACTCCAAAAATGTTATGTAATTGGCCGCCGACCCCCCATCGCAAAATATGTTGTTCCAGGGGCACCCCCAGAAGCAAAGGTTTGTTCAAATCGGTCGCTCTGAAAGAAAATTCCAGCTTGTAGATCTGATCTTTTTCAATAGTTAAAGTTTTAAATAATGCTTAAAACACCAAAAGGGGTTCCAGAATGGGTTAAAATAAGTTCTGGGTTGCAGCTTTAAGGGCAGAGGTCTTATCAAAGTGTGAGTACTGTGTGTGTGTGTGTGTGTGTGTGTGTGTGTGTGTGTGTGTGTGTGTTGGTCCTGCAGAGTGACCTGGTTCACACCATCGGAGAGACTGCAGCGCTGGGAGCGTCAGGAGTCGTACTTTGGGGATCGTCAGAATACGCCCGAACCCAGGTAACCATTGTGACATGACGTTGCTCTGGGGAAGACTACAAACTAAAGGGCTCCATTTTCGTCACCGCTAAACCCCTTATCCCTAAACTTCTTTGCCTATTTTTTTACTATTTTGCAAAACATTTTTGAATAGTTCAAAATGGCCAGTCTACAAGTTCACAACGTGTCAATGTAGATTGGCTAGTTGAACTATTCAAAAATGTTTTTCAAAATAGAAAAAAAAGGCAAAGAAGTTTATAGGGATAGGGGTGACGGAAATGGAGCCCTAAAAGGCCTAGTTTTCATACTCCAGTGTTAGGCGACATGACGTTCAAGTTGTAGTGTTTGGTGGTCACCTTAACCCACCTAAAACTGGAGTATGAATAGGCCTTAAGGTTCGGTCTGAGAAAAATAAAAAATAAACATTTTCATAACTGCATATCACCACAAGTCGCAATGCATAGTTTTGTGACCTTGTAGAACTGCTTTTTTGCAGACAAAATCTATTTATATCAGACAAAAGACAATGCTTTGTATTTAAGTCAGTCCAGAGGCATAGTCCCTCAACAACAAATGCTACCCTGGTGATATATGAATTAAATTGACTCACACATAATCTGCATACTTTGACTGCTGTGTATTTCATAACCCTGCTATGCATGGTACGACGTCATACATGACAAATGAACGCCATCCATCAATGTCAGTGGGTTTAGAAAATAACTTATAGCATAACTGTGGCAACGCATACAATTAGGCCTGTGAATGAATGATGTCATCATGTCAGCCTGCCGGCATTGTCTCCGCTCCCAGTTGGGATTGTTTCTACAGTTACAGCTACAGTTACAGTTACACTATACAGTCCTTACAGTTTCCAGAAATAAGTGGATCTCTCTCCGCTACAGCTGTGTGGGTGTCGTGTTGAAGAAGACCAACGTGATTATTATGGCTTCCTTTAAACATCCTGTTTACAAGTGGCACATGTGACCGAGCGTTTACATTCAGTATCTCTCTGGTCGGTGCTGTCATGGAAACATTGTATCATGAACGATGATGGGACCATAACCACCATGAACCCCATGGCATCTATATTCTGGGGGGGAACATTAGCCCATCTACAAGCTCGCGTTATGAGTCCCCCAACCAACCCCCCCCCCCCCCCCCACACACACACACACACGCACACACTACCCCCCACCCCAGCAAATCGAACCCTAGGACAAGGATTCCCAAACATTTCAGGCATTAACTGATCCCCCAAAATAAATCCTATTTGAACTGGGGACCCCCCAGTCTGATGAGCACCTGAAATTATAGCCGTTACATTTACTTTGGCTCGGTTTCACAGATACATAATGCAAAAACTACACGGTCAAACTCGCACTGCCGTACGAGTGTGAACTTGTACGGCTATTTTCAAAAAATGTGCCTCTTTCTTAGAGTATAGTAGCCTAATATTTGACAATGTTTGTTGGTTACCTTTGACGTAGTAATGGTCTTCTTATTAGCAAATTGTTTTAATTATAGAGGTATATTAAAAAGGTCTTAACCCATTTTGGGTGGGAACCCCTTTTGGTGTTTTAAACAATAGGTTATAATTTAGCTATTGAAAAATAGCAGATCTTTACTACGTGCTTGTATAGGTCTGCTATTTTAGAAAAATCGTAAAAAAATGCGGCGCAGATCTTTGAATATATATTCTTTCAAAGTGAACGTTTTTTAACTCGGGTATATAAAAGGCCCACTTTAGAAATGAGACTTTAAACAGAGTCCGTTCTGATCATTCTCTCGACACTCCTCCTCTCCCCCGCCACACACACACACACGCTGCAGAAGAACTGCCAGACGGTGAAGAAGTACATCGACGGGCCGCTGGGCCACTACGTCATCAACGTGACGTCGGCCGCCAAGCTGTGCAGCAAGGCGCTGTGCAAGAAGAACGGCCGCTGCGTCCGCAAGAGCCTGTCCTCGCCCGGCGGCGGCGGCGCCTACCTCCACCTCAACCCCAGGTTCTTCCAGGTGCACCGTGACAACCGCCGCGGCTTCCGCGTGAGCGGACACCTGAACAACCACGACATCCTGGACATGAAGCACAAGTTCACGTGCCAGTGCTACCAGGGCTGGACGGGGGTCTACTGCGAGATGCCCCAGGGTCGCCCCCCGCCGCCGCCGCCACCCGCCCAAGGTTCTCCACCACCGCCGCCACAGCCGCCGGACGTCCACTTCCCGCGGCCCCCCAGGGACAACGGGCTGCTGGGGGACGTCCTGTTTCTGCTGTCGCTGCACTTCTCCTGTCTGTGCATCATCATGTTCCTGGGACTGTGTCTCATTATCAAGTGTCTGATACTTTAGAACGTCGGTGTGTGTTCTCAAACTTTTTTTTATATATATTTTTTTCATTTCAAGGAGCCTCGGTTTTGTAATTATATAAGACCACGGATCCCCATAATTCAGAGGTATACAAACTGGTAACGTTCCATTTGGTTCATAACTATAATAATTTAGCTGGGGACCCCCTCAAGGACCCCACTTTAAGAACCACTGGTTGTCAAACATTTTCACGTCAAATTGATTAGGTATAGTCTGAGAACCCACCAGTGGTTCTCAGTGGTTTGACCGAAATGTATGTAGAAAAATAATTTCATGTTTTTTGTGCATGAAGTTAAGTCTAAAAAAATGTCTAGAAGTCTTCCGCGTACAGCCAGCCGACTCATTGATAGTGGACGTATACAGTTGTATAATTTTGTAGTTGAGTCGAGTTCGTTAAACCACACAATTTAATTTGATTATTGCGTGGTTCTTCATAGTTTGTATTGTGTGGCGAGTCTGGCGACGTTGACATTGATGACGCATGAGTTATAAAAACATCACCCATACTGTCACTGCTCACGCACTGACATACAGTCTCTCTCCCCCCCATAATCTGCTCTCTTAACTCTCTCTCTCTCTCTGTCTCACACACACACACACACACACACACACACAAAAGAGTGTGCGTGTGTGAGAGTGAGAGAAAGAGACAGGTAGCTATATACAGATATTGCGTGCGTAGCTGCGTGCGTGAAGAGAGACAGAGAGAGATATAGACACAGAGAGACACAGAGAGAGAGAGAGAGAGTTGAGAGAGTGCAGGTAAATCTGCGCTCTCTCCCTCACTGGTGTGTGTGTGTGTGTGTGTGTGTGTGTGTGTGTGAGCAATGAGAGCAGGTGAGTGGGAGACTGGACCAGTTGCCGTTTTTAAAAAGGAGATTAAAGACGTTTTTAACTCATGCATGTCAACGTCATCACACAAATAATCCAAAATATGAAAAACCACATCAAATGAAATTGTGTGGCTTCAAACTAAAGAACTGTTTTGTTTCCTACAAAATGACGACGGTACGTTGACTATCAATGAGTCGACTGGCGATCGGGAGTGCAGCTGAACGTGGAAGACTTGGATGCATATAGCCCATTTGCTTCTGTATTGCGAAATGAGTGCACACAAAGCAGGCTACTGATATAGTAAATAAAAAACATTTCCCCTTCCCCAAAATAACTGCCAGTGAGGAGCCTCCACCAGGAGGATGTAGCACCTCCCTTCCTACGGGGTGCATACTTAGTTTAGACTAGTCATTGGTTAGACATAACGTTGGTGAGGGGTGCGCTAAAACGACCGGATTAAGGTTGGTGAGGGGTGCGTTAATACGACCTGGATTAAGGTTGGTGAGGGGTGCGTTAAAACGACGGGATTAAGGTTGGTGAGGGGTGTGTTAAGGGTTGAGAGAGGGTTAAGGTTATAGGTGTGTGCCCTGAGGGAGGTTAGGGTTAGGGTGAGGGTTTGAGATAGGTTGTAGGACTAATGACTGGTCTAACAAATGACTAGTCTAAACTAAGTATACATTCCCCACTGGCAGGCTCTGCCCCCAGCATGCACAAGTCTGCGCAGAGACAAGGACCACCCTCCACCCTCCACCCTCCCGGCACGTCTAATTGTATTAGTATAGATGCCTGGCAAACCAGATGCACCGCGGTGGAGTCGAACCCCAAGTCTCCGCACTGCCGGTGCTCATGGGCATTCTGCCGGTGCTGCCCCCCCCCCCCCCCCTGCAGCCCGTAGGAATACATGCAGTCTGCAGTGACAATTGTATCACCCTCCCCGCCGCCCGGCTTCCCTCCCCGTGGCGCTCAACAAAGCCATATGCACCACCACGGTGGATTTGAACCCGCAACCTCAGTCCTTTTTGTTGGACTTGTCTCATGGCATACTGTCTGGAAACACTGCTTTAGAAGGGTATCTCTTGGTATACACCGGAACCACGTAGAATACACTACAAAAGGATACATTAATACATTACTATTGTTCCACGTTATTGTTTAGAGGCTGTTCTAGATAAGAGTGAGTGATCTATACGACCCTGCGGTACTGTATTTGTAGTAAAAGAGTATAAAGGATGCACACACAGGGGGTCCATTTTAACACAGATTAGGATATGAGGGGAAAAAAGGAACTTAAGTAGGCTTACTCCTCAAATAAATGTACTTTGTTAGTGTCTACCACTGGGAGATCAGGGTATCGTCTTGACACACTGGTGCTCATGAGATGATGGTATTGGAGGAAGTGTAAATGATTGGGCGTTGGTGAGAAAAGTAAAGTTGATCTACTGTATGTGTTTATGGATAAGTACCAAGTACACTTCCCTGCTAGAAAACAAAAATACAAAGAAAACAACAAGGAGATGGTGACCGTTACAAACAGGTGACTGGCACTATGCCATGCTAGGGACTTTAAGTAGACAGTTACAAACAGGTGACTGGCACTATGCCATGCTAGGGACTTTGAGTAGACAGTTACAAACAGGTGACTGTCACTAATATGCCATGCTAGGGACTTTAAGTAGACAGTTACAAACAGGTGACTGGCACTATGCCATGCTAGGGACTTTAAGTAGACATTTACAAACAGGTGACTGGCACTATGCCATGCTAGGGACTTTAAGTAGACAGTTACAAACAGGTGACTGGCACTATGCCATGCTAGGGACTTTAAGTAGACAGTTACAAACAGGTGACTGGCACTATGCCATGCTAGGGACTTTAAGTAGACAGTTACAAACAGGTGACTGTCACTATGCCATGCTAGGGACTTTAAGTAGACATTTACAAACAGGTGACTGGCACTATGCCATGCTAGGGACTTAAAGTAGACATTTACAAACAGGTGACTGTCACTAATATGCCATGCTAGGGACTTTAAGTAGACATTTACAAACAGGTGACTGTCACTAATATGCCATGCTAGGGACTTTAAGTAGACATTTACAAACAGGTGACTGGCACTATGCCATGCTAGGGACTTTAAGTAGACATTTACAAACAGGTGACTGTCACTATGCCATGCTAGGGACTTTAAGTAGACAGTTACAAACAGGTGACTGTCACTATGCCATGCTAGGGACTTAAAGTAGACAGTTACAAACAGGTGACTGGCACTATGCCATGCTAGGGACTTTAAGTAGACATTTACAAACAGGTGACTGGCACTATGCCATGCTAGGGACTTTAAGTAGACAGTTACAAACAGGTGACTGGCACTATGCCATGCTAGGGACTTAAAGTAGACAGTTACAAACAGGTGACTGGCACTATGCCATGCTAGGGACTTTGAGTAGACAGTTACAAACAGGTGACTGGCACTATGCCATGCTAGGGACTTTAAGTAGAATCCTCAGGGCATCATTGTAGGACACTAAGCCTTTACATACAATCATACATGGTACCTTTTAAAAGGCTATACCATTAAAATACCATAGAAAAATATGTATTCATTGTTATTCACATTCAGTGGCTTAGGGCAGTGGTTCCCAAAGTGGGGTCAAGGGACCCCTAGGGGTCCTTGAGAGAGTTCCAGGGGGTCCCCTGCAGCTAAATGATAGTTTGGAACCAAATGGACTGTTCTGGGTCTGTAACTAAGAGTTAAATTAACTTTGATTTTACAATATACATTGGGGTCCCAGAGATAGAAATGCCATTAAGTGGGGGTCCGTCAAACCTGAGGGTCCTTGAAATGAAAATCGGTGAAAATCACTGCCAGAGCTGTAAAAAATCTTCTCTTATGGGGCTTCCCTAGCATATATTTTCAAATGGGGGTCCGTGGGCTAATGAGGGTCAACTTGGGGGTCCTTAACATGAAAAAGTTTGGGAACCAGTGGCATAGCCCCCTTAGATCCTTCCGATGCTAGAATCGAACCCAGAAACAAGTTCTTCAAACTGTAGTAGGCAGTCCCAGTAATTTGTTACTCACAGCAAGGTCAGCAACAATTATCCTCGACTATAATGAGTATGGAAAAGTTTCCTGGCCAGCCTCTCTCTCTCTCTCTTTCTCTCTCTCGCGTACATTACACCCCGTTGCCAACGTTTAATCAAGTCGTCTTTTTTTTTAATTTAATTTCTTTATGCATCTGCAATTTAGCGGGCGACACAATGCAATAAGTCAACAGCTCTGTCACAACACAGAGCACAGCCTCAGCAGCAGCGCGTCTGGACGGGGTCACGTGATCAAACAATGGTCTGGTATACACGGGCCAATGAGACGCATGGGAAAGGGAGGGTCTCCAAAGCCTCGGTGGCAGGACATCAAATGACATTTTGGGTAATAAGCAGGAGGAGGGGCTGTTTGGATGGTGTGTGTGTGTGTGTGTGTGTGTGTGTGTGTGTGCGCGCGCGCGCGTGTATGTGTGTGCGCGTGTGTGAGAGAGAGAAAGAGAGAGAGAGAGAGATTCTAACTATTTCTGACGGAAAATGCTAAATTGATATAGTTTGTAATAGTTTTGTAAGACAACCTTCCCTCTAAGTTGCAACATGTAACACAGCTCCGTTTACATATTTCTTTATTTCCATGTAATTGTACAATATAGCCTACATTGTTTTGCTTGGTTTACTTTTGTTTTGGCAATGTAAACAGTTTTCTCACGCCAATAAAGCTCCTTTGAAAACTGAGAGAGAGAGTGGGTGTATGTGAATGAGTTTGAGTGGAGAGCGTGTGTGTGTGTGTGTGTGTGTGTGTGCGCGCGTGCATGTGTACCGGGGCAACAAGGGCCGTTGATTGCTCACATGGAGGATTTCACAGCAGAAAATGACCCCTCTGCAACTCAGTGACACCTACTTAAAAATATTATTCAGCTGTACAGGACTGTACAGGAATGTACACAAATGGGTCCTGTATAGGCTTTACAACGTAATTATTGTTTTTTGTTTTACACGTGAAGTTATAAATCTTCAAAACGTCCCCCATAGGAAAGAAGTAGACTTTGGATTATGCACTGCATGGAGTACAGTATGTAGTAACAGATGTTCAAGCTCGAAGGACGAGCGCAAAGCAACACATTTTGAGCTTGTAGATCTGCTACTTTTGAATTAGAATCCTGAAAAGTGACAGTTTTGGATATATGATGTTTCCACACCGTTGCTCATTTGATCATGGCTGTGTGCCACAACCTTGAGAAGTCCATGTTTACATCGTTTCAGCTGCTATTCGCATTTTGTGCTAATAATTGGACGTTCATTCGAACATTGTGCTTGTGACACTTTAAACCAAAGCTTATATCTTTAGCGATTGGGCTTGCGGGTGCCGACCGGCTCTTCTCTGTGTGGTGCTTATAGAAGCCTGTCCACGGCCGGCCCAGCGCATCGCGGGTTCGAGTCCCGATCCCGACGCCCTTCGCTGCGTGTTAATGCCCATCTCGCTCTCCCTGTTTCCTATTAAATCATTAAAATCGTCTGGGACCGTAAACCACAAAAAACAGAGCAAGATCCCACACACGCACGCACACACACGCACACGCACGCACGCACACACACACACACACACACACACACACACACACACACACCCCCAATCTGCCCACCCAAAAAAGACAAGAAAATAAGAAAGGTTCCACTGGCCTTATCATCCATCAATGTGTTGAATTTTCCAAAGGCTGACAGAACAAAGCTTACAAAAGCTGTGTGTGTGTGTGCGCATGTGTGTGTGCGTGCATGCATGCAAGTTGTGCCTGAAACAATACTAGGCAATGTGTGATCTAAATCAGACACACTTCTAGTGTTTTAAGCTCATGGGTTCCTTTCAACACTTCCTGTCTGGGAAGGAAACCCTGAAGTGGCGTCTGAAACAATGACCCTATAGCATTTGGGTACTAGTACTCGGGTGATAAAGTGGTAAAGTGCCTGCCCAGCCCACCACTGCAGAGGTTGTGGGTTCAAATCCACGGTGGCGCATCCGGCTTTGTCAAGTGTCTACACACACACACTAACACAATCGGCCTGTGTTCAGGGGAAGGTACAGGGTAAGCCGGGCCGGGAGAGGGTGATACTTGTCACCAGTGTTGTTTTTGGCAGCAAATTTAGATTTTAGTTTTAGTCATATAGTCTCTTGAATAGTTTTCATTTAGTTTTAGTTACATTTTAGTCACCTGGAATGTATTAGTGTTAGTCTAGTTTCAGTTGACTAAATATAATAAGATTTTAGTCGACTAAAATGTATTTTGGTGGGCCTTGATGTCGTCGTAATGACTAAAAATGACTAAAAATGCTAAAAATAGCCAGGAAACTACATTGGAGGAATTACTAATATATATATATATATATATATATATATATATATATACACTGTATAAGGAGGCCGCCTATTAGACCTCTGTGGAACGCCGGTCAATGGGTTTGAGTGGTTAACACTGCCAGCCTGGATGGATCAACACAATCACTTCAATATGCAACACGTTGGTTATACTTTAAGGTTTTCACGTGTTTATGTTTTCATTGACTAACATTATTGTTCTTGAAACGACGACAAAAACCCAGACAAACTAAAACAGTACAACGGTAGGTAATGAAAACAGTGGCGGAGGCTCAAAGGTGGCAGAATACACTTTGCAAACGGTGTGGTCGAACCCACAGACAGATCTGGTGACAGGATTGTTCCCGACCAGATTAACGGAATGCTTTGAGGTGTTCGGCTGGCACACGGTCTGGGCCAGTGTAAGCAACGATGGAGAGATGGGGCCCACTGGAGAATCGACAGGAAAGAAACACCCAGACAAGGTCGAAGAGAGAAGGCAATCACTTCAAAGCATCTCTGTGTGTGTGTGTGTGTGCGTGTGTGTGCGTGTGTGCGTGTGTGTGTGTGTGTGTGTGTGTGTGTGTGTGTGTGTGTGTGGTGTGTGTGCGTACTATTGTTTGTTTGAGAAATGTTCTATATCAAGCATGTGACTCACTTCCATTTTGAAATAAATTTGAAGACGTACCACACCCTCAAAGGCAGAGATAAACATTCAACAGCCTGCTGATGTCACTTTTGTGACATTCACAAAAACAACGTCTCAGACTGCACTTGCCTGTACAGCTCATGTTCTACTTGCCCAAAGGTCATGCGCACTTGCCCGAAACGTAAATCGGCCATTCGAAAATAATAGGTAACATTTTAATTACTGTTCAATTAACACAGGGTTCTCATACCTCAACTGTTATGCCAAATACCCACAGCTATGAATATGAGTTCACACTTGTTCTTTTCTAAGTGTAGCAACAGTGAAAAGAGCACATTATAGGTAAACCGTGCTTTTATTTTACATTCCACATGACCAGAAGACAGAGTGCTCTGGCCACGTTCAGGTGTTATAAGTTATAATGAGCTGACAGATATCTCGTGTTGGTTTGCGTCCCCTCTCAAACGAGCACTTTCCCCGGTCGGGTAACCTGAAAGCAAACTCCAACCGCCCCCCAAGGTTATATTTACCTGCCAGGGGCAGGTGGGCAACCCTTAAGGCCTGTTCATAGTTTGGATTTTCGGTGGTGAGGTCTGAGGTGACCACCGAAGCGGAGGTTTCTATGTCGCCAATGTTGTGGTTGGATGAGCGGTGGTGAGTAAAAACAGAGAGAAGGGCTGGGGGAGGGCGGTGGTTTGCTCTTCACCGCGGCTCAGTGACGTCATGTTGTAGTTGCGGTGGTCACCCCACCACCGAAAATCCAAACTATGAATGAGCCTTTAGTGTCAAGTTGTCAACACCATGTCTGTGCTGTGCAACAGAGAGAATAGTTGCTTTAAGACAGCATTATGTATCTACCTAACACATTAAAACCGGGAAAACCATTGTCATTTTAGCTATAGCACATTGGTTGACTATTCAAGAGTCGACGTAGCAGAGTATATGCTCATAGATCTGCTATTTCTTTTAAAAATCGTGAAAAAGTGTGCAAATCTTTCAATATTTATCTTTTTTAAGCAAACATTTTTAACTAGGATCTTTGCTTAGGGGCAGTCACTGGAACAAACTATTTTGAGATGGGGGTCGGAGGCCAAATAAATGCATATCAATTTTGGGGATCCTTGACATGAAAAGGTTTGAGCACCTCTGATATAGCAACATATACAGTAAGTCTTTCAGAAAAGACATTTGCAGAATCAGCCTCAGGTCTGGGTTAAACCACAAGCAGAACTTTGTGGATGGACATTGTGGTTAGAGGATCATAAACGTAAAGATATACTGTATAGGTCCAGTGCTACCATCAATGCATAGTGATGCAGTAGGCCTTTATGCAGTCCCGCCCCCTACCAGGGCCCAGGAAATTATTCCCTGTTCATTTTCCTCATAGACATTTCAAAAAGTATTGATTTAAAGACCGTACAAAGCCAACTCTTGTCGTGACAAATCAAGACAACAAACCGAACAAAGAACGGCAGGTTACAACACTTTTCTTTGTTGTTTTTCTTCTTTGTAATTATTTATTTGGTCCAAAATAGTGTTTATTGTCATGATTTGTCACAACTCGAGTTGGCTTTGTCCACAGCGTAAACGTCTTTAAATAAATACTTTTTCGAAATGTCTATGGGAAAAAATGCATTGGGAATCATTTCCTGGGCCTGGCGTCGTCATGAAAGGGGGCGGGACTGCGACGCAACATTTGAAAAAAACTCACACTGCATTTCCAAGAAGAACAGAGTTGACAAACGTGGACACTATACCGCCCAGTGAACTTATATTTGGAAAGATTTCAGCATGTGTGTGGATTGTTGCTTTCATGAAGCTTGAATTCAGGCATTTAGTACAGTCAATTTGGTTGGGTTGGCTGATGGCTCAGCCATGCAGGACCCGGGTTTGAATTCAAGCCACATCTTGTCTCTTGCACAATGTCTCTCTTCGTCTCCCTGTCTCTCTACACTATAACAAAACAAAAACGAGGGTTGATTTTGTCGTCAAAGATCACTATAATCCTATGAATGACAATATAAACCTCGTCCTCTGCAATGGATGATTGTTTGTTTTTGAACTGTTACGTTACGTTATCTGCTGTAAGTAAGCCTTCAACAGGTCCTTGTGTCCTGAGGAAGAATTACACTATATATAGTTATTATGGTTTGAACTGTATATTGAACCATCACTTATGGCACAGCATGTCTTGTTATGGTTCAGCTTGTCCTTGTACAGTACCATTCCACCGACATGTGTTACTGTACATCTCCTTCACCATATCATGTACATTAAAGCATGACCATCATCACCTCACCACCTATAGAATATTATCACAATCTCTCGCCTCACAATAATAACAACATCAGTGCATATGTCTTCTTGACACTGGCCAAGACATGTATTTATTTCCTGACGGTACAATAGAAGCTTCAAGTTCAGGCATATACTATGAAATCAAGTCTTTAGAAAGACTCCCAATTAACATCACCACTAAATAGCAGTCCTTTCTTTGCCAGCTGTGTGGTACGACTCGTGCCATTTGTCAAGTTTTAACAGGTAGTATATTGGGTCTGTCAGCAAATACAAGTTAAAAGTTCACATTCGTATATAGCGTCACTTCTCAGCAGTGAATCACCCGGTCCAGTCAGTCATCGTTAAGTGCACTTTGTGGTCAAACGGATGAAAGTGTGAATGCAGCTTGTCCTCTAACGGTACATTTAAAAGGTCCTAGGTTCAGTTTCCATCACCAAACAAATGCGTGTGTGTGTGTGTGTGTGTGTGTGTGTGTGTGTGTGTGAGAGTAAATTATGTATGTGAATATTCCTTTTGTATCTTCTCTGCATTTTAACTGCAGGCCATTGAGTAAGATCTCTAGCCAGGCTACTGTGGCTTTGACCCTCGCTCAGGTGGTGATTTTAGCAAGTGAAGTTTATTCTATTTCTCTCTCTCTCTCTCTCTCTGGATTCCAGTCTATAGAGGGCCAATCTAAATGTCTAAAACATAAAAGGAAGAGAGGTTGCACAGCTCGTAGCCACGATGCAGACATATATTTTGATAGGAAACCAACGTTTTCCACCCTCATTCCCCGAAGAAGACCTCTTTGTAAGGGCGAAACATTGGTTTCACATCAAAATAAATGTATGTATCGTTGGCTACAATTGCTGTGCGACCTCTCTTCTTCCTGTTTATTACACCTTTGCACTGTGGTCAGCACTCAGTACCATCGGTATGAGCTCTTCCAGCCTGTTTAAAATATAAAATGAAACATAACCATATGTATTAGATATGAAAAAATAGGCTTTTATAAATCACTAATTCCCTAAATCTATTTGGCCACGGACCGCAAGCATCTCAAAATATTTAAAAGCTGATGTGACGCCTCCTCCCCACTTCTGGTTCGTCTGTAGTCATGCAAACTTATCCCAATATAAATTAAAATCATCTAAGCTATACATTGCTGCTTAGCAGAAATGGAAATTAAAAAAGAAAAACGCAAAAGGAACGGAAATGCCGAACAGATGCATGCAGCTTCCGTGTTCAGATTTCAGGAGGTGTAGTTTCAGACTCTATATAGCATTCAGGAGGTGTAGTTCCAGACTCTATATAGCATTCAGAGATTGTGGAATAGTTGTCTGGTTCCGCGTTACTAGGACGTAATGGTAGCAGAATGACGACTTACAAAATAAACCTGGGAGGAATTGTCATAACAAATACATAGAAAATGAAGAAATAAACTGAAATGTTCCACAGTTGGACTACAGATGTCAGAGTAACAGGCCTGTAGTCATTAATACTAAGATGAATTGAGTATGAAGGACCCCGATGGAAACAAGCCATAGTGCTTTCTTGGGTTATACATACCGGTACGTTTACGCTGCGGACAAAGCCAACTCGACTTGAGACAAATCATGACAATATTTTGGACCAAACAAATAATTCCAAAGAAGAAAAACAACAAAAAAAGTAACCTTCTTTCTTTCTAATTCTTTGTTCGGCCCGAAATGTTTTGTTTGTCGTCATGATTTGTCACGACAAGAGTTGGCTTTGTACAACGCTTAAAAGGTCTTTAAAGAAATACTTTTTGAAGTATTTTGAAGTCTAGGAGGAAACTGAATGGGGAATCATTTCCTGGGCCCTGGTAGGGGGCGGGACTGCGACGCTCTATAAATGCCTACTGTATATCACTATGCATTGATGGTAGCACTGGACATACAAAGAGTGATATTTCGATGCTACTGCGTCTCTCTGAGTCATGGTGGGTTTAAAATGTCTGTGTAGGCCGATTAATACTGGGTAACAACACGTTACGTGTGATAAAAATAATAATTAATGATATACAGATGAAGCAGTGCATTAAAAAAAGGCCATGTAGACTCAGCAGCAGCAAGTGTGTGCAGGGATTCGCGGGAACTCAGTTTGATTACAAAAAACAAAGCTTTAATAACACCTTCAGCTGTCTTGTACTGAGATAAATGAGTTGTCGTGCAGAATGTAGACAGTAATGACATGCTAATTTTCTGCGCTAATGAGGGCTCAATGAGGCAGAGGCTAAATTACAGCCACTCAGCCGTGCTATCTGCGCTGTATGTTTAAAGAGTGTGAAGGTGACGTTGCATGGTATATGCCGACTCGGGAGAATATGCAAGTAAAAAGCGTCCATGGTTGATTTGAAGCAGTTTTAAAATACATCTCCTTGCTAGCAGTGTTGTTTGTTGTTGATTAAAACAGAGACGAAAAATGTTCGTCGACTACCTTTTTTCACTGACGAAAACTAAATGGAAACTATACTGTAAATGAAAACTAAGCTATGATGATGACTAAAACTAAGACTAAATGTATTGACAATTTCGTCAACAGATGAAAAACTAGACAAAATGTGAGAGAGATCCAGTATAAGTGATTTTACACTTGGTTGCATGCTGAAAATAGCAGATCTACAAGCTCACAACGATCAGCTATTTCCAGCAAGTGTAAAATCAGCCATTGCGACGGCATCAAGGCCCGCCAAAATAAATTTTAGTCGACTAAATCAACTGTAGATTTAGTCGACTAAAATCTTATGACATTTAGTCGACTAAAACTAGACTAACACTAAAACATTCCAGGTGACTAAAATGTGACAAAAACTAAATGAAAACTATTCAAAAGACTACGACTAAAATAAAAATGTGCTGCCAAAAAAACAACACTGCTTGCTACAGGGATTAGTGCTAAAAAGGGTGTTGGGTTCATGAGAAGATAAAAAAACAGCTTCACTGTAAGATTGTAAGATGCAACATATGCATTAGAACAACAACCAAAAAGCAAAAAAGCTGCAATTATGTTTGACGAACAGCCTCTGCCACGGAGCTCTATTTTAAACATGGCAAACATTTACTTAGAGCTGCACTTGGCTCCTTTAGTTTGTTTTTTTACAAAATGACAATGCGTTACATTCAGATTTTCTACGAAGCCCCATGTCTATACTGTAATAATGCATTTTAATGCATAGCGTACTTAATAATGAATTGTATTCTGCTTATGACACGAGGATCATGGTACGCTATATATATTGTAATTCTTCTCTAATCATAACATCTGAGCAGCCATCAGCTGGGTGAAGCTGAACTTCACAACAAAAGGTCTCCCTCCCCATCCCTTTAATACATTGAAATAATTTTGATAACGTATTCTAAATCACTGTTATAATGCATTTTAGAGTAATTATAAGTCACTATAATTGTACATTTTGTGTGTATTTTCTATTTTAATGCCCCCCCTTCCCACCCACCAGGCCACCAATGACCACTTATAGTGACTTATAATCACACTATAATGCATCATAATGGTATAATATAATACATTATAAAATGTAATAATTATATGATTATTGACGGGGTCAGACGAATGATTTCTATCCATTGTAAGAGTATAGTGTGGCTTTGCCCTGCATGTGAAAAACATAATCCAGGAATGTACTTCCTTCGCCTAAACTGCATGTGTCAGCATTTGGTGCTCATCTGTCCAGCTGTCTGCAAGATTAGCTGTGGGTGGGTGCGCTCGCGCACACACGCACGCACGCAAGAGTTAGATGTCTTGCCTCCTACAAATCCATTCTGTAAAGAATAACAGGCGAAATATAAAATAAACACCATACACGTCGTTTTGCATTAAGCAGACGGTTGCTACACTTTGCGTTTGGATTAGGGTCAGCTTTATAAACGTGCATAAACTTTTAATATTTCCCTTCCATACTTACTGTCTAGAAGCATTAGAGGGGTTCATTGACATTGAACGTCCTCTATAAGCTGCTCACTGCGCTGTCAGTTTGGTTTTTCCAGCTTTCCCCTTTAGTCTTGTTATTATTGGGATTATATCATCTTCCTCCCTACTATATAGGTCTCTCCACGGTACTGTACGCTGTTAAAGTCCTGTGTGTTATTTGAACTCGTGAGGATGTACCGACCGCAACCATATTTTTGGTATATCCTGCAGTTAACCCATTTAGACCGGAGAAAAGATTCTACAAAATGTCTTCTGAAACCTGTTTCTATATGTCTGGTTCTCAAACGTCTCAAAAGGACCCCCAAAAATGTATGTAATTGGCCGCTAACCCAGAAGCCGCAGAAGCAAAGTTAAAAACACTCGCTGTGAAAGAATATACGGTATATTCAAAGATTTGCAACACATTCTCGCGATTTTTCAAAAAATAGCAGAACTACAAGCTCGCACTGGGAACGATTCTATTATGTCTTCTAAATCCTGACAGTTTTCTGAAAAAGCTACGTGTATGTTTCTATGTCAGTCGTTCTTCGATTTTTCAAAAATAGCAGACCCACAAGCTCATAGCGCGCCAAGATCTGCTATTTTTCAATAGGTAAAGTATAAAAGAATGCATAAAACATCCAAAAGTCGTTCCCGTTCAGAGATGGGTTAAAAGAACACTTGCGAGATTTCTCCGTGTATAAAGTTACTATAGAGTCGCTGGCCCTCTCTCTCTCTCTCTCTCTCTCTCTCTCTCTCTCTCATGTTCCTTTTCCTTTAGCTTCTCAAAGTTGCTGTTGGCTGAACATCTAACATCCACACGGGAAGAAGGGGGATTCAGGACCAATGTTCCTGCTCGGAGGTTGCTTGAACCGTGGCCATTGCAACGTTGGTTTTTATGTAATGGTGTTTTTGCTGGTGAGGAGGAATTTTTATACGGTTATTCTTTTTTTTTTCAATCTTGGGATGACATGTTTTCTTTATATGTGTTTCAGTCCAATGTGCACAACTTCAGCTTTCCTGTCCTGAACACCTGCCCCTTCATTTGATTATAAAAAAAAATGTTGAGTTGCTGTGACAAAAAAATACATTTATTAAAACCCATTCTATAGGCGGGAACCCCTTTGTAATGCTTTAGCTATTGAGAATGCTAAATTCTACAAGCTCGTAGCGCGGCACCGAGTGCCGCACTACGAGCTTGTAGGTCTGCTATTTTTGAAGAATCGTGAAAAGTGACATGAAAGTGTTTGAGAACGACTGACATAGAAAAGACATACAGTAGCTTTTTCAAGAAAACAGTCAGGATTTAGAAGACATAAATTGCAGAATCGTTCCCAGGTCAAAAATGGGTTAAATTAAACATTTATAACATGATGACACCCATCTTAATGACCATGCATAGATATTGATTTGAACGCAATGGTTATTCCGTCCATTTTAGTCGAGTGGTTTTCTTTGTCTGTTATTTTGACGTTTTTTTTAAACTTGTATAGTATCATTGTAATGAACGCTATACAAACGCATAAAAAAGTAAGTAAGTATACTTTCTTTGACCACAATACGTTTTATGTACAGTCTTCTGATCTCATAATGCCCTCGTCTCATATTATTAAAACAATCTGATGTAACCTCTAACTGTAGGGTTTCATTTTGCATGCCAGGGTAAAATCACAGGTTTCCAAAAAATAAAGTAGTGATTCCATCCTGGCTGCAGGCACGCAGGAAACAGATCTAATGCATATGTTCATATAGTCTCTTCCATGGGGAGTGCTGCAGAGGGGTGGCAGAGCCATCAAACCCCCACAGCCAGAGACATCATCACACTCCCATCTGCAGTTGTTGCTGTTTGGACCTTGTTAACCCATTTAGACCGAGACCAGATTCTACAATGAATGTCTTCTAAATCATGACAGTTTTCTGAAAAACCCTATGTTTCTATGTCAGTATGGTTCTCAAACTATTCCATGTCAAGGACCCCCAGAATTATATGTAATTGGCCGCCCGACCCCCCCCATGTGAAAATATGTTATTCCAGGAACCACTCGGAAGCGATTTGAGTTTTTAAAAAAAAGGTTCGCTCTGTAAGAATATATATTAAAAGATTTTTCAAAAAAAAACAGCAGACCTACAAGCTCGTAGCGCGGCACTCGGTGCCACGCTATGAGCTTGTAGATCTGCTGTTTTTCAACAGCTTAAGCATAACATAATGCTTAAAACAGCAAAAAGGGGATTCCGCCCAAAATGGGTTAAGTGTTTGTGTATGACGAGGCACACGGTGTTTACCTGCCTCCGCTCTCTCTCTCTGTCTCTCATTACTTTGAGCAGATGAACCCGATAGTTAGACGGAAATGTGACGCCAACCCCCGAAGAGCAGTGCTTTTTGGTGGGACTTTGAGAAATGAGACCAATTAGCACTACGGTTCACAAGTATAGAGTTTAGAGGGGAAAACAAAATTGTTACGTTCCAAAAGCCTCAATCTCTTCTTCAGCTCGGTGATAATGACTGTCACTTGATGGTATAGCCAGTGTCCATGGGAGGATAATGCAGTGTGCGATGTATGTTTGTATAGGATTGTATGTTTTTCTTGTCCTGCAGCATCTGGAATATATCGTTTTGGATGTGCATGCTTTTGTAAACTGTTCTGCATTAGTTTTAAGCTAGACATCACCAAATTGACAGAGATCATAGTTGTCAAGACTATACAGATGTCACCGTTTTCCTCCTTGGATTTGCAATGTAGAACTGTCAAACAACAGTAGTGGAATAAAGAAAACCATTCAATCATTCAAGACAGTATTTTGATACCACAGGGAACGGTTACTGGACTGTAACAACCAACCACAAAATGCAATGTCCTCAGCTGGGTTCAAGCTGGATATCTGCGTTTCCCCATTGTCCTGCCTCCCTATACTAGAAAATATTAGAATAGTCAAAGAGAAATATATATTGAGACCATAGCAGATTACATAAGAGTTTGAAAGAACTGAAAGAACCGCACCAAGTACAGGGCAACTTTGATTATATTATCAAAGGATTCTGTGGCACCACTGGATTTGCATCACAGCACACAATTTGAGAAACCCAGACGCCACTCTAGACGGGATCCAAGACGAGAGAGAACAATAGAATGAACGTCACTCGCTAAATCGCCACCTTCATGTGTGCGAGAGAGGGTCAAAGCCACAGTGGCACCCTGGCAAGAGCTCTTACGAAATGACCTGCAGTTACAATACAGAGAAGTGCTAGGTATACACAAACTCAAAGGGGCTATGGACAGAGAGGTATAGTCTAAAAGGAATATTCTTCATAATATACATAATCTACTCAACAACACCAGCCATTTTTTCCGATGATTGACACTATATGACCGTGATGCCCATGCTGTTTGGTCTGGGGGGGGAGGGTGTTGTGACCACATGGAGTCGCAGCCCAGCTGCCTCTGTTCAAACAACGAGGACAACGGGAGGATGCCGTCTGTCGGGTGGAAACCTCATACGTCCATAAATTGATACTTTACAAGTTTACAGGATTCAAATTCAAAAGTATCCAAACTTCTATTAGCTAGGATTCGCCATCGATGATGTCACCGGAGGACGCATTTCTGAACTGCCCTGCACAGCCCTATATGAGTCACAGACCAAGTAGAAAGAAAGGAATTGTAGTATTTTATCATGAACATTAGCGAGGACCAATTATTATATGAAGATAGATTGAAATGTGGTTTTCTGACAAACCTCATGTTTCTATGTCAGTGGTTCTCAAACATTTTCATGTGAAGGACCCCCAACAATATATAGTAATTGGCCGCCGACCCCCATCTGAAAATATGGTGTTCCAGGGACCCCCCCCAGAAGTAAAGATTTGAGTTAAAAACCTTCGCTCGGAAAGAATATATAGATTTGTGCCACATTTTCACAACTTAAAATAGCAGATCTACAAGCTTGTAGAATGGGTTAAGGCAACTTCACCCTCCAACATCCCTCCCAGTTCCACTACCCGATGAACAGGTGCCCCAACCAACCTGCAGGAGTCACACAGAGAACGCCCTGCTCTCTGCACTGCCAGCTTCCCACATATACCAGCACAGCCAATTGACTAAAATTCACACATTCACACCATTTTGCTCTTGCATCATAGTTGCGGGTTGGGAACCTATACACCCCCGCCGGCGTGCCCAAGTATGACTTAAGAGCAAAAGGTCCACCGTGTGAATGTGGTGGTATGAAATATTGGTTCATTTGGAGCGCCCGGCCAAGCCTAGAGGCCCCATGGTGGAACAGCCTCAGTGTTGTTTTTAAGGCATATTTCACCACAATGACTCGGTTCCCTGCTGAGAAACGACGCAGAAGATGACTCCCTGCATGCAGTTCTGTTGTTGACAGTCCCATATATACTTGTTAAAACTGAAAATGACACTCGGCCTGCACAGCTGCCAAAGGACTAGTATTAGTGGTGAATGTTAATTGAGAGTTTTCCCAATGGCTCCGTTTCGCGCGTGCCTGAAGTTTGCTTTGTACCGTGAGTGTTGTATGGCAGGTTATTATCAGCCGCGACAGCATGGCTTCCACTCCTTGTTAGTGTGTGTGTGTGTGTGTGTGTGTGTGTGTGTGTGTGTGTATGTGTGTTTATCCAATGTGTTCCTGCGGAGACACCTACTGTAAGAACTACAAATACAAAGTTTGGTAAGGTACAGAGAAAATGACCCATTTGAAAGGCCTTGCCGACGATCATTTTGGCATTTCTTGCACCTCCAAGATTTTCTAACTAGCCGATCACAGCAGGGACACCAATGCGAGCAGTATAAGATTAATATATAGTACAGTAGTTGCATTTCCTCAATCTTGGTATGACCCGGCCGGGGATCGAATCCCGACCTCCCAGTCTCAGAGGCGGACACTCTGACCACAAGGCCACTGAGCCATGTCATACAAAAGACTCTGGGGAAAAAAATGGGAACCAGTGCCTCCCTGCTTGACACTCAGCATCCAGGGTTGGATTGGGGGTAAGTCCCTGCGACATACTAGCGTCATATCCAGGGGGTGAACTTGTAGAAGCGTCCTCACGCTACAGAAACAGGAGATATAGGCTCCTAGCTGCCCAATGGGCTTCATGGCTCAGCAAGGCTCATATACTTATTTCCAAAATCTATGAATTAATGTACCGTGGACAGACAGTTGTGACTAAAGGTTATCCGAGGAGGTTAGGAGGTACAGACCTCTTTCAACCCCCTTGAGGGATTACAAGATACAGCCAGATGGCAATCAATCAATGGAAAGAGATGGCACACACTTTGTCCACTAGTGAGTCCAATTAAGGCAAAATGTCAAAGCACGTCAAACCATGTGAACAAACAGTGGAGACCCAAGAGGCAAACATGAGCATTCTAACACTGTAAGGGTCTATCAAAAACGGAGCCTCATCGAGCATAAAACAATGTTGTTGGGTTTCAGAAAGCCAAAATAAATTCTACTAGCTAGCTATAACTTTAACCGTTCAAGATGCCATCACAAAACTTACAGATGTGTAATTGAGATCACAATGAAGGCCGATTTCAAAATTCCAATAAGGCTGTGGTCTGAGCAAACCAGAGGCATAGGGGTAAATATACTGACTAGCAGATAACATTAAACAGAGTTTCAAAATGAAAGGTAGCTGATTTGCAGGCTTGAAATGTGTTGCTTGGTGCCACGCTTGGAGCTTGATGATCAACTAGGATGGAAACTGAGGTGGAAAGCACACATTCAATGACCATATGATGCTTTGACTAATCGAAGAAAAAGATCGAGATCTAGATTCAGACACCTATGCAATCTCATTTTGTGAAGAATGATGCAGCACTAGTTGGCAGTCCAATTCATTTTAGTTACCCTTATGTTTATGTTTTTTAACCCCTTTTGGCGTTTCAAATATTATGTTATACTTTAGCTATATTGAAAATCACACCCGTGTGAACTGAGTGGTGCAACTCCTCTCTCTCTCTCTCTCTCCAGTGCAGCACTAATACTATCTCTCTCTCTCTCCGTTTCTGGCAAACAGCGCCCCTACTGGTACTAATAGTAATATACTGCTGCTCATGCCACATAGGTAGGTGTACACGGACATTGCTGTTCCTTGGAGTGGTTGCACCACTCAAAAACAGCAGAGCAAGCTCATAGCACGGCACCGAGTGCGAGCTTGTAGTTCTGCTATTTCTTTTAACGAAATTGTCATTCTTGTGGAGGACAATCGAGCTTGACATTTGAGCAAGAATCGTGCAGCGCCACTAATTTGACTGACGCATGCGTGCAAGCTACTCTTCTTCAGATTACATGCAGGACGTGATGGTCAGACTCTGTGTCAGCAAGAACAGCCAACGACTACAGCACATAGAGGGACGTTATAGTAGGGTTGCCGCGCATAAACCCCTCATTACAAAGACAAATGCACATTTGACAGTTGCAAAAGAAAAAAAAAATCATAGGCACTGGACAGCAGAGATGTGGGGGGGGGGGGAAAGTGACGGTCAGATGAGTCATCCATCCTTCACCATATTTTCAACAAGTGGTCACATGCACTGCTGTGACTGAGTTCTTGTTGTCCCAAGAGCAAGCAGTTTTGTGACAGTGGTAACGAAAAACTGCCCCTTAGAAAGACATGTCAAGCAGAACCCGACTCTAGGGTGGGCGGCCATCTGCCTCGACCATGGAGAGAAGGCTGGGAATTGTGGAAAGCACATTTCAAGTCCGCCAACACTCAGTACGGAAAAGGGCCAGGGTTGAGAGACCTTAGTGTCAACCTTAAATGTGTAAACCTCAAATGTTACCAAACTAAAGGCAGTTGCTTCACCACTCACTTGAACCTGAAAGCAAACTCCCAAGTGCATGAACGTTTTATTTACTTGACACTGCAGTCAGGCAGTGTTGTTTTTGGCAGCAAATCTCTATTTTAGTTTAGTCATAGTCTTTGGACCGAATCTTCATTTAGTTACATTTTAGTGTAAAATGACTCATACTGGGTCTATTGTCCACTAGTCCCTTCCTAACATTTTAGTTTAGTTTTTATTTGTTGTCTCAGTATATTTAGTCTTAGTTTTAGTCACCATAGCGTAATAGTTTTCCACAGTGAAAAAAGGTAGTCGACGAACATCTTTCGTCTTAGTTTTAGTCGACGAAATCGACACTGCAGTCAGGCAACCTGCATCGCAAGGCTCCATGCTCTCTCCTCCATGCTGCCTCAAACCCAGAGAGTCCATCAGAGCACAATGAATACAGTTTTCTTAAGATTAGGTCTATCCATGCAGTACATAATATACTGTATAAAACCACCTCTCGTCGCAAAGGCTGGAGTCCAGTGGCTTTTGGCATCGAGGGTTTGGGAAACCAAACCTCACGGATAAAATACTCCATGATTACGCACCCCCCTAACTCCCATGATTACCCACCCACCCCAGGCATGCAAGCGCGCACGCACACGCACGCACACACACTTAATTCAGATGATGATGAACTGTGTTTGTTTGTGCGCACACACACACACACACTTAATTCAGATGATGATGAACTGTGTTTACAGTATGAGGATCACAGTGTACTGAAGAGGAGCAACATGTCCGAATAGCTGTGGGGAGATTGTGATCACATGACTTGGACTGCTTTAATCTGAAAGGAAATCTTGAACCACTTGAACTTCAGCATGCAGGGGGAGGGGAGGGGGTCTACAACAAGCCGCGCGATCTACAAGCTTGTAGACCCGCTTGTATAACAATTCATGTCCGTTTGACTGACTTTTGACTGAAATAAGAGGGTTTTAAGTGGTTAAATGTGAAATGAAAGTTTGAATTGTAGAGGTGTTTTTGTTTTGGTAAACGTGAGAGACGTGCCAAAAGATGTATAATCCTCCGAAAAGTACCATGTGTCTATGTAACAGTAGACAAGACAGCAAAACTCCTCTGTTAATTAGACTCCGTGGGGAGTGGGTAAATAGACACAAACAGGACCCGTGAGGTTTTTTTTTTTTGTACACTGCAGTGTGTTGAATTAAAAACAAAAAACACAAAATCTAGCATAGATGTTAAGTATATCGCCTCTGTTCAGTGGATGCATTTCACAGACCGAACGAGCCCTTCATCATCATCATCATCATCATCACTTCCTCTCGAGGGGGGGGGGGGGGGACATATTACCCTCCCACTTGAACACGAACGCACAGCAACACGCCTTCGAGTACAATAAGTACATTTTAGGTAAGTACTGTACTTTTTACTTTACTGGAGAGTTCCAAATTCCAATTATACTCCGCTACATCTCAGAGGCAAATATTAAACTATAGGCTACTTTTACTCCACTACAATTATTTGAAAACATAGTAGTTACTATAGTTACTTTGCATATTTAGATTACTATTACAAAACGTGCATTAACCACTTCGGCCCTATATTGTATATATTGGCTATTTTACAATATTTCTATACATTTTATACACTTGAGAACTTGTGAAATGGACATTGCATGCATAATGAGAACTTTTACTTTTAGTACTTTGAGTATATTTGGATGCAAATACTTTTGAACGTGGAATAGCAGACTTTTACTTGTAAAAAGAGTGAGTCTACAATTATAGTATTTAAGTAAAAGATCACACCCCGTGTGAACTGAGTGAACTCTCTCCCCCCCCCCCCCCCCCCCCCTCTCTCTCTCTCTCTCTCTATCTGTGTAATTAGCAGGCAACAGTGCAACACTATCTCTCTCGCTCTCTCTGTGTTTCTGGCACAACAGCGCCACTTTTGCCCCTACTGGTACTCTAAACATAGTCACATAGGTTAGGACGGACATTGCTGTTCCTTGGAGTGGTTGCACCACTCAAAAACTGTGAGTATCCTTCCAGCACTGAGGAGGATACATCCCATTTGCGCTCACGTCTGAGAACGGGCGCCTGTTCTCTGAGGCATCATTTGAGGTACAGTCCAAAGACATATTCATAACAGATCCCACATGTTTCCACACACACACACACACACACACACACACACACATACACACACACACAGCGAGGCGAGCCGTCTCCAAACCACCACACCAAGGGACGAGAACATTTTCCGACCAGTTTTGGATGGAGGGAGAGTTGTTGGGGGAGTAAAAGAAAGTGGGTGGGTGTGCTGGTGTACTCCGATGTCCCAGGACGGAGAGCCCTTTCATCCTAGGTGGTGGTAATGAATCCCAGTGTAACTGTACTATATGCCCTCCAGGCCAACAGAACCATCCACCACCCCGCTCTGATTGTGGGAACGTGGTTTCCTTCCCCTAGAAGTCTCGTACCAAACCACAAGCCCCGCACCCCCCCTCCCCCCCCTCCTCTCATCTCCCTCTTCTGGTATGAGGGACGCTTGACTCCACTCTGGCTACACGCAGAGCGGAGGACGTCTGTGGCTATGGAGAAAGCACACATTGTGTGTGTGTGTGTGTGTGTGTGTGTGTGTGTGTGTGTGCGTGTGTTGCTTACAGCAGTAAGTATACAAAAAAGAAAAAAATAAATTAAATGGAGTAAGATGATGACTGCATCCAAAGTACAAACAAAGCTTAATATCTCCCACACCCCCCGGAATTCCCCTTTAGGCTAATGGTTAAGAAGTTGGCTTTCCATGCGGGAGACCTGTGTTCGAATCCCGGGCGTTACACTTGTATGAAATATTGTATGTATTGTACAATATATGAAGGCATGTATGTGCATTGTGTGCTGTACTTGAATTGAGTGTGGATAAATGTATTATGTGAGCCTGATTCAGGGAGTTAACACAAAAATAGTAGGCAAACATTCTGTGACAATAGGTAAATATTGAGAAACAAAATGGGTGAAGATTCGGCGCAAAATAGCAGATCTAGAATCTTTGTACATCAGCAATTTTAGGCAAGGAAATGGTGTAGGAGGAAACTATGAGTGGGCCGAGTACAGACCCCTGGGAGACCCCACAAATGATGTATGGTTTAAGTGGTAAGGGTTATGTGGTAAGTATAGGCAGTGAATTTCAAATAATTCTGTAACCTGAGGAAAAAAGTGGCAAAGAAGAACTACATCATCGAAAATACTGCTGTGTGTGTGTGTGTGTGTGTGTGTGTGTGTGTGTGTGTGTGTGTGTGTGTGTTCCGATAAAAATGTACAATCCTCATACTGCTACGAAGTACGAATGTGTTTCTACATCTGTTATGATTCATTAGTCACTGTCTGGAACATGACTTTGGAGCTGTTGAAAAGGGAATTATCTTGCTCTTGTGTGCCGAGAAGATTGCTTCATCAATATCCTTCATTCAGGGGTAACCTGTGCGTTACAATTTACATTGCATTCAATCCTTCACACACAGACGGCAAAGGAAACCATGCAAGGCAGTGGAGGCACCAACCTGCTCAATGGCTTAACTGTTTAGGATTTCTTTGAAAAACATTTAGAAATAGTGAAAATAGACAATCTAAATCGACACTTTGTGAGCTTGTAGATTGGCTTTTAAATAGTAAAACATGGCTAAAAGATTTAGGCATACGGGGTAAAGCGGCATCCAAGAAAAGGCCCATCTCTTCGCCGGACACCCACAATATCACGATGCTTGTAGAATGTTCGCCTGACATGCCCAGGGACACTATTGGTTCATGTGGTTAATATGTAGCAGCTAGAAGGTCCTGGGTTCGATTCCCCCTGGGGACGCTGTGGGGACTGGGGGCCCATACCCGAGGCGGGGTTGGCGAAAGGGCCTTTCTGTCTGGAGTTTACATGTTCTCCCCTATAGGGTAGGTACCCTCACAAAAAACATGCAACTGGTCGGAATAACGTGTTCCCTCCATGCGCTACGTCCGGCCGGGTAAACTCTCCCCTGTCAGGTGAAAAGAAGCAGCTTGGACTCCTCCTGCATAGAAAGAGGCATGAGGCCAGTCCGCTGCCCCCCCAGGTTGGCAGAGGAAGTGTAGTGCCCAGGATTACATTAGATAATTGACACTGGGTGAAAAAAATGGGTTGCAAAATCGTGGGATAAAAATGATAGGGAAAGAAATACAGCAGATAAACCTGGCAGTGTAGTTGGCTAAGCATTAAAATGTAAATCTTGCCTCCCCCTGGCCAGCCGGGGCGCCTGATGGAGGGGAAAGGAACTGGTTGGAATAACGTGTTCCTTCCACGCGCTACGTCAAACCAGGGAAACTCCCCCCCCTGTCAGGTGTAAAGGAGCAACTTGGACACTCAGGCATGAAGGAAGCATGAGTTCAAGTCCGTTGCTCTCCCCTTGTCCCCCCATATATGGGGACTAGGTTGGTGGAGGATGTGTAGAGCCCAGGATCACATTAGATGATTGACACAGGGGTGAAAATGGGTTACAAAATTGTGGGATAAAAAAAAAATATATATATAAAAAAATGTAAATCTGTCTCAGTTACAACGTATTTATGCTGTTAAATCATGTAGACACGAACACCAATGTGTTCATTTGCCTCCTGCAGTCTGCAATCATAAGCACGATCAGAATGTTGTGCGCCGCGCTGAACAATGGCCCAAACAATGTTTCAAATTCTTCCACTCGGTTCTTTACAAAAACAAAAAACTCCTACAGATGAAACTCAGCGAGTCATTTTACCACATATGCCAGTCATAGCTGTTGTACAGCATACAGTGCCCTATATACCGCCGGTTGTCAAAAAGTCCCAGCCGCAACTTGAATCCATCCATACTGCATTCGGTGGCATTTGGGTATAGTATAAGGTTGCAAAGGAACGTGTGTTTTGGTAAACTACAGAGGAGAAGTATAGTATAAAGACATGGGGAATGGGCTCCTGGATTGCGGTGAAATGCAACAAGTGTAAGTAGATATCCAAGCAGAATTAAGGAAAGACAACATTATCCAAGCTTTGTTGTGACTCACTGACTACAGGTTGGAAACCTTACAAGGAACAATAAACAGTGGAAATCAAGACCCACTTACTATACATCATCACAATAACACACAATACAATAACACACCGTTACACATACCGACACTACTGTGTAGTCTACATCCATTCACAGTATTCACTATTCAGCCTAATACTGCACTGCTCACTTCACCATTATTACTGCAACCAACGACTATATAATGGTTTAACATATTATGTTGCACTACCATTGAAAAAAAACCCAGAAGTGCTTGTTTTCTTCGAGTTAACCTCCCGCGATCCCCCGCAAAAGGGCAGGCCCCCCCCCCCCCCCACCCCGTCAAAAAAGAAATGTCGTCTGGGAGGTACCGGTGACGATAATTTACGAGACGATTGAAGTTTGACTTTGCAACGCTTGGGTATGGCCACTCGCTCGGTGATGCCTCTCCATCGGTCAAACCGACCATCTACTGGAGCATTGAATGCTCTGATTAAACGTGATTTTGTCCCTTCCAATGCATTGATGGCATTCGAAAGGGGTGATCCGATTGGTTTTCCCCAATCGTACTGTGACACACAGTTGATTTTGTCGACAAACTCATTTTATGTTGGTGGGCCTTGATACCGTAGCAAATGTGTGATTTTACACTTGTTTGCATGCTGAAAATAACACATTGTGAGCTTGTAGATCTGCTTTTCAAAGCGCAACCTTTTATGCCCATATGTGGAGATTTCTGGACCTGTCTCTCTGTGTCCCTTTGTGTATATGGAGTTCTGTGTCAGGCATGCCCAAATATGGAGTGTTGTGATAACAGGCCAGCTCCATATATGGAGCCTGGGCAGAGGCCTTTAGTGGCGGTTCTGGACAACTGTGGGTCCGACCGACTTGACACTGGGCACTGCACTGTCTCCCTGTGGGGGTGTGGAATGCGTGTCATATTTGAAGTCTGTGGGGCAAACGGTTCTCGCGTTACGTGGATTACAGACATACGTACAGAGAGACATGGCACATTTATACATATTATTTAGTTTAGTCATCATAGCTTGGTTTTTATTTAGTTTTTGTCAGTGAAAAACAGGTAGACGACAAACTTATTTTGTCGTAGATTTAGTCGATAAAGTCAGCGTTAGTCTCCGGATAATCAGTGATACACTGAATATATTACGCTGACACTCTGTAACCTGCAGGCTACATGTTAATTGTGCTGAGTGATACTTTCAAACTAAAAAAAAGCGACACCCTCGGCTCTGTGTAGCCTGCATTTGATTGTTACAGTATGTCAAAGAGGGTTATTTACACAAGCCCATATGCGTCTGCAAGTTTTTGTCTTCTCATGGTAAATAAGTGTGGTTTTTAACCACTGGAATGTGAGCCCAGCGTGAAGCAACGGGACAGCTATGCTATGCGAGACCGACGAGACCGTTTAATCAGCAACAACGAGTCCAATGACACATGCAGACACGAAGAAACATAAGCAGTATGGCACTAGCACCCTCAACTAGTTTGAAAGGTGGCTGCAACCGCCATCAACTGCTGCGCAACCGTCGTTCAGAGGAAAAAAAACACCTACGTAGGAGTTCATTCCTCCGAGGTGCACAGTCTTAATTCAACTCCAGAAAGGTGTTGACTGAGTTAACACAATGCAGCTGAGTCAATGTGAAACAGGGCAGTGATGAAAACAAGCTCACATACTGTATGTATACTATAGTAAGCCACGCAAAATGTTAATTAGGTTTAAAAGAAACCAGCTGGGGTGCTGCTTGCTTGGTGGCGCGGGCAGTTGGCACACAGGCAAAAATACTGAGCGTTAAATTAACTCTGAGTGTAAAAATGGACTTTAGAGGTAACTAGAAACAGAGTCTATTAACCCGGCATTGGTTTCCTTAGCTGTGCAAAAATGCGGGCTTGCAGGCAGTTGGTTAAATTAATTAGAAGTTATCTGGCAAACTAGAAATCCCACTACATGTAAGTAGTGGGATTTCTAAAAATGTCAATTAAAAACTATTATTCAGTCTTACTGCAGTGGTAGAATTGTTTTCCTTTTTACATTGGGCTACAGTGATATGGCATAGGCCTATATCTTGAACAATGTAACATTAATTTCACTTTTAAATACAGGTTGGTGCACCTGCCATACCAGGCACATGTGCAGCAGCCAGTCTGTGCTCCTCTGTAGAATGCTTTTAAAGACTTTAGGGACCCAGCTCTCTTGAGCTTACTCCAAAAATAGATTGCGCTGTTTTGTGCTTTCTTCACCACCTGCACTGTCTGCACTGCCCAGGTGAGATCCTCCGTGATGGACGGCTCAATCCATCTTTGTGACGTTCGGCATGGCAACTTGCTCACTTTAGCTCGCTCGGTGGTGCCTCACGTTTGCTCAAGTTCAGACCGCCCCTCAACAATTGCTGTTCTAACTAGATAAAGTTCCCCCTCGGGGGACACAGGTCTCCACCAGAGGCAGGTCAGGTTGTGGTCTCCTGGTGGCGCTATAATAGGCTAATGTGAAAAGGGTGCCATTTCTTCATGATTTAAAGCATTTTGTTCCAAAATTGTGTTTTGCAAAAATCTACCTGTTGGTGGCGTTGATACCAGGCCAATGTGAAAAGGGTGGGATATATTCCTCAGCACATTAGGAACGTCTGTGAAAGATTTCACTTAAATTGCACGCTGCGTTCAGAATCTGGAGGAGTAATATCCAAAAAAATGTTTTTCAAAAGTTGGCCTCCTGGTGGCGCTATAACAGGCCGTTCTGGAAGGTTTAGGGTAGAGGTTCATCGTTGGCATCCAGGGAGTGTGTGCGTGCAAAATTTGGCGTCGACCGGGTTAACGGTGCCGGAGATTAGCTGTACACAGACGGACGGACACAAGGACGGACGGACGCACGCACGCACACGGACGGAGTGCCAAACATACTCTCTCCTCATGCCTTCGGCCTGGTGGAGACAATAATGTAAGGGGGGGTGGGTTTGGAAAAGTGTAAGCACGTGTGCTCCATGCATGGGCAGACCCCCCCCCCCAAACACACACACACACTCTAAAGTAGTCTCTAAACATCACCCAGCCTAATACTGATTGAAGTGGATAAGCACATGCTGCTTCAAACAGAGGATCAGGCACCTTCAGCGGAACTATAATCCACTCTCTCTCTCTCTCTGTGTCTCTCTCTCGCGCGCGCCTTGTTTCCCTCCTTCTCGCCTCTCCCCCCCCCCCCCTCCCCCTCCCTGACTGTGCTCTAATCGCCCTGTTGTGGCGTTAGCCTTGGCGTGGTGGCGGTTCCTCCTCCCTCGCAGGAAACACACACACACACACACACACACACACTCTCTCTCTCTCTCTCTCTCTCTCTCACTTGGCTGTATATATAAGTGGTGGATGGCTGGGCTTGCGTTTCAGTCAGAGAGGAGAGGAGGGAATGCTGCTAGTAGTGTGCGGGACATATCATGGTGAGGAGGGGGCATGCCCCCCACCACGACCTCTCTGTGGCCCCTTCCCCACTTAGGACTGCCTGCTGCGTCGGACAATGTGTGTGGCGTCTACTATACAGGTGAGTGTCTTTCTTCAGTTATTGCTTCAATTCCAACATACAGTAGTAGTATATAAAAGTTAAGTGGTTGTCAAGGTGGTCCCGCAGAGGGGAGTCGAAAGCAAATAAAAGGTTTTAGAACAGGGGTGCCCGAAAGGTAGATCGCGATCTACCAGTAGATCACAAAGGCTGTGCAGGTACAGTAGATCACTTTTTGCCATCTGCCACTTGAATGAAGGTGTCTTGATTGATTGACATTTAGAAGGAGCCCGTCAGCTCAAACCCACAATTTATGACTTTGTTTTCAAGCTTGTTGAGCACAAACGTCAAAAAAAAAACCCTACCAATTCCATTTTCCCCAGTATTTCCCATTCCAAGTGTGTTTGTCTTATGTCTTACTGTAACGCCAGCGCTGCTATTAAAAAAAAACCCTCAGGTACATCCCAAATTTCAGCAAATTGTTGCGCTGGTCATTTTGAAAGTGGCTCTCAAGTCAAAAAAGTGTGGGCATGCGCCCCTGTTTTAGAACCACTGCAGTTAGATGTTGCAGTGACAACTTTTGGAAGAAGTGAATTAATGCCATTGCCAACATTTTTCAGTATAAACAACAACAGGAAAATTATGTTTTTTTTTCCTAGCTTGTCATTCCAGGACATCATCCTGGCATGGCTGACTATACTAGAGTCTAGGAAGTCACAGAGTTTGTAGATAACATGTATTTTTAAACCCTCGAGGCCCGACAGTGGGAGGAGGTGGTTGGTTGTAGCACCAAACCTTCTCCTTAGGGCGCAGCGGCACGCAGCGAGAGAGGAGGGGGGCGTGTCGCGCATGGAATGCACACACACACACACACACACACACACACTGTAATTCAAGACCCGAAACAATGCCCTGTGCAAGCTCTCAAACGTTTTGCTCATTGACAAAAACAAAAAGTATAGCACTGAAAAGCTTAAATGTTTCTTTTGCATACTGTGTATATATATATATATATATATATATATATCTGCAATCGCTACATGTTTATTTTTTTTTCCCTCAACATTTTTGAGTGGTGCAACCACTCCTATAGACAGCTATGCGTGTCCCTTGGTCTGTCTGTCCAAGCACGAAAATAGTGTTATAGCGTCTGTTCACCACCAAGTGTCACTGTTGCACAGCCTAACACACAGACATGCACAGGCCAAGGAGGAGGGCTTGTACAGTACAGTACAGTACAGTACAGTACAGTACAGTACAGTACAGCACAGCACAGCACAGCACAGCACAGCACAGCACAGCACAGCACCACTCACTTCAGACTGGTCTGATTTCTGTTCTTGTTGTACTTAACAGTAAAATATTCTACTGTATAGTGTCTATATATACAGTATCTGTTGCGCAGATGTTCAGAACATCTTATTTTGAGTCCTTTAAGTCCTTTTCAAAGGGCCCCGAGAACATGCAAGGTTGGGCTGGGACTGGAAGCACATAATGCAGTGCTGGTGGTGAGACGAGTATGTTTAATAGCATGAATTAACTTGCATTACAACCTCCAATAAAATGCTCATTTCTGTTTATTGGTGCACTTTTGCTTACATCTCCCCCACACTGCACAGAGAGAGTGATATATAACACACTAGCATGGTTTGACATGCCCTCCTCAGTCCTCACACAGAGAGTCATAGCACAGTTTAGCAGAACACAAGAGTGCTCTTACCCCAGGTTAGATCCAGTGACCTCGCAATACAAGGTATTCCAAAACATAACCTCAGAAAACTATGCCTAAACGTAACCTCAGTTAAACTATGCCTAAAACTAACCTTCATTCCTAAACGTAACCTATAAGTAAAACTATTCCCTAAAACTAACCCCCTTTTGGACCCCCTCTAAAATGCATCTCAAGGGGCTATATCCGTTCAATAAAATTCGGAGCAAATTCTGAACCCTATTCTTAAAACGTAACCTCAGTAAAAAAAAATGCCTAAACCTAACCTCGTAAAAAAAACAAATGCAAGAGTACAAGAACAGGAGGGGGCAAGCGGTACAGTAGCGTGGTATGACAAGACCTCCACACGGATTCAACATGTTTGTTTTAGAAAGATCTAGGTCTGTAAACAAGTGGGGGCGGAAGTATTCCACAATGTAAGAAGAAATACTCTGTCGCAAGTATAGGGCGTATTAGGGCGGCCTGCATAGTCAAAGTTGAACTCGAGTAAAAGTCCAAAACGTATTGCCATCAAAATATGCATAGCCTACTGTACTTCATTTCTTTCAAATTGTGTTTTATTTCCCTGCTCATTTATTTGTGTCTTCACTTCCAATTTCACTTGTTTCACTTGTATCCTGTCTGAGTTCTTCTATCCTGATTGGATAAAATTGGTATCCTAATGAACACTCTAGCAATGATTACTATCACAATATTAGACCCATTTTCTGTAACACTTATTTCAACCAAAGAAAATCACATACCCTATCTGTCTATAAATTAATGCACCATGTCTCTGTAAGTCTGTCTGTATGTATGTACGTACATACATACGTACGTACGTACGTACGTACGTACGTACGTACGTACGTACGTACGTACGTACGTGTGTACGGCTGTAATACACGTAACTCGAGAACTGTTTGCCCCACCGACTTCAAATTCGACACACGCGTTCCACACCCCCACAGGGAGTGCAGTGCCCGGTGTCGAGTCGGTCGGACCCACGGTTGTCCAGAACCACCACAAAAGGCCTCTGCCCGGCCTCTGGACAGGGCTCCTGCCCATGCTCCATATATGGAGCTGGCCTGTTCTGACATCACAACACTCCATATTTGGGCATGCCTGACACAGAACTCCATAAAGGGACACAAAGAGACAGATACATAAATCTCCATATATGGGCATAAAAGGGACACAGACATGATGGGTGGAACGGCTACTCTGACACAGGTATTGCATAGCCGGGTGGGGCATGGATCTTCAACTTCCATCGTTAACGACTCTGTGCTCTACAGCCGGGCACCGGTCTAGTAAATTTAATTGGTTAATGCATTTTATTTAACCTAAATCTAGAAAGTAACTAATAACTAAATAATAATACAAAAGTGGAGTAAAAAGTACAATATTTGCCTCCGAGATGAAGAGAAGTATAAAGTTGGTAAATGGACCTACTCAAGTGAAGTGAAAATTTGCTCAAAATTGCACTCAAGTAGCCTACAGCATTCGAGTAAATGTACCTATAGTTACTTCCAACCACAGGTTGTAAGTGTAAGTACAGTATGTGACAGGAGGATTCCAGGTCAGGATTGCAGTGAGATCAGAGGATAGGAGAGGATGAGGCCAGACCAAACACACTGTGGGCCAGAGTGACAGATTGTGTTTACAATGTTGGAGGCGCTCCCAGTGTTGCCAGAGTTTGCGAGGGAAATAAGCCAACTGGGTTTATGAAAGCAACTGTGACTATAGGTCACATCAACATTTGAAACCTACAACCTACCTATGCATTGGATATTTGTAAATAGCCGATCTACAAGCGTAGAAGCGGTGCAACTATACTTTTGTTGTTAACTTGTTATATAGTGTGTGTGTGAGTGTGTGTGTGTGTGTGTGTGTGTGTGTGTGTGTGTAGCTCACTGCTCAGTGTGAATAGGTCATACTTAAACAGCAGGGTCAATAGGTCGTACTCTAAACGGACATTGGGACACATAGCTGTTTAAAGGAGCGGTGTGCACCACTCAGAAACAAAATATTGGGGGGAAAAAAGGGAAAAACACAAATATGGTACGGTGTCCCTGGGGGCGCAATATATTTTGATTGGGGGATACATATTAATTTGGGGGGTTTCCCCGACATGAAAATGTTTGAGAACCACTGGTTTAAACATCAGGAAGCAAGCCCAAATGAGCACTAACTACACTTTTGAAACAAGAAAGAAATTACCTCAAACCCTAACCTAACCATAACCACAAGCACGGGACTCGGGAGCAGCGCATGTCCGACATGCGGGACGCATGTCGGAATTATGTGCAGTCCCCGCAACGACCAATATTTTACATGCAACTTTACAGAAAAAAACAAGCCCAAAGTCACTTAGAATAAGCAGACATGGCAACACTGGTTGCTTCCCGAGAGGGAAGCCAGTTCACCGGAGGGTAAAGGTGTTGGCACGGCGCCAAGACGCTACTGTAATAATCATTGTCCTCCTCCCTGTGTCTGTGTTTTGTTTACTAACATATTCAACATACATTCCTATTATAATCCTGTATATAACTCAGCAGAATAGAAAAACATTAATAACAATAAACGTCATTTACACAACACTTTTCGAAGCAAGGTTACAAAGTGCTTTACAAAAACAACTGGGCATGACAAAGAAATCTGAAGATAAAATAAACAAATGGAAGTCATAAAAAAAGCTATAAAAGATAGATGAGCAGCATGGATAAATGAGAGGCAATAAAATGAACAGTACACTGTTTCCAGAAGTGATTTGAGAGACACACTGACTTTGCTATAGCCTCAGAGGCCCTTGGTATAGAATCTGCACTCAGCTCGCTGATAAACTTATCTTTACACTTGGTAAAAACTGAATCCATTCTATTTGGATCAAATAGTAATCTCAGCAAGGCAGACGGATTCTTGGTTAGAGTGGGTGACAATATTACCACACGAAAAGATGAAATTGCCTATACCTAGGTTCCATCCTGGAGGCAAATCTTTCCGGTGATAAAAATGACCACCAACGTAATAAAAAAAAAGTCAACCAAAGAACAATATTCAATTCCTAAATGGAGCTCATACAAGGTTTATTTGACTATGCATGCACCTCTTAGTACCACAGCACCTCAAAGGCCCTTAAAACAAGGCTCCAGACCTCCCAAAACAAACTGGTAAGGCTCCTACTTGGCCTCACCCCCCCCCGAACTCACCTCACCCCTGACCATTTTGTCAGGCTGGAATGATGTAGGGTTGACGACAAAGTACAGCATCTTGCAATGGGTCTGGTCCACAAGATTCGCTACACCACCAAGATACCCATGTATACCCGTCTAAAATACTTTCTTAATGTCAATAAAGTCCACACCCACAACACCAGAGGTAGTTCAACAAACCATGTGCAACCCAGATTCGGCACAAACAAGAGACAAATTTAATTTCGCTTCATATGCCACCAAAATGTGGAACGCCCTACCGACAGCCATTAAGACATGTGAATCCCTGCACTGCTTCAAAACCCACTATGAATAATTACCTATTAAAAGTCCCATTGAACTCTCGTTTCGAGTATGGGAAAGTTATCAGTTTTAATTTGTTTAATTTAGCGTGTACTGCAATCCGACACCCTTTTCTTCCATCTTAGTATTTCGTTTTCTCTGTCTCTGGAAAGAAAAAAAAAAAATGGATGTGGCAAAAACCAGGGCAACAAATCCCCAAAAGTATGGTCTTCCTCATCATTCATGTGAGGTCATCCAGCTGGTTTAACCATCCAGCGGGGGAACAATCCAACACAAACCAACTCTGGCTCACTATTTATCTTCCACATTGTGCCCTTGTGTCTGGGTGGCAAACCAACTTAGTTTGGAGCCAATCATATCCTGGCAAAAGAAGAGTTATGACGTTTTGACCCCACAGTTTGTGGAGTTGTGTAGACTTTAATATCATGGTTCTTTCCCCCCTGAGTTGTTTTTCAAAACTCATGTGAGGCCATGAATCATGCAATGTCTATTTTTGACCGCATTCTGTGACTGTTGTTTGTAGCAGTTGAGTTTGATTAACATCTGCGTAATCCATTCTTTAATAAATATTGCCCCCATGCTTCAACTGTGGAAAACACATGAAGGCCCAATCTTGTCGGTTTGTTTGAAAGGTTAATATAAAGGTTAACCCCCTTCTAAGCTGGTACTTCACTTCTAAACAAAATTAATGCTCAAGAAAGAAAATAAGCTCATGCTTTGTGAGTTTGTAGACCGGCTATTTTAGTTACAAAGTATATCGTCTCTGCCAAAACTGATACTTTTCATGATTCAAATGAAAGAAATAGCAGATCTACAAGCTCAAAATATGTCGCTTCACGACACGTTTAGATCTTATATCTGCTACTTTTTCTACTTTTGTGCAACACTGTAGTATGATCAAGTAGGGCATTATTCTATGAAGAACAAAACAAACAAAAAACACAGTTTAGATAACGGAGACACGAGGTTTCTGCCTGACAGTAACAATATAAAGGTTAAGTGTATATAAGCTGGTATCACCAGCAACAATGACTTACTGTATACAAATAGATGTCGCTTTAGTTAGGCCTAGATCCCATTGGTACATACAGTCAGGATGTCTCCCCCAGTTCTTGGCATTCCAACGTCTGCTTGGCAGCCCGTTCCCAGATCATATTTATCCCTTTAGCTCAGCCACAATTGTCCCTTTCCAAGCTGTATAACTTAATGTGCTGAACATGGCACTGACTGACACCATGGCCTGGGTTACGACTTCTATTCCCTGTTGAAAACATAAATGGGAAGAACATGGCAACAAACATGGCCGACAGATTGAACTGTCATTCTCTGTGTCCATGCGTTGGATTGGAGCCCGTCTCCAATCCTGCCAGAGTTATAGAGCGTTTCATGACGACGCCAGGGCCCAGGAAATAGTTCCCAATGCATTTTCCCCCCATAGACATTATTCAAAAAGTATTTATTTAAAGACCTTTCAAGCGTCGTACGAAGCCAACGCGAGTCGTGACAAATCATGACAACACACACACAATATTTTGGACCAAACAAATAATTACAAAGAAGAAAAAGAAAAAAAAAAAGTGTTGTAACCTGCCATTTCTTTCTTCTTTCTAATAATTTGTTCGGCCCAAAACATTGTGTTTATTGTCATAATTTGTCACGACAAGAGTTGGCTTTGTCCGTGGCGTAAACGTCTTTAAATAAATACTTTTCGAAACGGACTGCGACGCTTTATAGGAATCAGCATGCCATGGAAAGCTCAATGTAGAACATGGCATTAATACTGCCACAAACTTTTAGCAATAATGATGGCATTTGATTGGTCCAGGCAGAGCAATCAATTAGGAGGATCAATAAGTAAGGAGAGGGGTATAAACGTGGTCCTTGGTGGGAAATTGCATAATGCATGCATATCATTGCTGCCAGGCAGAGACATCTTAGGTCCATATGTTAACTTTTTGTTACTTGATCGTACTACAGCGTCACATCAGGTAGCAGAGCTCTAACGTGTTTTGAGCCTGTAGATCTGCTATAGGCCTATTTGCATTTGAATCAATATTTGTATGTACAGTATGATGTTTTCCACACGACAGGATTGGACGCATGTTGCATCACATGTCATGGGCAGACATTTTCAAAAAAGGGGCTGTTAATGTTAAAATGTTAAAGTGGTTAATGGAAAGATCTATTCGGGTAGAATTTCCACTGGAAATGTTTACACTCATCATTGCTACTAAAAGGCACTTTAGCAACCAAATCAAATGAAATAGGATACATTTAACACAATGTCCAGGAAGTCTTGATTGATCCATAATTCCCCCGGTGGTGCAAAGCAGACACATTTCAAACCCACGTCCGAGCAGCGAACCCTCTCCATCCTGACCCCAATTTAAACCACAGCAATTGATTGGTCGCGACTCCCTGCAACCAATTTTGGCAGAAGCTCTTAGTAATCCTTAATTGCTTGAAAGTACGAGAGTAGCATGAACTACAATCAACAGACGACAGGCTAAATGGTCAGATAACTAGAGTGTAAAGAAAACAAATAAGTTCCTCAGAGCATGTAGGATGCCAGGAAACCATCGAACCTTGCATCTGTCTAAAAAAGATGCTATCTAAACGACATTCCTAAGCAAACAGCATAGTTGTCCATCTAAATGACATACAAGTAAGCAAGTAACCAAAACACTGCAAAGTATATCTAGCATCTATTCACCTTATTCCTATAGGCCACGAAAGTGCTATAAAAGTGATCTTTTTTGGTTAAATTTAAAGGAACTTGTTAAAAGGATGAAGCTCCATTATTTTGATAATACTTGCTATCAGAATATTTTTCTCGATAACAGGAGTATCCCTGTCTCTCCGGCTCTTTATTAAATAAACTGATTTTTTTTCAGGTGGGTTGCCAATTTCAGCCAATCGGGAGAGAGTAGGCCTAGCCATTTATCAGCTTAAAATGATATAGTGTTCCAGTTCCAATGTTATCTGCTCAATTCTTTGTGTCATTACTTCCAATGTCACTTGTATATCCTGACCTATAGATCCTGTATGAGTTATGTCTCCTGATTGGATTAAATTGGTATCCTGGTCTGAAAATTGAATTTTCTGTTTACCAAAGAGCTGGAGAGAAAGGGAGACCACGGTTACTGAAAAAAGAGGTGATGACTAGAGCAATTTAACACTTTGTTTAACAAAAAAACAACTTACTACACATTACCTAAATTGGTACTGGTGTAATCCCAATACTGGCAAAAATAAAGCTATTAAATAAACCAATTGAAAGTAAGCACTGACAATGACACCATACGTCATATCTTCATTCTAGTTTACAACAGAAGTTATCATGCAGTGACTGTGGTCCAGCCAGTGCTGTGTATACAGTCATACAGTACATGTTTTTGACTGTACTGTACACAGTGGTTCTCAGGGGTACTTGAGGGGGTTTCAGGGCAAAATTAGCTAATTTAAAGCATCAAAATCAAGTCAACTACTTTGACCCACGTAGGCTATATATGAATTGAAATCAGCAGATTTCGTGACACATTGCAAGCTTGTAGAGCTTTACACCCTGCTTGATCATACTACAACTACAGCGTCACATAAAAAGCATCAAAAGTATTCAATGCACAACACGACACGTCTCGAGTTTGAATCCTGATAGGTAACAGTTTTGGACGTCCGAGTTCTCCATCGTATCGAGACTATCGCTCCACCCGACATATTTCATGTGTGTGGGGAATGACCCCAGACACATGAAATGGTGTGGAGATAGCCTCTTCATTCAAGAGAACAACGGCCCACCTTTATCCACCCGACAGAGAGGACATTCAGCCGAACATAACAGCAGTATCAGTCATCATGTCAGTTGAATGAGACTGTATAGTCCAGTCCGGTATACAGTTAACAGAGCCATGCATGCATGTCTTTGATTGTTACAGGATGTGGCTTCAACATTCCCCCTTCTTGGCTCTCTATGGATCATGATGCCAGAAAAACCTCAAAAATACTGGAAAAGAAAAGAGACTTTCAGATCGCAGCAGAGGCCCGTTTTCCACCCAATCACACACACACACAGCTATCGAGGGATGCCTTTGTAACAGATTCATTTGATTTCTTTCGGCAACTCTTTTTTCGACCGTTTGCCGTCTTTACAAGACGTCAAATATAGGAACACATACAATCTCTCAACCTCATAATTAAGGGGCTAATAAAGTGCACATGTACTGTTATTATCACCATGGTTACTGGTGATTAGTTCCATGAGTGCGGTGTTCCCTCAAGAGCCGGTCGGTCTAATGCCATGCTATGCGTCCCCCTCCCCTCCAACACACACACACACACACACACACACACACACACACGCACGCATACACGCGCACACACACCTATAACCCCCCCCATCTCTCCCCAAAGGAAAGAGACTGTACGGACTCATTCTGCCAAGGTTTCAGGACTCAGGAGTGGTTTTCCCTCATCAGTTGAAAAGGGAAATCCATTAAAATGCAAACATTTACAGCATGCACGCAGTTACAGCAGTGGTTAAGACTTTGGAAAACTGATACCGTCAGTTAAACACTGGAGAAAAGGTTTTTTGATCCATACCACATCACATGCATCTAATGTGGAGAGAAAATGATGGCTTTGAAACAAACTAGAATAATGAATCAAAGCTAGAATACTGGTGATTTATGGTGAATAATGTACTATTCATTGAAGACCAGTGGTGGAAAAAGTACTCATATTTTATACTAGTAAAAATATCAATACTGCAATGTAGAAATACCCCATTACAAGTAGAAGTCCGGAATTAAAAATGTACTTGAGTAAAAGTACAAAAGTATTGGCATGGAAATGTACTTGAAGTAGCAAAAGTATACTCAATATGCACAATATCCCATTTCACAAGTTTTCAAATGTATAAATGTATAAATCTCAATGCGCCTAAATACGTTTTCAAATACTCGTAGTGGAGTAAAAGTACAATATTTGCGTTCAAGACCGATATATGGTCTCTGACGGGTGGAAAACTGTTACTTTCCAGGATTCAAATAAAAATATATATAGCAAAATTAGTTCGCTATATTTCTGTCCGACAGTAACAATATGGAACATGAAGTACCAGACACAGAGGGCAATTAGCGCCAAGGTCCAGCTAATTTGCAGCTCGGATTTAAACTACTTACAAAGAATATTACAATTAAAAAATCATCCAAAAGCAGAATTTGGGTTAGTTATAGAGTGGCATTTTGTAGACAGAAAATATGAAGCCTGCAGTCCACAGACACTGTACAGACGTCCATCGCTGGTATTTCGTGCAGAGACGTTTTGGCATAAGAGGCTGTGATTATGGGCGTGTGGTGGCAAACGTGTTGGTCACGGTGTGGCTAGTTGTGAAGCAGGGACTGACATGGCCAGCTTCCCATGTATACCAGCTGTCCAGAGGACAGCTTCCTGGTCCCATGGGTGTCAACTGTCACTCTGTGTCTGTGACCCTTTGACCCAAGTGTACTGTGGGAAGAGGGCCAAGTCCTCGGACCTATTTATATATATCTGAGCCCTGTCCTTAGAGTTTGTTGCACGAGCATTGTGCAAAAATAGCCTATCTATTTAGAAGCTCACAATGCATCACATTTTTGAAAATCTTTGTCCAAAATAAGGATGCTGTTGCTCTGTTGCATTATTGATGGAGTTTTTCTTTCCCATTGTAAAACATCTGCAAATATCATCTTGGGAATGACCGAGTAACAGTCTGTAGCAGAAGATATGTTTTTTTAAGGATGGAATCAGGTAAATTGGGACACAATAATGGTAGAATTAATAGGAGCAAGCAGGCAGGCTACAATTGAGCTAATAGAGTCTATTAGCTCTATTAGCATTTCAGCACTTAGAGGAAACTGGGTCTAAATATGGGATAGAAGGAGAGCTGCATCAAGACCTGAGGTTAATTCTACAAGTGTCTCCTAAATATGTTTTTTTGATCATACTACAGTGTCAAACAAAAGTATCAACAAAAGAATAAAAAATAACAGATGTGCAAGCTGGAAACACAGCACGAAGCCGATGCATTCCCGGTTTTAACGGGCAAAGTGTGAACGATGTTCTCCTTTAACGATTCCTTTCATTCATCCCCGTCTTTCCGTCCAGGATGACGACTGACAGAAGAACCTCTCCCTGACCCAGATCCCCCCCCGAGTGCCCCTCCCCCCCCCCCAGAATGCCCACAGTGCCAGTGGGCAGTGCCTCCCCCCACCATGCGGTGCCAGTGGCCTGCGCCCTCACCTGCTCCTGGCTCCTGCTCCTCGTCCACGCCGCCTTCGGACAGAAGCCCGCCAAGCTGCCCCTGGTGGGCCGCCGGCCCTTCGTGGCCGCCTGGAACGCCCCGCTGGACATGTGCACGCTCAAGTACAACGTCACGGCCAACCTGGACCACCTGTTCCACATCCACGGCAGCCCGCGGGCCGTCCGCACGGGGCAGAACGTCACCATCTTCTACGCCAACCGACTGGGGTACTATACTTAACATAATCACCCGATATAATGTATTTTGACATAACAAATAAATGTATCAGTTGACAAATTGCAGATCTATCTAGTCGACGCTCACCAGTGAAGCTTGTAGATCAACTCATTTTCACTCTCAAGACGGCAAACAGCAGACGGATTTAACCAAACGTCAAACGTTTGACTCGAAGCGGGTACCTGCGACGGCACATGATTGATATGAGTTACAATTCTGTCCCTATTACATTGGGACATAACTCAAACAACGCTGAGTCGGCTCAAGTCCGATTTAGACAGCGTGCCTATACGTAATTTTAACTGTTTTATTGGAGTGCGAAAGTGGTCCCGGAACAGCATCACACGTTTGGTCATATTTGTCCCAAGAACTCACGATGGGCCGTTGGAGTGTGGAGTGAGAGTGTGTTGGGGAAAACTTTTTTCAAATTATCAATTTGTTTTGATTATCGTTACCGGTCACTGTCAGCCATTATTTGTACAGTACAAGTTATTTTGCACAGATCTACCGTGTGAAATTGTTGTTTACAAAGTCTTAAGGGCAATACTTTGACAGTTAACATGTTGTGATGGTCCAACTCTCTAGGTACTACCCCTACTACACAGAGCAAGGTGAGCCTGTGCACGGAGGCCTGCCCCAGAACTGCAGCCTGGACTTCCACCTGTTCAAGGCCTACCAGGCAAGGTTATTATACTGCACTAAAACTAACAACACAATAAAACTAGAATTTAAGTTAAAAAGAAAAATATAGGCTAATACTAAAACAAACTGTTATAAAACTAACTGAAATCATAGAGAACATTTCCTTAGTTTTAGCCTTTATTTATTCCATGAAGAAAGGTATAAGTATTGTTGGTAATTTGTGAATATAGTCTATGTTTTCCTTTTTTTTTTACTTCACAATACGTTTTCTGACGTTTTGGAATCTCGCCTCTGCCAAATATCCCATAATGTGATAAAAAATAAACTACCACTAAACAAAAAAAACTAACCTAAAACTAAGCATTTTCTATACTAAGGGTGTGGTCACAACAAACGTTAATTTGCCTATATGGGCGGATTCTGCGAAAGTGAGAAAAGAGCTTTTTTTGGCAACAATCCGTTCCATTTGTAAAGCATTTGCAGAATCCACTGCATATGGCAAAAGTTTGGCGTGACCGTACCGTAATCTAGCAAAGCTTAAAAAACAAAAAAAACTAATGAAATTGTATAAACACTACAGGACATCACACATTTCATCCCCTCGGAGGACTTCCGGGGCCTGGCCGTCATCGACTGGGAGTACTGGCGCCCCCAGTGGAGCCGCAACTGGCACAAGAAGGACATATACCGCCGCAAGTCCCGCGAGTTGATCGCCAAGGCCTACATCAACGTGACTGCGCCGCAGGTCAGTGTTGCCATGGTCGCTTAATTGCGAACACCAATGAGCCATTTACTATGTAACCCTGCAGCAGAACATGTCTGTGTCACGCTGTGACACCACCCGCCCGCCACCAGAGGGCGCAGCTGTAACACACACACACACACACACACACACACACACACTATGTAATTTATTCTAATTGTTGTTAATGCAATTTACGAGCTGCGTTCGCTTCCCGCGTCCGCGCGTCTTACTTGTTGTTATAAGCCAGGGGTTCTCAACGTTTTTGGCTGGGGACCCCCAGAAATGCGGGTTGCAATTTACTTTATGTTTTGTTGTTGTGTGTGTTGTGAGCTTGTAGATGTGCATGTAAAGTGCCTCATGTGGCCTATATATAGTCACTTATTTTGGGCTTGTTTTCATAGACCTCGCTTGCCTCTATACATAACGGCCGACGCTGTTCCACTGCAGGTGGAGGAGCTGGCTCGGCGGCGCTTCGAGAAGAGCGCGCGGCTGTTCATGCAGAGGACCGTTCAGCTGGGCGCGCGCCTCCGCCCCAACGGCCTCTGGGGCTACTACCTCTACCCCGACTGCCACAACTACAACCTGCACGACGGCAACTACACGGGCTTCTGCCCCCTGCTGGAGAGCCTGCGGAACGACGACCTGCTGTGGCTGTGGAACAGCAGCACGGCGCTCTTCCCCTCGGTGGCCATCCGGAAGAGCCACTCCAACAGCGCCAGCAACCGCCACTTCTCCCAGCACCGGATCCGCGAGTCGCTGAGGACGGCCTCGCTCACCTCCCGGGAGTACGACCTGCCCACCTACGTGTACCTGAGGCTGGGCTACAGGGACGAGGCCATGGCCTTCCTCACACAGGTGAGGGAGCGAAACGTTGAGTCAACACGGTTTGGCATTGTTTTTTTATGCCAATGCACACCTCAAAAGATTGGTTTCAGGCGCGTATAGGACTCCTGACGGAGGTCCAGTGGTGGAAAAAGTACTCAATTGTTTTACTTAAGTTAAAGTACCAATACTGCAATTTAGAACTACTTCGTTACAAGTAAAAGTATCGGCATCAAAATGTACTTAAAGTACTGAAAGTTAAAGTATTCATATTGCAGAATGTCCCATCCCAAGTTCAAAATGAGTAGAAAAGCTATTGAAAATAGCCGATCGCAACACATTGTGAGCTTGTAGTATATCTGACTCTGAAGACCCCCCCCATCCTAAAACCCCTGATTTAGACATTTCCTTTCCATATAGTACAGTAAACTATAGAAGAAGTGCCCCTCGGGGCACAGGTCTACACCAGGATAATAGTGTTTGTGATGTTTGGATAAAATGGTGTGAATGTTTTGAGGCATTTTGTTGAAAATCCTGCAAAGTTTGGAAGGCAGTCTTAGCCAATCGGGATGGAATATGGGAAAGCGGACAGATGCGTGTTGATCTCACGACTATGGAGATAGTGTATAACGATCTGCGTGATGTGTGGATAAAATATGTACGAGAAATGTACAGAAATGTGTTTTACCAAAACCGGCCTCGTGGTGGCGCTATAACCGGCCAACCGGCATCGACCGGGTCAACGGTGCCGGATATTAGCTGTACACAGACGGACGGACGGACAGACGCACACACACACACACACACGCACGGACGGAGTGCAATTCTCTCCCCATGCCTTCGGCCTGGTGGAGACAATTAACTTCCACTGTCAGACTGAGAATGACAGCAGTGTGGAGACTGAAACAGACAGCAATTGGTCAGTGGCACTATATGCTATAGTAGTATCTACTCTTTAGCACCATCGTGTGGAGATGGAAAGTAAGTACATTGTGTGTGTGCATCCAATGGAACTGATATCAGGTGCTGGTCAGGATGAAATAACAAAAAGGAGAAACATCCACACAGTACTGAAAAATTGTCACAATTACAAAATTAACTTCTCTTCTTCTGCCATATACTTTCCAAAAATCCATCTCTCAATCCAGCATGTTATCAACGACGGTAGCAAATCGCCATGACTTATTTGTGTAAAAAAAGATATGTTATATTCATGACATATTTTACAGAGAGACTTGATCCACACCATTGGTGAGAGTGCTGCTTTGGGGGCTGCTGGCTTTGTGATCTGGGGAGACCTCAACCTCACCTCGTCCAGGGTAAGTCGGACTCAACCACTGTAATAATAAAACATCTTAAGGCTCATACATAGTCTGGATTTTCGGTGGTTAGGTGACCACCGAACTACAACATGACGTCACGAGCCGCGGTGAAGAGCAAACCACCGCCACCGCTCCAGCCCTTCTCTCTGTTTTTACTCAACACCGCTCAACGTTATTTCAGCTCCGGTGGTCAGCTCACCACTGGAGCGGTGGTCACCTCACCACTGAAAATCCAGACTATGAATAGGCCTTTACAATTTAGTCCCAGAGTGAACTATTTCTATTTCCTTTCGACGTCGAAATGTAAAAAAATGCCTTCTAAATCCTGACAGTTTTCTGAAATACCTATGTTTTTATATCAGTGGTGCTCAATATTTCATGTCAAGGACCCCCAAAAATGATATGTATTTGGCCGCCGACCCCCGTCTGAAAATATGTTGTTCCAGGGACCCCCCCAGAAGCAAAGATTTGAGTTAAAAACGTTCTCTCTGAAAGAATATATATTCAGAGATGTGCGCCACATTTTCAAGATAAAAAAAGCAGATCTAAAAGCTCGTAGCGCGGCACTCTGTGCTGCTCTACGAGCTTGTAGATCTGCTATTTTTCTATATCTGAAGTATAACACAATGCTTAAAACACCAAAAGGGGTTCCCAGCCCGAATGGGTTAAGTTCAACCGGAACTATACCCGATATCTTCACCTAAAATAGCCCTAATAGGACTAAGGGGACAGAATCAGAACACAAGAGATATCCGATTATATTTTCTCTGCTCTTGGACCCAGTGATGATCTGCCCTTCACTAGTGTTTTGACATGACTGTAGTGTTGACAGAACGGCTGCCATTCACAACAGAGAGACAGTAAGAGAGAGACAGTGTGCATGGCTGCCAACTGTTCAAGTGTTCTTCTTGTGTACGTTCACAGACACAATGTTTTGTTTCTGGAACGGCTCGATACAAGCCAACACTGTAAATATAGAGAAGCGAGACAATAGGTGGTTTAGAGCAGGGCCACTGACTGACATCCTGCGGTACCAATCGTGTGTGATATATTGCCATTTTCACCCTGACATTTGGAAATGTACAGTGCATACTGCATGGAATTTGTCTGTAGGCAATCATGTGGTCTACTAAAGTATGTGAATACCATTCATAAAAAAAAGGATCTTTCTAAATGCTATTCTTTACTCTTTAGTTCTCAATTGTCAAAAACTGCCTAGGGCAGCGACAGCAATTATCGATTATTTCACCATCAATTATGTTTTCAATGAATCAAAATATATCAAACTAATGAAAAAAAATCACCACTTAAGCCATATTTTATACACCACAAATGCAGTTTGTAGATCTGCTATCTGTGCTATTTTTAAATGTTTTGAAATGCCCAACAGAGATGAGATATAATATCTACCATCATTACAGGCACTTGCAGACTGACACGTTTGTTTTTGTTGTTCTTTTGGTCTGTATTTTCACATTCCTAAGCCAATAATTTAATGACCAGGCGGACTCAAAGAGTCTCCTTCTGAGTCTCTTATTGACCCGTGACCCGGTCAATTACATCATTGGCTTCATGGTCTAATCTAATTGACAGAAAAGTAGCCATTACATCGAATATAGTTAAAACTTTCGATTAGCTGTCGCACCTCTAAAAACTGTGCTCTGTCCACACACACACACTATACAGTTCAACTGCACCAAGGTGAAGTCCTTCCTCAACCTGCGGCTGGGCCAGTACATCACCAACGTGACGCGCGCCGCCGAGGTGTGCAGCGACGCCCTGTGCCAGAGCAACGGGCGCTGCGTGCGCCGCAACCCGCGGGCGCCGCACTACCTCCACCTGAGCGCCGACAGCTACCGCATCCAGCCCTCCGGCGACGGCGCGTTCTCCGTGGCGGGGTGGCACTCGCAGCACGAGCTGACGCTGCTGACGCAGCGGTTCCGCTGCCACTGCTACGAGGGCCACGCCGGGGACAAGTGCGACAGCCTGAACGAGGTGGTGGAGGTGGTGGAGGAGGAGGTGGAGAAGGAGAAGGACAAGTGGAGCCCGCCCGACCAATGGGACGACGAGCAGCAGCTGGAGGACGGCGAGCAATGGAACAACGACGAAGGGAAGGGAGCGGCGGCGCCGGCCGTCGGCAGCCCGCCGCGCGCAACGTCGCTGTTGCTGCTGCTCGTGCTGAACTTGTCGTTCGTCAGGATAGTGGTTTGATGCAGGCCTACGGCACTTTATACACGACGACAATCATGGACTTTTCATGGTTGTCACTTTTTTTGGGGGTAAAACAAAAACCGCACAAGGTTGTAAGTTGGTGGTTCGTCCACAGGGTTGGGGAGTGTATACTGTGTATGTGTCCAAATCTATGACTCTTTTTTTTATATCCACCCCTCTCTCTAAGTCTCTATAGTCCTTTTTTGTGTTGTATGCCTGCTTTCCGGTCGGACTGAATTAAATACATCCATTTCCTTTTCGGTATGGTACGACTGTCTAGACTACGTTTGATACGTTGGGATGGGATCACAATATAACAATTCTATTAAACATTTACGTTAACCACATTAACCCTGGCATCCCTATAAGTTGGGAACATTATGACAAACTATATAGGGCTTAAGTGTTTAAGAAAATTACCCCTCCCTTTTTGTCTCGTAAACAAATTGAACCCTGATTATCCACATCCCTATATTAAAAAAAAAACATGTACTGTATAAATGTACTGCTGCACGTAATATAAAATGTAATTGGTTCATGTTCCACATCAAAAGGATCTAAGTTAGCCTATTGGCAGGCCGGTTTAGTGCAGGTTATAACAACAAGAAGAAAGAATGACAAAGATATCTTTGTTAGTATTCAGGATTATCCCTGAAGGCAAATCCTCCCTAAAAAACAAGTAAGAACTAGAATCTGACAGTACCTCCCAAAGACACAAATTGATCATATCGTTAAAATGTATCATGAAATCTTCATCTACCCTCCTAATGTGCTTTATTTATAGTAACCAGACAGACAATGACACATTCAGTAAACATAGAGACTGTAGATCTTAACTATGAAATATGACTACGGTAGCACAGTGTCTGTTCGAGCCCGATAAAGCCTCGTTATTCTGATAAAACACAACAAAAACAACAACCCTTTCGGGTTATATTTTCCATACAGTCACATACTGTACAATTGCAATGATGTATTAATTCTTCTTAACAATAAGCCTCGGTTTTATATGGCATTTTACATGAAGTTCATAGGCTATCGTTTGTACAGGTTGGTACGTACACTAACATGGATTGACTAATTAGAATCAGCATAGCATAATACTATTACATGTCACGTTCTAACTTCTAATACTACAGCATGCAGGGCATGTACATTGTAGTGTAGTAAACATTTGCCTTCTACAACAGACAAGCCTGTCTTTATCGTGACTGTAGGCTACTCATGTCACATTGTTCAATACACCTAAAATAATTAATACCCAACTTGGGCTACGGCGTCGGCGTCACACAAACGCATCAAAGGTAGCAGATAAGCGACACGTTTGAGACATGATGAGGTTTCCGCCCCAACAGAGATGAGATAATATCTACCATCTAGTACTGTATATCCGATGTACTGTATCTAGAACGGTGTATTATATAATATATACAGCAGTAGATATAGTAGATGATCATTATAGATCATCATCTACCATATCTCGTACTGTATATTGTAATTATACTCTATTCAGTACTATAATTATATTATTTCTATTTCTCTCTGCATAGAGACACAGAATACAGAATCGGAGACCATGTAAATATGGCACTTCGACAATACTACCTATGAACTTAAATCTTTTGTAAGGCCAAAGTATGTATCAGCCAAAGAGCAAATTATGCAACTGTAAAATGTTTTTTTTTGTTTTCCTTTTCTGCTGCAAGTAACTGTCTAAAGAATGATGTTGGCTCATGCTGTGGAATCTCATGGTTTGTCTGGGAACTGCACCTATAGCCCGCTGTGTTGCTGTCATTGGACAGGAGAAAACTACCGTGACAACTTGAGCTATAACCATCAAATTCAAAAAGGTACATTACCAGATATCGCGATTCGTAATTAGCAACATACTTGGTCATACGGCGTCACATAAAAGCATCAAAAGCAGCACATCCGGCATACAGATCTGCTACATTTGTGGTTTAATTTGAATCCTGAAAAGTAACAGTTTTTAAGAGGTTTTCCACCCGACACAGACAATGACGTGCTCCACGGAGAGCATTTAAGTTTGGATCCAGCTGGGTCATGTATCACAATTGTTTAAAACTTTTGCCTAGATTACGATGAATGAAAAGACAATAGTGAAAATAGAAGATGTAATTGTAGATCAGCTATTTTTGCATGCTATTTCGTGTACGACACCATTGTGCAACAGAGTATAATACAGACTAAAAAACCTATTAGAATGCGATCAGAAACCTATCAATTGTTTGGTGACGATTCATTGATATACAGTACATGTAAGGCAGTGGTTCTCAAATGTTTTCATGTCAAGAACCCCCAGAATGATATGCAGGCTACAGTATTTGGCTGCGGACCCCACCTGAAAAGGTTTTGTGCCAGGGACCACAGAAGCAAAGATTTTAGTTTTTTTTTTTAAACATTCAAAGACGTGCAAACATTTTCACGATTTTCCAAAAACAGCAGACCATATGAGCTTGTATATCTGCCATTTTTGAATAGCCAAAGTATAAAACATATGGTTAAAGTGTTTAAAACGATTGTGATGCTATATTAACTAATTTGGCAGCTGAGGGGACCCGTTAGTACACCTGGTGTTCTCCAGACCCCCACTTTGAGAACCACTGCTGCAAGGAGGAAAAAATGTATTATAGTATTTTGGGTAAATTGCCCAGCCGTATCACATCGTATACTGTACTTGTAGTGCATTACACCAACTGTGTACCTCAGAATAGTAATCTCAGTGCTGCCTTGATAAACCTAATCACTCCCAAGATGGCAAACGGGTGATGGGACCCTTGGGACAAAGTTGACCAAACGTCAACATGTGACCCCGCGGGTTGCCATGTTGACTAGGGGGATAAGCGTTAGGATTCTGTCTCTATTGGGACATATTTCGAACTGCACTGAGTCGCAGTCGTGGACTTCGGCAATTGCTCGCTGGTGCCTCACGTGGCTCCAGTCCGCTTTAGATGGTGCGCCTCCATCGTTTTAACCGTTTCGTTTTTTTGCGTCCGTCCCGTCCCGTCAAATGTTGTTTCACATTTTGTCCCAAAATAAGTGATTATAGGCCGTTTGGGGAGTGAGAGTGTGTTGCCCTAATCCAGTCAGCATTAGTCCAGGGCAGCACCATGCAGAGTTTCAGTACTGTTTTCATCTCAGCCACAGTATCAACAGTACTGTGCTGTATGATTTATTTTATGTGTATAATACAGCACAGTGCACTTATATTTTTTCATATTGAGATTGTAAAGGCAAATGTTATGCAATAAGGACTATGCAACAACAGAAATATGATGTCTGAATGTAGAAGGACTGCAAATAAAGACACATTGTTGTTTTGTAAACTATTTTTGTTGAATTCCAGAGTGGCACGCACGCGCGCACACACACACACACACACACACACACACACACACACACACACACACACACACACACTGAGAGCTTGTAGATCTGCTCTTTGCTGTGCGACACTGATGCATAAATCAAACGCAGCTTGCGGAGTCAGTTCAGTCAGTCAACCTCAAGGGAAGTTCTTGCCATGCTCAAAGGCCCATACTATGCTCAAGGGGTTAACATGCTGCATTACTATGTGGGAGTATACGTGTGTACAAGTCTCACACGTCATTCGCCGATGCGGCAGTCAGCTGACTAACTGGGCAGGCTACTTAAGCTCACTAGACTCCTTGCTCTTCCTGCCTTCCTCTGCTCATGGTTCCCAGCTGCATGTGATGTTTTCTGTTCCTCGTGGTTGTTACTACTGCTTTTGCTGTCTGCGGGTGCAGCTACTGCGTCTGCTGCTTAAATTATGCTTCTCAGCTACTGTCCATGCTGTGATAAGGGCCTGCAGGCAGCAGGTTGTATGCAAAATATTGAGTTTGATATGATTCTGCTGATGCTGAGTTCTATCATGTGGCTTCAACAAGCTTCATAATAGCCTGTTCTGGTTATTAAGCCGGATGCGCAGACAGTGCTGCACCTTCTATTGTATGTGGTATATGTGTCTACAGTCAAAGCCACGTTTTAATTTAGCTGATGTTTGCCAAGCCAGCTCAGGCGCAGTGTTTGTCCCCTCCAGCTATGGGTTCTCAAATCATGTGCAGTGGTTGCCACGTGCGCTTTTATAAGCACCGTTGGGCTTGTTTTCTGTAGTCAATTGTTTGTTCTGGTTTTGGTCAGGGGCCCAAATGACCTTGTCCAATGAAATGTGTTGTTCAAGTCAGCATAGTCATTGGGGTGTATATATATTGTAAGTTAAGTTCTCATGTGGTGAGTCCTAGTCGGGCATGGGATGGTTCTACACCTAGTTGCTTTCTTTCTCAAGATCTGGCAACTCAGCTGCCTGTTGTGTCTCCTGACAGTTTCATTCATTTTGAAGCTAGACTTCAGTCACACTCTGCTTACCAAAGTATTAACAAGTATTACCTAACACTTTCTATATGTGCTTGGAAAGTATTGCTGTGAGTTAACTACCTTAATGGCAATCTCTATATAGATTTGGTGCTTTAATACTGCTTGTAGCCATGTGGTTTGTTGAGGTTCCTCATTGCCATGAGGGTTGTTCATGCTAAACTAATGCTAAAGCTAGCACCCTGTTCACCCTGTGATGTATCATGCTTCAGTTTATGCCTGGCTAACACTAATACTTCTATGCAGCAGCAGCTGTATAAGAGCTTTCTGCCCGTCAATTAATTCATACGTGGCATAGTTATTAATCTTAAAGTTTTTTCCATGTTTCCAAGGACAGTATCATACGTTATTGTTAATTCATCTCAATGGATTTCAGTCATGCGCAGTGTCATATTAAAGTAGGTTAAGATTGCAAATTGCATTTGCAGTAATCTCATGTCAAGTGTCATAGCCTTCTGTCTAGTTTATTTACTTCCGTAGATTTGTTTCTAGCTGTTATTTTGGATGTATTTCTTAATGGGCATTTAATTAGTGCTTCCTTTGTCGTTCTATCATGTCTCAGCTTCACTATCCGGGTTGAGCTGTCTTGGAGAAGAGCTAAAAGCTTAACAAACTGCTGCCTCCGTCCGCCCCCCAAGCCGCTGTCGGTCCAGTCACTCTAGCGTATACCCTCCTCACTCTCTTTGAGGTCAGAAGTTCAGATTAAAATATACGTATACGTATATAGCGTCCTGTCACCGTGCGTCCCATTGCCCATTCGTCACTTTAAATGTCTCAGATTCATATTGTATGTTCTGTTGATCAGTCCTCGAGTAAGATTAGGTAATGGCAGTTGCTTTGTGGGACTGAAGATGTTTCAGAAGGTGGTAGGCTAGCAGCTTGCTGTGTCGCTTCATTTCTGCACAGCTAACATCCACTGCCAGGAGCTCTAAATTGAAACTCCTAAGCATTAATTCATCACTTATCTGCGAGAGGATCTGGGTTGAAGGAAGGCAGCCATAGACTATGTCTATGTTCGCAGCAAGCTTGGCTTCTGTGTCGCAGTGCTTGTGCGACCTATCGGTTGTGGTTTCCCCGGTGCAGTCTGGGAAATGTACTCTGCCAGTTGTATTCAGATCAGTAATCGATTTGATGTCGCTCAGTGCCACTATAGTATTGAGTAACAGCATTAGGAAAATGTAACCAAATGTAACCAAGTGTAACCCTAACCCTAACCCTAACCTTAACCCAACAGGATAATTATGTCATGGTATACATGGAGGCCTCATATCTGGTCTCGAAACGAGCCTCCAGATTCCTAGGCTGCCCCTGGTTAGTTGTGTGACCTCATGCAGCGTGTCATCAGGACGACGGATCCAAATGTTTGGCTCATGGTGCTCATTAAACGTTAAAGTAGTCTATAGTAGTGCAAGATGGCCAGTATATCTTGTTAACCTATTCAACGTTGCAGTTAGTAGGGATGGGGCAGATTTTCTTGTGGCTGCTTGGTAGCTACTTTTTCAGGTGGAATCCTACTGTAAGCCTACATTTTCTGGTACCAGCTCAGCGGCCTCGTGGTTAGACCCGGACTGGGAGGTTGCGGCTCGATCACCGGCTGGGTCATTCCAAAGACTAAAAATAAAATGGGACCCAGTGCCTCCTTCGATCCTCGGCACCAATGGTCGGAGTGGAGTAAGTCCCTGCGTCATACTAGTGTCACGTCCAGGGGCTGTACGTGTACATCAATCTGCTCACTCTGCTGAAACAAGAGTTAGGCTCCTGCCCTCGGGCCTCATGACTCGGCAAGGCTGTTTTCTGCCCATCTTAGTTATTGCAACTAATGGCATGACAGTAATCAATTCATAGTTAATTGCATAGATGTTGTCAAACAACCGTAACCTTTGTCATTGCTTCTTCATAGAAGCTGTTTAGCGTTGTGTTAAATTAATTTATAATATTAATTAATTATTAAATACTAATTAATATTTTATACAAAAGTGGCTATTCAGGACAGGCACATATCTAGGCATGCTTTCTCTCAAAGCATATCATGTTTTATCTGTTATCTGTGGCTCATCCGTTCATCAGGTCATGACCCCCAGATGATCTTCTGGTCCTAAGCTTTCTTTCAGCACAATCACAGATGTCCTGGGTCGCTCAGTCAGGAGATTCACCAATACTTCTTCAGCCGGTGTGGGCCCGTTGGGGTTTCTTCGAAAGTGATGGTTCTAGTATCTAGCGAAGAAGTAAGTCCATCACCATCACCCACGTGCAGGCTGCAGTGCTGTCAATCCTGCAGCATTATAGATTTCTTGCATGGGACATAGTAGTGTATCTCATCTTAGTTCTGGACGAGGGTGGTCTCGAACAGTTCTCGGGTCTGTATGACATGAAGCTTATTTTAACTTCTTTAAAGCTCATAATCAATTGCTCAAAGGCTGCATGAAGAGCATATGCCGCTTACGTAAGTTATTCATAAAGGGCCTCTATCACTTGGGTGTTTAAATAGTTTAGGATTAAGATCTAAGGCTTCTCTCTTTAAGTATTGGTATCTCGGCTTGCGCGGTGTGGGAAGTCTCTCCTGCTGATCTCGACCCTCAGCATGATCTCTGTTTTCCGATCCGTGCTAGGATCCCCTATTCACTCTTTAATTCATTCATTCAGTCAGGATGAAGTATAAGTAACTCTGTCTCTGCTTGTGTCTTTAGTTCTGCATCGGGCAACCTGCTCTGGCTGTGTTCTGGACTCCTTCAGGTGGCGTGAGCCCTGCTTAATCGGCTATCGGTCTCCTCAGCTCATTCCCTGGCTACTCCCGATTCTACCGCCACGCTGATGCATCAGTCGCCACCTGAAACTCAGGCCAATGGTCCTCAGCTGCCCATAAATCATCATGTGCATCTAATCGGAAGAGCTTTCAGTTGTTTATTCAGAATGTAATGAGTGCAAGTGCTGTATTCGATCAGGGATGGTAATCTTATTTCCTTGCATATACGGTGGTCGCTGGGGGCAGTTAAATTGGTGGCATTTCACAAGCTAATGTTAATAATGGTTCGTTGATGTTCCTCTACAGTGGCTTTAAAGGAACATCGGGGTAATGGTGGTTTCCTCACTCTGGCGTTAGAGGGATGTTGGGGTAACATGAATGGTCGCACTACATGTAAGATCTGTTTCGCTGGGTGAAGTTCCTACAGGTCGTTATAAGCTAATGGCTTATAGTTCAGTTTCTCCTCAAGCTCATGTTTATAGTGGCTCTAGAGAAACAGCGCATGCCGATGGAGTTTCCTCATTATGGCATAGAGGACGTCGGCATAACGGCGAGCATGCCGATGGCGTTTCCTCATACTGGCGTAGAGGACGTTGGCATAACGGCGAGCATGCCGATGGCGTTTCCTCATACTGGCGTAGAGGACGTTGGCATAACGGCGAGCATGCCGATGGCGTTTCCTCATACTGGCGTAGAAGACGTCGGCATACCGGTGAATGGTTGCACTACACGTAAGCCCTGCAAAAGCAGCATAGGATATTCCTCCATATGCTATGGAGGAATACCGGTGAACGGTTGCACTACACGTAAGCCCTGCGAAAGCAGCGTAGAATATTCCTCCATATGCTGTGGAGGAATACCGGTGAATGGTTGCACTACACGTAAGCCCTGCGAAAGCAGCGTAGAATATTCCTCCATAATGGCGTTATGGAGGAATGGCCTATCGGCTAGCGCAGCCATGCAGGCCTCATTCAGCTTAAGCTTAAAGTCTAGCATGCCTATTCTCAAAAATGGTTTTGAGTCCGGCGCTCACCCCACACATATAACTTTCCCAGATAAGCCTCACGATTACCAGCGTGGCGTCATGGCACACATAGCTCACATAAAGTTAAAATATCCGTGCAGATCCAGAAATTGCATAGCCGTTGCATTTCGTCACTATCGAGTGGGATATCTGCCCGGATGGGTATCGGTTGAGAATTCCCGTAGGTTTGATAGATTGAAATATTTTCAATGTAGGAATACAGTACATTTTAAGCACAAACTCAATACAGAGACTGTCCACTGTGAGTGTAAGCCCCGCGAAGCAGCGTAGAATATTCCTCCATAATGGCGTTATGGAGGAATGGCCTATCGGCTAGCGCAGCCATGCAGGCCTCATTCAGCTTAAGCTTAAAGTCTAGCATGCTTATACTCAAAAATGGTTTTGAGTTTGGCGCTCACCCCACACATTATTTTTCTCAGCTAAGCCTCACGATTACCAGCGTGGCGTCATGGCACACATAGCTCACATAAAGTTAAAATATCCGTGCAGGATCCAGAAATTGCATAGCCGTTGCATTTCGTCACTATCGAGTGGGATATCTGCCCGGATGTGTATCGGTTGAGTCTTCCCGTAGGGCGTTCTCGGTTCTGCTTGTTGGGGGGTTATCCGTGCAGGTTCCAGAAATGCATATTCGCATTTCGTCACTGTGCATTCATAGTGGGTCACCTGCCCGGATTGACGGTGAAGGTTCACCGAAGGTATGCGTGTTGGGGGGTTATTGTATATCTATCTCCCTGCTCTTATGTTTTATGTTGTTGCTTTATCATGCCGAGCAGGGAGAATTCCAGCAGAGCCGAACGCCAAGTCAAATATCATATGCACACTTGTTACTCATGCTGCAATAAATATTGTTTAATCTATTCGTGAGTTGTCTGACTGAAATCAAACGCAGCTTGCGGAGTCAGTTCAGTCAGTCAACCTCAAGGGAAGTTCTTGCCATGCTCAAAGGCCCATACTATGCTCAAGGGGTTAACATGCTGCATTACTATGTGGGAGTATACGTGTGTACAAGTCTCACACGTCATTCGCCGATGCGGCAGTCAGCTGACTAACTGGGCAGGCTACTTAAGCTCACTAGACTCCTTGCTCTTCCTGCCTTCCTCTGCTCATGGTTCCCAGCTGCATGTGATGTTTTCTCCCACCACCACCCCAGCACCACCAGTGGGCTCTGCTATCTATGCTCCCCATGGGGGGGTTATTGTATATCTATCTCCCTGCTCTTATGTTTTATGTTGTTGCTTTATCATGCCGAGCAGGGAGAATTCCAGCAGAGCCGAACGCCAAGTCAAATATCATATGCACACTTGTTACTCATGCTGCAATAAATATTGTTTAATCTATTCGTGAGTTGTCTGACTGAACTAAGTATAAACCAAGCCAACCCCTGAACCTATAACCTCTAAATGTCTGTTCCTAACCTGAATCTTTACCCAATCGTAAGCCTATAACAATACTATAGGCTACTATAACAAAAACGCTGAAGTCAAACCAGCAGCTGCAAGCAAAATGTTCAGTGGAGACATTTGCTAAATGCAATGCGTTAGGTGTGTCCGGAGATATGACTTATTGTGACAGCCTGTCACCGTGTGTCAGCTACACCAAGGTTAAAAATAGACTGTATGGAATACAGTATATATATATTATTATTTTAAAGATATTCTGGGGGGATTTTCTGACTATATTGATAGACAGTAGTGGAGTTGACAGGAAACAGGGAGCAAGACGGTAAGTGACACGCAGCAAAAGGTCATCGGGATTGGGATTCGAACCGGCGACGCGCATGCCGTCAGGCTGCATTAGAGCCTTTGTGGTATATGTGCCTGGACCACTAGGCCAGCGGGTGTTGCCCGCCCCAAAGCAGACAATATTGATATGAAATTTTAAATGAGCCGCTCTAGATGTTATTATTATTCAATTCTGAGGGACTATACATGACCCATTTACTGTCTAAATAATTTACAAACAAGTTGTATGTCTGTACTCCTCTCCTCTGTGCCTATATCCATCAGCTCTTCTGGCTGGACAGAGTAGTTGGGCTATTTTCACAATATGAATCTGTGGAACTGAGTCAAACAAAATCTAATGGCAACAATTCCAAGTACTAAGGGGTTCTAATATCATATTAATTAAAGGCTTCTAATATCACATATAATATCACATATGATATTAATTAGGGTCCCAAGTTAAAATATGATTATTTTGGGGGGATCCCTTGCTCTATACTCAGAGATAGATGGTTTATATAATGTATTGTTTGTTTAGTTGACCATCTACCAAATCCACGCCCAATGAGAGTACCGGTGGTCTGAGCAGATAAAAAGCCAAGGAAGGTGCAGCCACACGATGCTCAACAAAGATCCACTCAGAGCAAGCAATATTGCGACAGTGGCAACGAAAAACTCCCCTTTAGGATGGTTAGGGCTTCAGGCTAAAATGATAATAAGTCCTGCAGGGGACTTGTTTCCATTGCGGTAGTTCCTTAATCTTTATTCATTTCATACCCAAAACTGCTAAAAACTGCTTTAAAAAAAACTTTTGTTATGATTGAATACTACTTCCTTACAGTAGTGCTGTGATGTGACGTACTCCATGCCTACTTCAGAGCACAGTGTGCTTCTGGTTGGTTTGTCACTCTGTGCAAAAGCATCACACGCCGGTGAGGTTTTCTCAACTTAAGACACTTAAGTTATAAACGCTGCGGTCGCTTTGTCTCCATATAAGATAGAATAGACACTGACAGCATTATTATAAACATGGTAGTGAAAGTGCTGCTGGTGTGAATTCAGCATAAAACAAGCATTTTCTCTTCGGAGGCCCAGGAAAATTTTACGCACAATGCATATTTCCTTAAATTTGACTACTTGTGGGCATATCCAGCATGCGCACACACACGCACACACGCACACACACACCAAAATAAACATGTATCACTGTCTGAATAATTGTTGACTGTAGGAGTCATGAAAGAGGAAGAGGTCTGGAGGACAGAGATTATCTTTCTTGTTTCTCGCAAGATGACACATCAGTTGAAACTGGGTGTGGAGGGTGATACTGAGGAGTAGAACAGAGGCGCTACCTGTGCACTCCAGGTGGAGGCGATACATATACAGCATATATGTCAAACTCAAGGCCCGGGGGCCAAATCAGGCCCGTGAATTAATTATCTTTGGCCCGCGGGATGATATTTAATTAGTATTAGAACTGGCCCTCTGGTATATTGCACGGACCACCATAATACTACAACAGGAAACTATTTTCAGTTTGAAATGCATTTACTTTTTTTGCTATTTGCCTGGGACGTCCGTGTGTTGAAACACAGTCTGGCCCTTGACTTCTACCAATTTCTTTATTTTGGCCCACCGTGTATTTGAGTTTGACATCCCTGATATACAGCATATTATGCATGTCTGGGGAGTGATCATTTGGGAGGAAATGGGGCTCAAAATTGGCTACTCTTAAATTCCGAGTACAGTGTGTTGTCAGTGAGGTAATTTTGGTCAACAAGCAGAGGTGGACAGTAACTGAGTAAATGTACTCGAGTACTGTACTTAAGTACAGATTCAGTACAGGTTGGATTTGTACTGGGGTCTACTCTGTCCACCTCTGTCAACAAGCCACAAACATCTGGAAATGAGATGGACAGGCAGCTCAAGGTCATGTTTGCAGCATGCACACACACACACACACACACACACACACACACACACACACACTTGAACACATGACCTTGAATAATGAATACTAACTGTTCTCTACCAGTGGCTTTTAGGCAAAAACGTAGACTCCCTACAGTACAGGTCTCCCCCTTATTGTCACGTGTCACAGTGTAGCACAGACACTGTGGAATGAACTTCCACCTCATGTTCTGTGTTTAAATCACGTCTGAAAACTCACTTGTACTCCTTGGCATTTGAACATGCTGATTAAGAGTTGCTGCTTCCACTGCATTGTGTCCCTTACTGTATGTTGCCCTGTTTATGTACTGTTGTTGCTTTTTTTTCTCCTTCTTGATATTCTAGTATTTCTTTGTGTACAGCACTTTGTTTCAACCATTGTTGTATAAAAATGTGCTTTATAAATAAAGTGGATTGGATTGGACTAGTACAGAGCCCTGGGCGACTCCGGTCAACTAAGTATAGGGCTTAAGTGGTTAAACGAAATGACAAGAGCTCATATGAGGGTTATATTATGGCAGACAAGGGTAATACAAATGTAGACAAACACGAGACACTAAGATTCAAAAGGGCCAACGACTCAACCCAAGGTTGGAACTGACCCAGAAACTGAGGGAGAGAACTGCTTTAAATACACAAAGGTACGATTGAAGATTAAAGTGACATCTTACGTGCCCAATATTGAGAAGCTCTCCAGCGATGTCCACACACAGAAATCACATTAAAAAGGGTAAGAACACAGTCCTTTCATAGGCGCTTAATTTAGTAACGTAGTAGCCCTGAAAACATGACTGTCATGATTATCATGACAGTCATGGCGCAACTGCAGCCTGTTTTACGCAATCGCTACATTTACAGTCCAAACATGTACAGTATATAAACATTCCGATTTCAAATATAAAGTCCTATCCACATGTGCCACGGCCGGTGTTAAAAAGTTGCTGGTACAGCGATTAGCATTGCTGCATCCCGCGTTGTTTAATAAAAAGCATTTTTATCCGAGCGCCCCGGCTACTTTTCTCAAACGGGGTTCGTTTGGGAAATATACACAGTTGCACACCGGGGTATCCTTCTCCTATCACAGCAACTCACAAATCTTGCTGCTGTGTTTGCACATTGTTGTACTTCGCCCAGCAGATATGGGAGTTTTTTGTCATGGGTCAACATCTTGGGTTGCCGACCCCTGGCCTATAGGCCCTAGCCTTCTGAGTGTGTGAGATTATACTGGAGGTGTTGGAGACCATTTTTGAATTGATTTGGTTGTCACAAAGCCAATGTGTACATCTCTCTTGAGTCCTAAGAGAAAGACGCCTGTATGTGTGTCTCAGAGAGACCACAAATATACTGTACGAGTGCCAAATGTTCATTAAACTGTACAATATTATACTTTCAGAGTATAGAGAGTAGAGTATAGAGAGACCGTGACAGTGACCAACATGTCTAAAAAAATGTAGTCACCAAAAGAATAGAGTAAAACTTGAACGGTTGAGACATAAGAAAAACAGATTAGATAATGCACCAGAAACTGGTTTCCTTTCAGGCATGATGAAGCAAAAGAAAACAAGCAGAGGAAAGCGGAAGTGGGGGTACTATCATCGATGCTCAGTTGGTCGTGTGAAGATCATTATACCAGGACACACGTTTGGGTACGGAACAAAAATACAGAGATGCAAACAATTTGCGGTATATTATACTCTCCTCCTCAGTCCTCATACATGTGCGCGCAGATTAAAGTATCGAATCTTTGAGGATATCTGTCGCTTTGGAGGCCGTCAGTCATCAGCCGTCATTCTGTCATCGTTCTTGTGATTACGGTAAATATGACATATTTTTTTTCATCTACTTTAACTCGTGAGACTTGAATTCCTTTTTTAATAAAATACATTTTAAAATAATGTACATATTTAATTTCGATTGGAAACTTTTTGTATTTTTTTTAATTTATTATCTTTGGCTAATGGCTTTTTTTTTTTTTTTTTTTTTAATCAGACACATATAAAACACAACATAGATTATACAAATAGTTATAGCACACCCAAAACGGAGGTCAGTGCTCTCAGAAAGAACAAATAAAAAAGGGCCACTTCACAATGCCTGGGCACAGAGGCAGAACTGAGAGCACTCCATTTGCACCCTGAAGGAGAAAACGTCTTCAAACTACATAACTGATTGTAGTTGCGTTACTGTATACTTCTGCAACAAAGATATTAGACTCCTACAGCCAGTTCATTTAAGACCAAATTAGTTTTAAACATAATTATACAGACTATAGGACCCGTCTATGACAAGCGATCAAACTCTATCAAGAATAGGCTCATCAAATAAAATTCTCAACAGCCATTATTCTTGCTTTATTCTTGCTTTTTGCATTGCATTTCCTCAGAGCAGAGTCGTCCTCAATGAACCATCGCCTCCGCGTGAGCAAGTGTGCTCCAGCACTCCTGCTGCTCGCGCTCTACAACACCCTGGGCTGCTTCTCCTCCCTCCTCCCGCCAACGGAGGCGCCGCTGATCGACGGCCACCCTTTCATCGTCGTCTGGAACGCCCCCACCGAGCGATGCAGAGACCTGCGAGTCTCGCTGGACACGTCGGCCTTCCAGGCCGTCAGCACGCCGAAAGCCGTTCCCGGTCAGTTCCTCACCCTCTTCTACGAGGACCGCCTCGGCCTCTATCCGAGAGTCGGCGGTGCGCCGCCGCCGGCACAGAGGCAGTTCAACGGCGCTATCCCCCAGAGGGGCAACTTAACGCAGCACCTGGACAAGGCCACATGGGACATCGCTCGTTATATCAATTCATTTCCCGGCCTGGCCGTCATCGATTGGGAAGCTTGGCGGCCCGTATGGGACCAAAACTGGGGATCAAAACACGTCTATCAAAAGCTGTCCGTGGCCTATGCCCAGACGAAGCAGGCTTATTCTCACGCAAACCCAGAGAAACTAACCGCGGCGGCCAAAAGCCAGTTTGAGAGCGCCGGCAGGAGCTTCATGGCGAAGACCATCAGTCTAGGAGTCGAGCTGAGGCCCAAGAAACGCTGGGGTTTCTACCTGTTCCCCGACTGCTACAACCACGGCTGGAGGGAGGCCGGTTACACGGGGAGGTGCCCGGAGACGGCCCAGCGGAACAACGACGCCATGCGGTGGCTGTGGGAGGCCAGCACGGCCCTCTACCCCTCCGTCTACCTGCACTCGTCGCTCAGGAACAGCCCCAGAGCGACGCTCTACGTCCAGAACCGCGTCCAGGAGGCGCTGAGGGTGGCCCGGCTGCCCAGACGGCCGTACACGGTGCCCGTCTACGTCTACGCACGGCCGCTCTACCGCGACCAGAACAAGTATCTAAGCATGGTGAGGATTGTTCATATTTGCATGAATAATCGATTTTTCAAAAATAGCAGACCTACAAGCTCATAGCGCGCCACCGAGTGGCGCGCTACGAGCTTGTAGATCTGCTATTTTTCAATAGCTAAAGCATAACATAATTCTAACACCAAAGGGGGGGTTCCCGGTAGGGGTGCAACGGTTCAGTTAGACCACGGTTCGGTTCGAACCTCGGTATGGGGGCCACGGTTTCGGTTCGGTTTCGGTACAGTAAAAATAAATACCCCCTTGTGAAGTGATCCCCAGGAACGCGCCCTACTGTACCCTCTACTGTACTGTACTGTACTAGTGTCACTGTACTGGCACACACGAAATCATCATATATACAGTTAATAATGTGCGTGTGTGTTAGGTTGTGCACAGGTGGTGAAAAACAACCACGCTGTTTTCATGCTCATACCCAGCCAGCCAGCCAGGCAGTGGCTTGCACCACTCAAAAAAGTTTATTTATAGCATTTTCTTTTCTTCTCTTTTTTTAGCATATATTATTTTATTAGGCATTTCTGCCTAAAGGGGGAAAAATACCTTATATTGCTATTTTAATGTGCCTTATCATTATTTTCAAGGGGAAATAAATGCACCTATGCGCTCACACGGGGCATTAAGCACATGCAGGAAAGAGGAGAGGAGAGTGCCTCCTGGGAGGGGAGTCATTCACAGTGAATGCGTCGTGTCTCAGAAAAATAGCCTACAAAAGTTTACAATAAGTCTACATGAGGATTTAAGGATATTATGCTTATATTATTAGAAGAAGGGCTTCTATCTACAGTCATGGATTGGACATGGGAGTATTTTGTTGGTACTTTTCTGACGGAATGAATGTCCTGCTGCGGGTCGTTTATGCTCTCACTCTCCCTCTTAATTAGCACTCAAACAGCGAGTGCAGATGCAGAATCAGATCTGAACAAACTTACAACGACCGTGCTTAGAAGCCTGTTGGCGCGAGGTTACTCCGCTGTGTGTGTCTCTGTGTATGACGATCAATAATTATTCCAAGAACGACGTTTAAAGACGAGTGCTGGATTCTCCTCATCATGCCGTCTCTCTCTCTGTGTGTGTGTGTGTGTGTGTGTGTGTAGGGGGTGGGCCGACAGAGTGCTACACTTCTGTGACCGAAAGAGTGCTAGACTTCTTAGTAGGACGGTGTGTGACCGATAGAGTGCTAGACTTCTAAGTAGGCCAGTGTGTGACCGAGAAATACATTCTTCGCAGCTGTAATAAATGAATTAATGCAAACCGAAATAGCGCGGTTCATTAGAGCGCATTGAACCGTGTATGTGGAACCGAACGGTTCGGTTTTCGGTTGAAAACCGTTGCACCCCTAGTTCCCGGCCAAAATGGGATAATGATGGACATTAACCCATTTAGGACTGACCAGATTCTACAAAATGTCTTCTAAAAGGGTTTTTCTGAAAAACCCCTATGTTTCTATATCAGTGGTTCTCAAACATTTATGTCAAGGACCCCCAAAAATAATAATTGGCCGCTGACCCCCATCTGAAAATATGTTTTTCCAGGGACCCTCCACCCCAGAAGCAAATATATGAGTTAAAAACGTTCACTGTGAAAGAATATATTCAAACTTTTTTTTTTTCACGATTTTTCAAAAATAGCAGACCTAATAGCTAAAGTATAACATAATGCTTAAAACACCAAGAGGGATTCACTTCCCGCCCCAAAATGGGTTAAGACAATGAAAAGAAAAACAGAATCTGATCTCAGGTCAGAATGGAAAACTGTCAGGATGTAGAAGACATTTTTAGAATCTGATCTCAGGTCAGAATGGTTAATGTCTCTCCTTGTACATGCAGGAGGACCTGGTCCACACCATTGGGGAGAGTGCAGCGCTGGGAGCTTCAGGGACAGTCTTGTGGGGGGCCAGTGCTGACTTCAATGACACGGTACTTTCCTCACTTCCTTTGACGTTAAAAGAGATAACAGCTCCTCAGCTTCCTGCAGCATCATTGTGTGATTACACACACAGTACACGTAGATGCATCAGCAGCCCAGTGCTGTGGTTCCTTTTTTTTCTACATTGCAACACTGGAGCTTCTCAGAGGCCAATAATAGAACAATGTGATCTTACTCTACTGACAAAATATATTATAGAGTAGGCATGTCCAGCAGGCCAATGATTAATTCACCACATGAACCCATATAGTGCAGTGGTTCTCAAACCATTTCACGTCAATGACCCGTATTGACATGAAACACACATTTACACATTTTAATCTGTATCTGGCCATGGACCCTAACCTGACATTCTGACAAATGTGATTGTCTCTTCCATCTAGCGGCGTCAGGTTACATGGACGACCCATCTAAAAGTATTTCGTGCCAGGGTCAGGGACACCTAATACAAGAGTATGATGTGTCAAAAATATGCAAACATTTTCAAAGAATGTCAAGATATATTTTTAAGTGGTGCAACCACTTCTACAACCAGCTTGCAATGTCCATGTACCTGTTTGTGTACGTGTTTACGTGTGTCAATGAGCATGAGTATGTTACTTATTAATAGCAGTGGGGGCGCCAGAAACAGAGAGAGGGGTAGTGCTGTGTCTCTAATGAGAGAGAGAGAGAGAGAGAGAGAGAGAGAGAGAGGGGACTTGCACCACTTGGTTCACACAGGTGTGATTTTTTTTGATAGCAGATAGTGCCATGGGGGTCCCCGGAACCCACTTTGAGAACCCCTGCATTAGACCACGGACGACAATGATGCTGCGTTCACACACACAGGCAGATGCAAATGATACTATAGAATGCGACTACCTTTTTCCACTGACGAAAACTAAATGAAACTAAATAAAAACTAAGCTACTGTATGATGACTAAAACCAAGACTAAATAATAGGCTACTGACAATTTCATCAATCTATAAAAAACTAGACTAAAATGTTAGGAAGGGACTAGTGGACAAGAAATCCACTATAAGTCATTTTACAATTAGTTGCATGCTGAAAATAGCCGATCTACAAGCGCGCAACATGTCACAGCGCGACGTGTTGTGGGCTTGTAGATCGGCAATTTTCATCCAGTGAAAAAAAACAGTCATTATGACGACGTCAAGGTCCACCAAAATGCATTTTAGTCAACTAAATCAACTGTAGATTTAGTCGACTAAAACTAGACTAACACTAAAACATTCCAGGTGACTAAAATGTGACTAAAACTAAATGAAAAATATTCAAGAGACTATGACTAAAACTAAAATCAAAATTTGCTGCCAAAAACAACACTGTACCAACGGGTCGGGTCGGGACAAAACTGTCTGTCTACCACAACAATGGAACTCCTTGCAACTCAATGAGTTGCATTGGTGTGGTTTACCTTGAAAAACGTCTTGTCGCAACCCGACCCTTTGGTGTGGTTCGTGCTTAAACACTGAGCGTGTACAAAAATGTTACCAGGCTTGTTATGCAGGTGTCAAATGTTATTAAAAGTATTAAAAAAGGTTGTATAGATGCAACTATGCCTTTGCACACACACCACCACTCAGATGCATGAGAGTACTGTGTCACATAAAAACTATTTTTGAACTTATGACAGGCTACAGCTACCAAAAAGGTTGAGCTGATACAGGACATTCAGTGCTTTTGCTTCCAATCAATATCCATTACAAGTTCTCCATGACACATTCTGCCAGCCATTTCATGGAGGCCTTTGCTGGGCATTTGCACCTGTCGTGCGATTAAAAAGGCTGAGGGAGATACTAAGTCATGAACATTATATAAATATGATGTGGCAGTTGTACGGCAGTCTTTGCCCAGGAAGAAACACAGACGCATACCGCACAGGGTATGCCGATGTCCACATTGTCCATAGGACTCTCTCTCCATGTCTGAATCGTAAACATGCAAAACTGGTCCTGCTAACGGACAGAAGAAGCCTGATGTACAGTATATGCTCTGCAACGCGTCGTGAGCATGATAGATGGGCTATTTGTGTGTGAGACCGAAGACAAATTCCCACATTATAGACAATACATCAAAATAACTAACTAACTAACTAACACGCACATAATAAGTCAGTATACCTCGGGCATAACTGACATGACATTCTTTTGTGTGCTTCTCAAATAATCCATCAGCCTTGTGGCACATTCTCACACACACGAAAACAGGGGAGGAGTAAAGTGTGTCCTCTCACTGCCCCTTGTGTGACACTCTGACCTCGCTGGCTCGCTCTACTCCAAACCTTAAAGGGCCGCAGGCAAAACAGACAAAAACAAAATGACTGCAAGAATTATCAGTCCCCCCCAGACGCACTTTCAACATTTCAAGCTTAACATTGCAAGCATCGATAATCCTTTATATTTAATTTCCTATCCTGGATTCAAAGTCAGGTCTCCTCACTCTCCTGTGTTGGAAAGCAGTACCACTCTTATAAAGAGAGTAACTGCTTGGTGGGAACTCTTGCTTGGAGTTATTGCTAATTGAGTTATTGGCTTCAGCCTGTCAAATATGGAGACGAGAGGTTTCTGCCCGACAGCAACGATATGATGAATGAATCTAACATGAGAAAGAATCCAACAGTGCACCTGTACATGTCTCCATCCTATCATAGGCTACCTGCGAGGCTCTGTCGGGATACCTGATGGCCAACCTCAACCGCTACGTGGCCAACGTGACGGTGGCCGCCAGACTGTGCAGCCACGTCCTGTGCCAGTCCAACGGCCGCTGCGTGCGGAAGGACTCCGAGTCCAGGGACTACCTCCACCTCAACCACGACCACTTTGACATCATGAAGATGGACGGCACGTACCTGGCCGTGGGCACGCCGTCCTCCGCTGACCGCCGCGCGCTGGAGCAGAGGTTCACGTGTCAGTGCTACGCGGGCCGGAGGTGCTCGCCCAAGCTGTCCCCCGCGACGGACCGTGTCATGTTCATCCACGTTTAGTCTGTTAGGGGAAAAAAGAAGAGAAAATTGTTTAGTCTGTTTGTTACATGCAGTGGTTTCATGTGAGCAACAGTGTTTTTTTGTGTGAATTTTCCGAGCAATCAGGTCTGTGAAAACCTGAAGGCCAAAAGGCCAAACAACTACGGGCCATATGAGCACACACGTGCGCACGCACACACACACACAGTTCAACTATTTGTATTTTTGTAAATAGCCGATCTACAGGCTCACAAGGACATGTTGTCAACTTGTAGGTCTGCTATTTTGAAATAAATATATAGAATTTTCTTTTTTTTTTTACATATCTGCAATACATGGGTTGCCTGGAACAAACTGGGTCAGTGGACAAATAATACATTTTAAATGTGTGGGTCCTTGACATAAAATGAACAAATAAGCAACTACACTTGAGAAATAAGTTACCTGCAACTATCAATATAAGCGACTTTACAGAAAAACAATTGGCTTTTAAGCGAATATGGCAATACTGATCAGATTGATATAGTCATGGCACCCTTTTGAAAGATTGTGTGCCAGGAACCCTTAGGCTACAATAGCCTGTGCTAACGGCCTGTGTGTCACATGTACCTGTGAGCTTTGTAGATCAATCATCTATTTTGAAAGCGTTTAAACGGTTTCCTCATTTTCCTGGAATCACCGGAACACCCTCAAGGACTCCTGGGGGTCCCTGGTCCCCACTTTGAGAAGTGTTGTAGTGTAGGGGTTCTCTTATTTTGGGGGGTCCCCAAATTATTTATTTTATTATTATTTTTGCAACTGAATGGCTGGAAAATGGAAATTAAGAGTTTACATAGTACGTGGTCGTGGTGCATGCATAAACTTTCCTTAATGATTATATCTGGTTTCAGTATGCCCTTGTTTTTTACAGTCAGTTTGTATTGGTGGTGGGGAGGGGGTCACGAGACATGGCCAAAGCATTTCCGGGGGTCCCCAGCCAAAAACGTTGAGAACCCCTGTTGTACAGTAGTCAATAAAACTAATATTGTTTGTTTACAATGTAATTTGGAGGCTTAAATGCGTGCCAACCGTGTCCGTTAGCTGTGCTGCCTGCACAAGTTTGGTTTTGTAGCCTATTTAAACTTTTGTGCAAATAAAGTAAGCAAGTTAAGACAACTCACCCTCTTTATTTTCACCCTCCTCAGCATGGGGTTGGCGGCAACAAACGCCGAAGGTCACCTGGGTATTTAGCTGGGTAATGATGATAATTGTTATTTTCTCATCGTCTTTGTGGACTTCATAAGCAATCCAACCTCAGGCAAAATAACCAACCTCAGGCAATGGTGGATGCCTCTGTGAAATCTTTACACCGCATACAGAGCATTTATTCCATTAAATCCTTATTATACTAATAATTCTAAATCCAATTACGTTTTCTGGAGACTTTTTTTATACAGTATATGATGTATTATAGGCAGGCCTATGTATTTGGCCAGAATGGCCATAGACCCCCCCATCTCAAAATATTTTTGTTGCAGGCAGGGACCCCTGCAGAAGCAAATATTTGAGTAAAAAAATATATATATATTTATATAGGCCACACACACACACACACACACACACACACACACACGTTTTAATTTAATTGTTGAGGGGTGCTACTGCATGCGAGCCCCTGGCACAAACTTTGTCCTACACAAACATTACAGAAACTTTCCATTGAGAATGAATGGATAAATACAGCAGTGCCTATTTTATGTCTGGAAATATTTACCTTTAGTTAATACCTCCCCTTTTGGTCTCCTGAAAGCTGGCAGTGGAGTAGAAAGAGCATTTTCCCATGTTTGTTGAACTATTGACTTGAGGCATATCTACCTAATCGTTGTTGTTGTTGCTAACTGCATGCTATTGCATCACCAATATACACATCTGCTTCCACTTATACACACATTGTACAGTCATTCTATTAGACTCCAAGTGTCACCACTTTCTCATAAAAACAATTCCACTCCTGTTTTTGGCTGGTGAAATACGGAAAGTTAACAATTACTATTATTGTGCAAGTTGTGTGTGAGTGTGTGAGAGGCGCCAGAGCACATAGGCTACATCTTGCATTGCCGAGGACGGCACAGAGCATCAACAGGAAGTTCACGCAGGTGTTTGCACTTAGCTACTCTGGATGGCTTCTGGCTCAACCAGCTTGAATGACAGCTCCCGGAGTCCCCTCACACTCACACTGTAAGTTTTGTTACCTCTTGGACAATTTGCAGTTTCTTCAGTCACTCTTCTTGCTTGTTCTGCAGTGCTGCTCATTCATCTGTAACATGCATGTACATTGTACAGTGTACATAACTTAGTTGTCAATGAACACGTGACTTAATAGGGTAATTCTGTTGTGATTTGGCGCTGCCTATAGAAATAAATGTCTTGCTTGCTGGTACGGTCTTTCAAGCAAGGGGGAGATAAAACACCAGTTTTGCATTAACCGTTTAATTATAGCCGCAATTTGCAACTCTAGATGTTTTTTGTCAGGTGAAACCTGACCTATGCAACAGCCCCTGTACGCGACCATGCATTCACGACCTAGTTTTATAATTTATAATGGGAATGGGATGAAATGAATGAGTTGCAATACCCTCGCATCGACTCCCATCCAAATTGCTTTTGCGATCTGCATGCTTGCCTTGCTTGTATTAAACGACGTTAAACTCACCAACATTGCAGCTGTAGCCAGGGAAAGCTTTAATTGTCCTCATTCAATCGGCAAAGCGTTTAATTGTTGCATAAAAATCCACCGTAGACGTGTTATGACTAGGAGCTACTTTAATCTGTCAATCAATTCTGGCCTGGGCACTCCCAAGTGTTGGAGTTTGGAAGCACTCGTTTTTTTTAACGGGTCGCGATGCATGCCTCCTGGCTCCGGCATTATGTGCAAATTCGAAACAGAAAAACAGTTCAGTGACTTCGACGAGTGCTTCTAGATTCATCCCATTATAAAAAAATCTAGAGTTGCAATCTACATTTCAGTGTACTATAATGATCAATATTTCTGTTTTATAAACCAATATTGTTAACCGGTTAATACTAATGGGTAGGTAAGGTTAATAGTTTAAAATAACAGTAAAATATATATTACAAAAATATATATATATATTTTTTCTTTCTGGTGCTACAGTTGTTTTGTTTTATACTATTAAAAATAGGTTTTAAGTGTTTAACAATAGTATAGTATGGTAGCTAATGTCATAAGGAGAGTGTGTCTCAGACTTAGAACAACCATCAAATGTGACTGCCCTTCCAGTCATAAATTAAGGACCATAAGGACTGCTACTGCCATATATAGTGATTAAAATCAACTGTCTGTCTGACTGGTGGTGGCGGAAACCTAAAACCGGGCAATGTAGCTTTTATACTCTTTGTAGTTTTATAGTTGCTCAACAAAATAAATTACATTGCTGTGATAGGTCTATACTGTACACATTGACCCACAATCCAGTATGTATTGTGTACATACAGTACGTATTATGTAAGCATGTGTTTATGTCCCCACGTGCTCTTCTAAAGTTATGACCACACTGCAGGCCCAAGGATACAGGATGTCACTATGCTGAAACACAACTCCTAGAACATCATGTTTTCTATCTATTCTTATTCATATCCTGTCGGCCCTATCACTCATGAATCACATATCCAATCACATAATGTATAGCCCATGTGGCATTCTCTCTGTGTTTTAATCAACACTGAGGACACGTTGTGTGCCTGTGTGTCATTGTTCAGTTGCACATATAGCTTCTGTGTATCCACTGTGTGTCCACTGTCCAGGATGAATGGCAGGTGGAACCCATATTTGGCTTAACAGGTGGAACATGCCGGCATGACATTATTGCTGTTCCTTCCAGAGCATATTGCCTAGACTTAATGTAAGGGCACGTTAATTGAGTGTGAATTAAGTGTGATTAACTTTGCTATCAACACAACTATATGTTTTAGTTTGACCAAAGACCTTGGCAGTGGAATTGCGTTGCTTGGTAACGGCTTGGGGCCGAGTTCATTTCAAACACTGCAAGAGGAAATAAAACCCATTTAGAATGTTTATGTTGTCAAAGTGTGAAACGGTCTATAAGCTAAATTGTTTTTTTGTTTTATTTTGTGAAAACTGAGCCTGATGAATCCATCATAAATTGTTGCAAGTCTAAATGAAAAATGAAGGAAAAGAAACAACACTTTTAAGCACAGGTAAGAGAGGCAGACAGTCTGGGACTAGACCAGATCATAGTCACTTATTCACCTGAAAAATGCTGCCCGTCAACTAAAAACCTTAAATCATGCTTCTCCTGTTCTTTAAAGTTACCGTTTGATTTGCTTACCTCACGGCTTTCATGTGCAACAGGGGTCATCGTGTCTAAAAACGAATTCTTCAATAATTAGCTTCATCATTCAGTCAAGTCAAAGGTGGGGCATGCCCTTTGACATGATCTAAATGTCTCAAAAACAGGGAGACTAAATACAACCATCCCAATTGTTTAAGTTATATTGTATTAACATACTCTGCTATAGAGATTGGACACATTTTATTCATTAAAAACTTTTTACATAGTGCCGCTAAGTAACGCATAGTGCCGTTACAGCTGTTACTTAAAATGCATTGGATGAACACGACAGTCATTCGTAAAATACATTTAAGTGGAATGCAATCAGGGGAGACAACCCATTTATCAACTTCAATTTTATAGCAATTTTGTCTGAAATTGGTATCCCAACCTGAAATGAGAGATGCACCGTACAATATGAAGGAATGAATGCATTTTATTTATACAGCACCTTTCCAAACATAAAGTTACAAAGTGCTTTACAGACGGGTTAGAAAACAACAATAAAAAACAACATCAAGAACATGTGGGACTATGCGGCACGCTGTGAATGTGTGCGCGTGCGTACACATGTGCGAGAATGTGCTTGCCACCCGGAATGTGAATCAGATAAGCATGTCAGAGAGAGTGAAGGGAAGGGGAATAAAACAGTTAACCCCTCTATAACCAAGATAATCCTCAGATTGATCAATATTCCTGTTGGTCATGGCTCATGATGCAAACCACACCAAAAGGTTTGTCGTGAAGCTCAGTAAACCGATCTGCTGTAGTTTTACAACTGGAGCTAAGCGCATGGAGCATGAAAAGGGATATAACACATTCCTCGCGTGCCCCGACACATTCTGAGGATATGAGTAGCAGCTAGTGGGGTCCACACATTGTCCTGATACAGACTGTTCTACAAATCCTTTCAGCCTGTTAAAATGTCCGTGAAAATCCCCAAAAATCAAGCATAAGTGTACTGCCTCGGGGGTAAGAGGGGACGAATCAGGTTCCTCGCTTCCAAGACAAGTTTCCACAAGTGTCTTCCATCCATGTAACTTAAAACTAGCCTCAAAGCATATCTCAGAAGAACTTATTTAAAGACATTCTATTTGAGTTCCTCCTCCACACACGACGGGTGACGTTTATGGCGACAAGTTAATCATCTCGAAAGAAAGAGCGTGCACTGTCAGGTGTATGCTGTATACACTGCAGGAATTTTACCAGTCTCTGGAGCAGGTTGGTACATTGATATATATTTTATAGTTTTTCTTCTTTCTTTTTACCACTTTTCTAGAATTGTTTTGCCTGATTGGATATGTTAAATGTCTTTGAAGTATTTGTATTTGAAGTATTTGGGTTCAAAGGTTGAACAGTCTTTTCCCTCACCTTTTCCTTCACCATTGGAAAGCTGTTGTAAAACCAAAGAGTGTGTTAAGGGGTCAAGGTTAACAGGTTAACTGTAACTGTCGTGATGATCAATTGAGAAGAGTGACTTAATAACCATGTTAACATGTTAAAGATCTTATGATAATAGACCGTTAACGTGTGACTTCCCAGACCCTGCCTCAGGTGCTAACCACATTACCCCCCTGCGTCCCTATTCCCTAATATGAGCACATTTCACAATTTCTTTAATTAGTTTTGCCTTTTGTTTTATATAGAGCTTGTAGATCAGCTATTTTGGCAATTTGTTGAGTATCAACTATAAGTGGTTAATATAATTTCAACATACATTTTGTGATCATAGCAAACCTTGGATTAAATAACTTCTACCACATAGCGGGCTTCGGAATGCCGGTGTGTAAGCGGCTTTTTCAGCAAAGAGATGTATTGTAGAGAGTGAAAGGGGGGGGGGGGGGACCAAGATAACCCCTGGGGGACTCTGGCCAATGAAGTATACTATAGGCCGGGTTTAAGTGGTATACGTTTTGCTATGATGCTTACACACCGGCATTCCGAAGCCTGTTTTTCCGACGCACTGCCATTCCGACGCACTCATGCAGCATTACTAACCCTGTCCCTAACCCTAAGACCGCACGCTGAAGCCATGTAGTCAGACTGGAATACCACTCTGTTCCAACACAAAATACAGACTATTGCCACCCTCATTTCTTTTAAAACACAACTAAAGACCTTTCGGTTTGTCGCTGCTTTGATTTAGTCAACCTTCTTTTTTCCTTCTCGTCTGCACTGTAACTGTAACTATACTTTTATTTTATGCACCCTATAATGTCATTCATTGTATACCGGTAATTGTGTTTCCTTTGTGTAAAGCACATTGAATTGGCTTGTTGAAATGTGCTATACAAATAAAACTGCCTTGCTTTGCCTTACAAGCATTATGAGCTTGTAGATCTGCTGTCGATGGTGAATGTTTCCCTATTTTTGCAGAGTTATACGCCTTTATTATGCTCAGAATAGGTATGCTAGGGTTCAAATGGTTGCCTTTTACAAGATTGTCAACTCTTTCCTGTGAAAATGGAAGCCCGAAAAGTCAATATTGAATAAAGGTGAACATATTTCACTAATTTCAGTCTGCCTCTCAGTACATAGTATTTCATTTCACTGTTCATATTGTGCAAGCAGCAGATTGCAGCTGAGATTAACCCTATTACGGCCCTTTTCATCACACAGGGGAGAAAACAATAGCTTTTGCAGATACCCATCTTCAGGGAAATTAAAAACCACAAATCATCCTTCTATACAGTATTGTACCACATCATGCCAAGCAGATGTCATTTAATAAAATGCAGAATTATGTTGACTTTTAAAATGAAATGTAATGATAAAATCTAGGCCTTTTGCAAAAAATATTTAATTTAAAGTAAAATCTTTATATTCTGATAGTAATCATTGTTTCTTCAGTAAGATAGTAGTTGGTTAGTTAGTTAACTAACTAGTTACGGTAGAAATCACACAATGTGTTTATGATTTGCGGCATTTTGTCTAAAACAGAGCACTCCTGTGAACTTTGGAAGCTGAAAAATCTGAAAAACCTGTTTCGTTGAATGGTTATAGAGAGACTGTGTGCCAATTTGCGTTGTGTTGGGACAAAATCTGTAGGTGTACGGCCAAGAAATGTGTTTTGCAAAAAAGCGGCCCCCGGGTGGCGCTATAACAGGCCAATGTGAGAACTTTGGGGCAGAGGTTCCGGCAGAGTTTGGCTGCCATTGAGCAAACGGTGCCAGAGATTAGCTGTCTACGGACGGAGTGCAAAACATACTCTCTCCCCATGCCTTCGGCCTGGTGGAGACAATAATTTATCAGTGCTTGCTTGTATTCCAGTTCCAAATTTGTTTGATCACTTCCAATTGCACTTGTTTATCCTGCATCTACATGACTTCTCTCCTCATCATGGGTCAAATTGGTATCCCAATCTGAAAATGTATTTTTCTATAAGGAGCTGGAGAGTCAGTGAGGCCCCTGATTACTATCAGAGCTATTTTACACTACACAGAACTAATCACTTATAGCACTTTCTATTAGTACATTAAGTGCATATGAAGTGCAAGTCCAGTTGTTTTATAATGTATTTTTCCATCTTGTCTTCCTTCAGAACTATAAACCCGGTTTCAGTATGAAATCGGCCCACCACCACCAGCCCCGTGAAGTCGAGCTCCACCACGTCTTGCTCCGTCTCCTCATCTCGGCCGCGGTACTCCACAGCAGCCGGGCCGTCTGCCGGACCGACCCGCCCGTGGACCCCGACCACCCCTTCCTCTTCATGTGGAACGCTCCCACGGAGCTGTGCCAGGAGCGCTTCGAGGTCCGCCTGGACCTGTCCAACTTCCACCTGGTCAGCAGCACCCTGAAGACGGCCACCGACCAGAGGATCTCCATCTTCTACACCGACCGCTTCGGCATCTTCCCGTACGTGGACGAGGACACCGGGGAGAGCGTCGAGGAGGACAACCCGAGGATCCCGCAGGAGGTCGATCTGGACGATCACCGCGAGGAGGCCGAGGACGACATCGAGAACTACATCCCGGAAGTAGGCCAAGCAGGTAAAGAGAAAGGCTGTCGATTTGTTTTTATTACATGATCGATTATTTCTCATTTAAATCGATCAAATCAATTACCTTTCAATTATTACACGGCTTGGTTGAGTGCTCGATTCAGATTGGTCAATCGCCAAATTCAGCCGTGTGTTATTTCTTGATAACAGGCCGCTGCCTAATCAAAGGCTCGGAGCACTTGCTGCGCGGCTTGGATTTGATGCTTGGACATGACAGCCCGGCCATCAGCCATGTAAACAAACAAACACACAGGGCTGTATTTTGCGTGTCTTAAGTACCAGGTCTTATTCCCTAACTTGAGTAAACTAAAGACCTGGAGGCGTGATCAATGCCATTTGGCTATTCTGAGTGGCCAAAGAGCATTGACCACGCCTCCAGGTCTTTAGTTTACTCAAGTTAGGGAATAAGACCTGGTACTTAAGACACGCAAAATACAGCCCACAATGTCCTTTAACTAAACATTGTTTTCAAGAATGTTTTTGAAAACTGAAAAAAGCGAGAAATGCAGGACTCACTTTCTTGTCTCCGAGGAGACTCGTTGCGCTCTGTGGGGCCAACTTGGAATACTTTCATTACCGTAGGCAAGGACATACTTTGTTTTGTTCTCACTTTTGGGTCAATTTATTAATTTGTGTATTAAGCAGCCGTGTAATAAGCTACATTATACATTATCACTTACTTAACACATACCCTGGTATTAATTCAGTCAGCCTTTGTTTGATAAATTATCCCAGCTGTGAACCGGAAGTGAAAACAGACTACGTGTATAATCCCCAGCGATATATTTTTTAATTCGCCCGAAACATCCGTCTTGTTTCCGGTTTTCATTGCCTGTTTACTCGATTGCCTAGCAACCGGGAGACTTTAATATTTTGCATACAAGCACGACCTAACTCAATCAACAAAACATTCAAAGGCGCGTATACTCATCCCTGGCACTTGGCAGGGAATGCTTAACTGTGGGTCCCCCTATATATATATATATATATATTCTTAGGCCTGGCCGTCCTCGACTTTGAAGACTGGAGGCCGCAGTGGGTTCGAAACTGGGGCAGCAAAGACATCTACCGGCAGCTGTCCATCGAGGCGGTCCAGAAGAGAAACGCCAGCCTGTCTGAAGACGAGGCGGAGGCCCGTGCCAAGCTGCTGTTTGACCGCGCGGCCCGGCGGTACTTCACCCGCTCCGTGCGCATCGGGAGGAGGCTGAGGCCCGCGAGGCTCTGGGGCTACTACCTGTTCCCCGACTGCTACAACTACGACTACCACCAGGACATGGAGCACTACTCCGGAGAGTGTCCCGAGATCGAGCAGGAGCGCAACGACAATCTCTGGTGGCTCTGGGACGAGGTGAGCGCCCTCTACCCGTCCATCTACCTGGAGGAGGTGCTCCGGGACTCCCGGCAGGCCCGCCTGTACGTCCGCCATCGCATCCGCGAGGCCATGAGGGTGTCCACGCTCGCCTCCGACGGCAACTTCTCCACGCCCGTCTACGCTTACATCCGCCCCGTCTACAAAGACAGCGTCGAAGACTACATGTCAGAGGTGCGTTTCATGGTTGTTGTTATGATCCTGTCTAATAGAGCGTCGCAGTCCCGCCCCCCTCGAGAGACCCGGAAAATAAATCCCTGTTCATTTTCCTCATAGACTTTTCAGAAAGTATTTATTTAAAGACGTTTACGCCGCGGACAAAGCCAACTCTTGTCGTGACAAATCATGACAACAAACAACATTTTTCGGGCTGAACAAATAATTAGAAAGAAGAAGAAAACGGCAGGTTTAAACCCTTTTTTGTTTTCTTCTTTGTAATTATTTGTTTGGTCCAAAATATTGTGTTTGTTGTCATGATTTGTCACGACAAGAGTTGGCTTTGTACGACGCTTATAAGGTCTTTAAATAAATACATTTTGAAATGTCTGTGGGAAAAATGCATTGGAAACTATTTCCTGGGCCCTGGCATCGTCATGAAAGGGGGCGGGACTGCGACACTATAGGGGAGTACAAGAATCGTGACATGAAGTTGGAAAGTAAAATGTTGTTTTTATTTAATTAATGACCTACTTTGTTTTGTCTTCTTTTAGATTCAGCAAAACGTGATTTTTAAGGACATGATTTTCAACACTTGATTTTAAACTTTAACAGGAAAAACATGGGGCAAATCAATAAACAATCAATCAATCCGAGTCTAATATTACTGTACTCTACTCAGTCTACTGTCACACTGACACTCTTCCACAAGTGATAGTAAACAAGTTTTCATAGTTGCATATTTAAGTTGAACTAATGTTGTAGTGTGGGGGTATCAAGCTAAATATTGACCGGAAAAGGATGTGCAAAATAGCAGATCTACAAGCTCACAAATAATGGACTCTATATGGACCGGTTATGAGTAGCACGATAGCAATGAAAATTGATATTCCACTACAGTATTTTCTGAATAACAGTTGTTTTCTAGTATGACCTGGTGAACACCATTGGAGAAGCTGCAGCACTGGGTGCCTCTGGTGTTATCTCCTGGGGAGACATGCAAGTCACCGACACAGAGGTAAGATCCGGAATACCTAGTACAGTATGTTTCTAACTTTCTATAATCAGTGGTGCTCAAATGTTTTCATGTCAAGGATCCCCCAAATTATACTGTATGTATTTGGCCGCTGACCCCCATCTCAAAATATTTTGTTCCAGGGAGCCCCAGAAGCAAAGTTAAAGATTGTTTACTTTTAAAATAAATTCAAAGATTTGCACACATTTTCACGATTCTTCAAAAATAGCAGATCTACAAGTCACGAAGTGACGCCTCGTAGCACGCGCTATGGGCTTGTAGAAAATACTCGGCCTACAGTACAAACTAGATCTGCTATTTTCATAGAATTGTTGGGGTGAAAACAAATATTGTTGACCGGAGTCCCTCGGGGACACTCTACTAGTGTCCTTTCCGTTCTCTCCGATTGTGTGGAAAGCTTTCGCTGAAAATAGCTGATCGCTAAGCTCACAACACGTCGCAGCTTTTCCCACAATACGTAGGGGTTTAAAGTTAATCAATTCAGTTGTAATAATCAATTAAATCAATTAGTTTGCTAAACTGTTGCACCGCCAATAACATACACGACTCAAACGCCCTGCTCCCCACTGACTGCACACCAGGACTCGTGCATTGACGCCAAGTTGCACCTGGAGAGGGTGATGAACCGCTACATAGTCAACGTGTCCACAGCCACCCAGATGTGCAGCAGGGCTCTGTGTCAGTCCCAGGGCAGATGTGTGCGGAAGCACTGGGACAGTGACGACTACCTCCACCTAGACTCCAGACGCTTCTACATCCAGGTTAGTGGAGTTGACACTGTAACTGTGTTCCGATTATTATGATTGTAGTTATTATTTAGCATTAGTTGATAGATTATTGGATTATTTGGGCACCAAAGGCACGCCTCTCTAGGCCAGGGCTTATGGACAGGTGAGGGGGGGGGGAGGGCATGCACCTGGGTGGACAGGCGGTTTGAAGGCCATGAAGAATGGTGAAGCCGTTTGTGTCAATGCACTTTAATGGATCAAGTTAAGTAAAATATGCAAACCGAAGAAGAAAAGTGAATCAGTGGATTGTTGTGTGGAACCGACAAAGCAGACTCACAATAATACGCTTTCGTGTGAAACATTGACAAAGGACTAAAACTAAAAGGACATTTTTATCCACGTTTCCGTTATTTTGTATAGTTTTGTAATTGACCATAACGATGACCACCTGTTCCTCATCCAGAGATACAGGAGCGGCCTCCTGGCAGTGAAGGGCGACCTGACCCAGGAGGACGTGGACTGGTTCGACCGGAGGTTCGACTGCCTGTGCTACAGAGAGACGCCGTGCCGCTCGGCCCTCACTCTGAACCTCGTCCCTGAGCAGGACGTCAACTTCGCCTGGAGCCACTCTGCGGGGGGACAGTTGACCTTCGCTCCCCATCAGACACAACTGCTGGTCCTTTTATTGTGGATGTATTTTGCCATCTAAAAACCTCTGAGATTACTGCAGGGGGGGGGGGGTCGCCAAATCTTTGTGTGATGGGACTTACGATCTACAAGCGTTGAGCTTGTAGATCAGCTATTATCGGTCAAGAGGTTTGGTGTAGAGACTGACCGAGTACCGAGCCAAAGGTCGAGTTTACAAAGTATCGAGGGTTGAAGTGGTTAAATGTCTGAAAACATTGAACATGAATCATGTTAAATGTTTTGAAGCAGGGACATGGGGTCCCCGCTTCATCTGCCCGAGAAACGTTGAAGACCCCTGGTCGAAATAATATGGATGGAGTATGCTGTATTGACATTAAAAGTGGGCGTTGTTTTTAGGGCTGTCATGAACGTTGCATTTTTACTCTCGTCTTGGCAATTAATTGTCATACAAATAATTGCAATTCATGATTTAATTGTGTTTCTTTTTACATTGGAACGTACATGTCTGTTTCCCTTTTAGGCTTTGTAAACAAAAAGATTGCACTGGGCAGATAGGCCTATATGACAAATATCTAAAGGCTGCACATATGGCTGACATTTAATGTTATACTTTCAAAATAGTGTAAAAACTGTGAATAAATGCAGATCTGCATGCTTACAACATGTCACAATGCATTGCGTTGTGAGCTTGTACATCGGCTATTTCCATTATTTATTTAACTTTGATTGGGCCTTTAATGAAAAATGTGGAAAAATGCAATATCTTTTAAAAAGTACCTATTTTATTTTTATCTTTGTAGTTGCTTTATTTAACCATTCAAGGTTTAAATCAGCCATCCTTCCATTTCAATAAAAGGAGATCAACTTAGCAATTCTATATATGGGTCATTGGAGCCAACTTCGAGTTTCAAATCTCTTCAGACATTGACAATCAACTAAATATGACGAAGCATCATGGAATGTTTTTTTTTAATAAAAAATAAAGTTTAATATGTAGGGGTGGTTGCCTGTTTTCTCTCTCAGTGAACGGGGCCTTGTCCTGAAAAACGTTTAAGACCCCTGCTCTGTAGCATTTGAAGATTATTAATATTCATATATTATATAATTAATATAGATTATTAATTTCCGCTATTTCCACAATTTGCAATTTCCGCAATTGCCGCAATTTTCAATTTCCGCAATTTTCAATTTAATTTTCAATTTCCGCAATTTTTCCGCAACACTCCGCAATTCCTCCGCAATAATCCGCATTTTTTATAGCCCATGGTCCAAAATGATGAGAAATGAGAATAACTTTTTTTTTCAAAATTTCAAAAAACATGGGCTATAACCTATAACCCATCGTTTTTTTCAATTTTTCATTTTTTCCAAATCCTCAAAAATGATGAAAAACGGCGTGCTATAGTATGCCGTACGATATGGGATATAGCCCATGGTCTAAAATTGTTTTAGGTTTCAGTTTTGGAAATGTGTGACTATAGTACCAGCTGTGTCATAATAACGGACTTGGAAAACTGAATCTCATCACTCAGTTGATTTATTTCTGCTGCAATATATACATTATCCTGTAGGTGGCCTCAGTGGTCTTTTATTTTTTTACTTGTGGCTTTTAAGACCATCTGTATGGGAAGGACCATAGTTGACTATTATAAACAGCAGAGACAGTATGTAAGTACATTTACTGTACTTATAGTACAGTATCTGCCTATAGTAGAAGTCTGCCCTTCACTTCATTTCAAAGACAAACATTGTGCTTTTGACTCCACAACCTTTCTGGTGTTTCATTTGTTCCTCATTTAGCTGGGGACCCCTCAAGAAGTCCTGGGGGTCCCTGACCCTATAACCATGGCAACCATGTATAGGAATAATTATTTCATAAGAGAATCTGCAGATCTGTAGGTTTAATTCATTTAATATTTTAATCTATAACCCATGACTTAAACTATCCCCATCAGAACCTGCTCCTCCTTATCTCTGCTTTGTTTGGAAGCATGTACAGTGTGTACACACACACACACACACACACACACACACACACACACACACACACACACACACACACACACACACACACCTCATTTGAGAGAGAAGGCATATAAATGTCATTCTAATGTCAGGGTAATGTCAGCAATCAGAGCGACACACCCTGGTAGAAGCACCGAGGCTCTGTGCATAGCAGAGAAACCAAAACAAGCTGTGACCGACACACAGACATATACTCCCTCTCGCAGAGCAGTCCCATTATGTTATGCAACAGTCAATAAGGTGACCATACCTCTGGCAGAGTGGTCCCATTTTAATGCAATAAGGTGACCCAATGGAGCACAATCACACATCTACTGAGCTGCCCTGCTCCCAGGCCACACACAAACACAACACATTAATATTAGTATAATAATATAATGGTACCACATACAGTATACTGTAGGCCTATAAGCCCCATCGTCGCACAACTTCAATGAGTTAATCAATTATTTAAACCTCACTGGCATACCAAACTACTATTCTCGGTGGTATCATGGTGAACATAAAAGTTCTTGCTTTAAGCACTTGAAATCACAGCGTTCCAGTTGGAATATTATTAATAAAGTATCTCGGGAGCTCAAAGTGTGACAGCTTCTTATCTCATGTGTGCTCAGCTCGTGGTGTCAAATGAAAGGATGGTTGCAGTACTAAAATGAAGACATATCCCATGAAGGATTCTGGGTCGTTATACGTGGCAGCGATTCAAGTTTCATGTCGGTCTGGCACTTTGAGGCTGCCAATTTTTTTTAATATTCATGTTTTCCTGTCTCGGTGCTTCTTCATTAGCTTCAATAAAATATTAAAAATGTGATGTTGCCATGGTGATTATACAGAAATGAGGACTGGGTGTTTTTACTTGCGCGTGGGCAACTTGGTTTAATAGCACTCAACAGATTTAAACCAGTTATACTCAAAGATGGAGTGCCACGATTTTTTCCCACCCTAAAACATGGTCATCAGGTATTATTTTAATATATTAAAGGAGGAAGAACGTTTTCCAAAAAGGGTACAGTATTTGTTAAAATCATGCTTTTATGTGGACACGCCCACCAGTTCATTAAGTATGCCTCATGGTTTGCCTGGTGGGTGGTGATGGGTGATGATCCACCTGAACTGAAGCCGCACCCACAGCTGTAGTTGTATGATAAAGGGGGAGGGGTTAGGTGAGGGGCTGATAATGTGATGTCACTATATTACTGTTTATTTCATTGGCCCGTTTGACTGTCAAGGGTTCATCCTCCAGGAAGAAACCCTAAATACAAAGTTAATACACCAGTGCACATAAAAATGTCACCTCATAGACACATGAAAACCTGAAAAAAAAAAATAGTTAACATTTTTGTTTTCTATTGATGTAAGTTTTATTTAAAATGTTTAATCTATATGACCAAAGGATGACAAATACACTGTATGCCCATATTTCCGTAAATCAAACGCTCCTCTGATATGAGCTGGTTGTTAAGAAATCAAAAAATTTAGCCTACACTCAGATGTTAAGCAAGGAAAATGGAAGTATCAGAGGAGAGGTCAAGAGGTCAAGAGGCCTCTCGGCATCACGCAGTTCCATATTTTCTATATGTTGTATGGTTCGTCTTATGCTTTGTCCTGCAGGCCAACTCTCTGACTAAACTGACCATCGCAGGAACCCCCGAGGAAAAGCAGAAGTATCGAGGGGAACATACAGAAATCGTCATCTGGAATCCACCTTTTTGGCTTTATGTTAATGTGTAAAATGGGCAGCGAAAGCATTTGACCAGGAGCAGACTTCACGAACTGTCACTCGGTGATTGTACTTAAAATCAGCAAGGGATAGAATTCTGACGCCCATGAGATCTCATGTAATACTTTTCATATTCATTCTATTATTCAATCTGTAATACTTTTAACTTTATACAATTTGGTTAAATCCTGAATACCTTTGTCCGTTCTTAACTTCACCAATTAAAGGACGCGCAGAGATAGCGTGCTCCAAGAGGGGTTTCTAAAGTATCTCACTGCACAAATTTGTTTGTTGTTATCAAGAGCCAACATATGTTCCGACTCTCCTGAGGCCACACTGTCCCGGTGTCCCCAGCTGACTTCATCATTTTCTCCTCTACTTTTGTAACTACAAACACTTATTGGCATAAACAGTGTTATTTATTTATTTCACTAATTATTATATCGTTATTCTATATAGTCAAAATAGAACTATCCTTAACCCCATTATTTCCATGGACTTGAAATCATTGGGGTTTTTTTATTTGAAGGCCTTCTTATCCTGGCATTTGGCTTTTGTGCCTTACAAGAATTGACAACAACAAAGGCCACAACTATACTGTACATCTCAGAGGCAAATAATGTACTTTTTAACTCCCACAGACCCCCACAACTTATATTTGCTAGCCAATAGACCATACTAATGAGTCTGACAAGCAGCAGGAAGTCTAATCTGAGATAATACTGATAGCAAGCCTTTTAGCTCAGTTAACGAGAGAGAGAGAGAGAGAGAGAGAGAGAGAGAGAGAATAATAATAGTGGTGCTGGCGAGGCATTTAGACACATCTGTTTGTTTTTCATGACTATTAAAGCATGAGAGATTATTGGGATGCACCCACAGATACACTGCTTTAGATTAGGGCTATTGATTATTCTAACAATTCGTCTTTCTTTAATACAATAATTAAGAAGCACGTTTCCTTCTATCATAAAACACTATCACCAAATACAAAATAATTCTAGTAGCCTAGTTTGTTTTGGTGTGAAACTAGCAGGTCTGCAAGCAAGGAAAGCTCACATGATTTGTGACGAAAAGCACAGTAGGACCCTCGAAAACATGGAGGAAAGTAAAAAGTGCATTACATTGATTAGTTTGATTAACCATTGTACCCCTATAGACCACGTCATTACTGTCATTACCGGCAGTAGACAATGACATCAACAGATTTTACCTGACGGGAAATTATATTAGGATTACATCACCAGCAAGACAGCCCCGCCTCCCCCCCCCCCCCCCCCCCCCCTCATGTCCCTGAGCCTATAACTTAATTAAATACGTGAATAACTTGGCCCAAGGCTTAAGAGCAACAATGTCTGTTGCTCATTATGGAGGCGGTGGGATTGCATTTATCACTTTATGCATCACTGCAGTGGTTCACAAACTGGGGGTCCTCAAATTATGTGTCTATTATTCCCTCGTTCTCGTTCAGCAGTATAAACAAACCATCACACAAGTGTATAAAAGGGTATCTGCACATTTTCCTATACAACATACAGATACAATAATAAGAAATGAACAGTAACAAACACAGGCGACCAGCCCTCCTGAACACAGTAGAAAACTGTTAGCTCGATCTGCTCTGCCGTCTGCCACTGGCAACACCTGTGCCTGATTAGCAGCCTGGTTAAATACCTGGGCTGGCCCCGACACTGACCAAGCTGCAGTGACACTGTCAATCAGCAAAACATTAGGTCATAATGGCTCTTACATTATAATATTCTGGAACCGAGTCAAACTAAATGTAAGGCGAACTACAACTACAATTCCAAATACTTGTCAGGGTCGGCGGGTCCTATATAGCTCTGGTCCATAGCCCTAAGGCCTTGGAGAAGACCATAGGGCTATGGTCCAGAGCTAGACGGGTCCCCAGTTCCAATATGGTTATTTTGAGCCGCATGCATAAGTTTGGGAACCCTTGAACTACAGTACGCAGGGGCACAAATAATGACCTTTCTACAGCAGTGCGTTTCCCAAACCGTATAGTCTGCTACCAGGACAAATATGTATGGGTCATGAGTATGGCCTAATTATCACATTTTCACTTTATGAAATAGGTCAACGGACCCAACTTCATTACATCCAGTATAGAGACATTTTTGTTTAGTTAAAAATGCATCATGCATTTAGGACAATAATGTCTTAATATTAATTCTGCTGTTAGCAGAATCTGCATGATGAAATCAACATAGACCTACTGAATTCAACATTCTGCGGTGCACACAAAAACCAGAGTAGATGTTAACAACATGCTCCCATGAGGTGCTCCGTGGTGGCGCAGTGGTAAAGTATGCTACAGCATGCACCACAGAGTCTGAGGGATTTGAATCCACTGTAGTGCATCTATACACACACACACACACACACACACACACACACAATTGCCCCATGTTCTATTCGAAGGAGGGAAGGTGATAACCTGATGCTGCCAGATCCAAGAAGCTTGCTACACAAAATGTGCTGTGTTGGGGAACATGGTTACCCAATACCGCCCCCATCTGGCAGAGTCAGGTTAGGAAGGAGATGGGCTCGGGTGGCACCCAGGGAGTGTGCCTTTTCCGTCTAGGGTACACTCATTAATGTCTATGTTGTCAGTTGAGAAGTGTTAGGCGGGAGGTGTACGATGTCCTCCTGGTGAGGGCTCCTCACTGGCAGGTGAGTTAAGGCGCATACATTTACGTCAGTTGCGGTGATGATCAGCTATCACCTAAAGCGGTGATAACCTATCACCAAAAACTGGAGTAGCCTATGTATGAGCCTTTAGGACGCAACAGCGGTGACAACACACAGAAATGTGTGTGGGGGTATAGGACATTGTTGCAGGGAGAAAGACAAACGTTAATACTTGCCTTCCCGAATCCCAATCAACTCAACCTGCCCGGCAAATGATCCTTTGTAATATTTCTTGTTTGTGCATAATGGTGCATTTGGCTGAGATGGTGTGAATTTAGCCCTATAACAGGTGCTGCTTGTCGAGCTAATTAAAAGCAGGCAGGGTGTCAGAGGTGTTATGGCTCTATTGTATTATATTGCTGCCTGTCCTGTCTTTGTCGGGTGGACACCTCATATATTATGTCCAAAACGACGACCTTTCATGATTCAAAATTAATACATTAATTAATAAAACATACATAAAGTAGCTGCTACTTTTGATGCCTTTGACGCTGTAGTATGGTCAAGTTGGGCGTTAGTTTACAAAAATTGCTGTAAAATAAAACGTCAAACAAACAAAACTATAAAACATTAGGTCAAACAAATTTGCATCAATTTGCTTAAATATGAATACTTAAAAAAAATGATTCTCTATGATTTGATTCATCAAAAAAATAATGTATAGAACTAACGCTATAAGAAAATAATGGATAGTAATAAGCTATATTTTCCGTATAATAGGCCACATCTCAAGCCGAAAATTGGATTTGGTCTCAGAGTAAATCTTAGTCTATTGGTTTCCGAACTGCGTTGGCATTTCCCAGCCCCGGTTCACAGATGGCTGCCCATTGAAGAGCATCCCGTGGCTGCCCCAACACTGTGGGTTACAGACCAACACACACCACACCACCACCCACCCGCTGGCCATCACCCACATGCCACACAAAGCAGCACACAGGCCTGCGATTGTTCCCTGGACTATAGTCACAACCCCGATTCACACAGTGACGCAGGAAAGCCTGCCCCGTAAACTCAGCAAAAACTCCTCGGCCCTGCCTGAATGAAACGCGTTTGGGTCCCCGCCCGCCCCCCCACGCACGCATGCACGCACGCACGCACGTTTGAATGTGAACAACGTCAACCCTGGGGTCAACTGAGAGAGAGAGAGAGAGAGAGAGAGAGAGAGATGATAATTGATATCCTGCTCCAACCACACCAATATCCTGCTAAAAACCAACAAAAATTCAGTATTATAGCCTACTTTGTTGTTTATCATATCAAATAATAGTTACTGCTGTGTGTGGTAAAAGGAAAAGGAGCTATAGGCCTATACATTTTTAAGACAGTATTATTGCTATCCATCAGAGCACTAAAATAAATACACACATGGCAAAAAGAACGGTGAAATAACAAATCTTAGCACAATGTTCTGCTTAATTAAACACCACCACCACCACCCCCTCTCTCTCTCCCTCTCGCTCTCTCTGAAAACAGGACAAATGCTTCCTCAGAGTGACACAAAGCAGAGTTTGTTATGGCTTGTGGTCAGTGTTATTATGGTAGCCTTTATAAGGAATCACCACACCACTGTCCTCCTTCCTTCCAGAGATTATGGCCCCTCCACGTCTCAACGCCTCAAGCAGAGAGGGGAAGGGAAGGGGGACATGCATGCTTATAGGAGAGAATACTGTGTGTGTAGTGTGTGTGTGTGTGTGTGTGTGTGTGTGTGTGTGTGTGTGAGTGACATGTAACATTAACAACGGACTGGATAGCACCGGAATTTCTGTGGATTTCGATTCGAGAGTGATGGTTATGCGTTTTATCCTTTCGTCTGTTGGATGAAAACCTTACTTTCAGGCTAAGAAAAATAAAATAAAATGGCAGATCGACAAGCTAAAAACGTGTGAGCCCGGGCTTGGAGAGCTTCTAAATCTCCTTTTGATGCTTTTTATAGTATGATCAAGTAGGGCGTTCATTTACAAAATAAATAAATAAATAAAAGTTGTAAGAGGTTTCTGCCTGACAGCAATGAAATAATATACTGTATGTTCATACTGTATGTGTTTTTGACAGTCAGTTTCACCCCAGATTCCTTAAAAAGTCAAAACAATCTTGTCACGTCACATGATGAAATTGTAGTGAATAGGAAGTAGAAAGGAAGACACTGCAGTCAAATTAATGTGATAGTGTCATGCGTCAGATTTCATCTGCTTTATTGTTCTCATATAACTCACCTATACCGCAGAGTTATGAAAACAATAACCGATGTGAAATCTGACACACTTTAAATATTATCTGACACAGCCCTCAGTCCCCCAACTCCCCCTTCAAATGGGAAAAGCATCGGTGCCATTTTAGCAGTGTTGATTTTTTTATGCGTCTTTACTCTTTAACTATTGTTTATTTTCATTGTGCACATTATGTCCACTGTAATAATGCAATTTATACAATATACGATACATAGCTTGCGGAGTTAGTTCAGTCAGATATACTCGAGCGGGTCCATGCTATGCTCAAGGGACATTAATGTATTCGAGGGGTTAATATGCTGCATTTCCACGTGGGCGTATATACAGTGTTTGCAAGACCCACACGTCATTCGCTGATGTGGCAGTCAGCTGACCAATTGGGCGGGGTATTTATAAGCTCACTGCATGCATTCTACTGCCTTCCTCTGCATTATGGCTCCTGGTTGTTGTTATGCACCGTTTGCTCCCACCGCCACCCCAGCACCACCGGTGGGCTCTGGGGTTCGTTTGTGCGAAAAAGTTTGAGAACGACGATGCTTTAGAAGGCATCAATTGGCTTATCGTCAAAATCGATCAACTGACGATGCAGTTGCCTTGGCCGTACACTCGGATGCTTTTTGTGGACTATACAGTTCTGCCTTTAACACGATCATCCACAACCAGACTGGACGCAAAGCTCAAGGACCTATAGGCCTGCACTCGTCCATGTGCAGCTGGATACTTGACTTTCTGTCCGGCCGTCGTCATAGGTGGTGAGGATGGGCAACATCACGTCGGACCGCCTGACCCTCAACACTGGAGCCCCCCAGGGCTGCGTGCTGAGCCCTCTATACTCTACTCACTGTATACACACACGACTGTACAGCCACGCACAGCTCCAACGTCGTGATCAAATACGAGACAGCCTACAGGGCAGAGAACACAGTACAGTACAGTACAGTACAGTACAGTACAGTACAGTACAGTACAGTACAGTACAGTACAGTACAGTACAGTGGTGCCACGAGAACAGCCTGGCTCTAAACGTCAGCAAAACCAAGGAGCTGATCGTGGACTTCAGGAGGCCAGAGAGAGAGCACGCGCCCATTGTCATCAAGGTCAGCGACTTCAAGTTCCTCGGGATAAACATCTCGAGGGACCTGAAGTGGGCCACACACACTCAGTGGTGAAAAAAGCCCAACAACGGCTCTACTGCCTGAGGCGCCTGAAGAAGTTCAGAGTGAGCCCCCGCATCCTCAGAGCGTTCTATACAAGAGCACCATCGAGAGTGTTCTGACGAGCGGCCTGACGAGCGGCCTGGTTCGGAAATTGCACCGCTGCAGAACGGAAAACACTGCAGAGAGCGGTGCGAACAGCACAGCGCATCGTGGGAGGGGAGCTTTCCCCCACTCCAGGAAACACACGAGAGACGTTGTGTGGCTATAAGGCTGAGAGCATTATCAGGGACTGCATCCATCACCCCATCCAGCCATAGCCTGTTCAAAACACTTCCGCGCCCACGGCCGGGCAAACGCTATATATGAGCATCAAGAGCAGCACCACCAGACTCTTGAACAGTTTCTACCTGTCCACAATTAGACTGCTGAACAAGAGCTAGGACTGGGGACGCCACACAGGCTGAACTGAATTGGTCTCCTTTAGTAGAGACTACTCTGTATATACACATAGGCTACATCACTTTATTTAATTATTTTTATATGCATACATATTGTACCATGTAGTTTAGTCATGTACTATGCACTTTCTTTCTTTTAACGGCAATGATGAGCCTGCACAAACAAGAATTCCACCCATGTTACTTACTTGTAATGTGATGTGACAAATAAAGTTTGATTCTGATTCTGATTTGTAGTAGGGCCTATCGGCCTGATGCAGGTCTTAAAGGGACATTTCACCGCTGGAAGAAACTGCAGTCAGTCACTCAATGTTAATAGTATTTGTAGTAGATAACAGGAGCACAATTTGAAATGTGCACTCTTTATGGCCAAAAATAATTATGTCTGTGTGTTTGACTGGATTGCTGAATTCCTACAATGCCCATAATGCCCAGCACTTCCCCTCCTTGTCGAGAGCGGGAGGCTGCGTGGAGGAGGTGTGACTTTGTAGTCCAGGAAGACCATATTTTCATGACATGGCGTCATGACTAAAATATAAATAAATTAAAAACATATTACACACATAAATAACACATGAAAGTGTTTCTTGTGTCCTATAAACATCATTAAAATAAGCTCTGGTTGCAAAAGGTGTGAAGTCAAGGCTCAGTAGATCAAAGGGATATGAATTGGAACACCTGTCATATTTAATGATCTATTCCCGTCATACAAAACAGATATCATTTAGAGATTTATTATTATGATTAGAGATTAGAGTTCAAAACAGGGGCGGACCATGCCTCTGCTTTGACCCGTACCAAACTTGCCAAAACTGTTCAGGGGTCTGCGTGAAAATAGTCTCTCTCTCTCTCTCACACCCAAAGTGTTCAGGTAAACACACTAATATATAATATATATATACCTCTTATTATTAATCTACCGGTATGTATTGTATTTATTTATAAAAAAATGCCTCAGTATGCCTTTAAATGCATTATATGCCTCGTGTAAAGCACTGAAATTCCCTGTGAATGAAACGTGCAACTCCAAATACACTTGCCTCGCCCTTTGCTATAGACATCGCAATAAGAGTGTAGAAGCAGAAGGCATGCAGCATTTTTAGGGCATCTAACTGTGGGAATATTAGATTACCTGGTATCTTCCATATGAGAGCTTATTGCTCCCCTCTGTGACTGAATTAGTGGTTTTCCAGTGAAACCAAAGCCGAGTCGTGCAGGCAGCCTGAGTCACACAGCGGTGTGAAAACCCCAGGAACAGGGAATAATGTGTGATGCAACTCTCTAATAGAAAACAGTCACTATATGGGCTGTGAGAAAGAGTTGCAGATGCGGTTTGCAGTATTCCCAGATGTCCCACACACACGCACGCACACACAAAATAGTATGGCAATTTCTAAATGACCTAAAAAAAAGTTAGACATGCAGACACGCACGCACACGCACACACACACACACACACACACACACACACACACACACACACACACACACACACACACACACACAACTGTCAGGAAGCAGGAATCCCCATTAGCTTTGGCCGGGGTGCAGACAAACCCATCTGTTTATGATCTCATGCCTCCTCCAAGCTCTTTGGGGACGGACGGCAAATCCTGCACAGCTGAAAGAAACGTACTGTAACTAACTATAGGGACACACACACACACACACACACACACAAAAAAGACGTTGCAACACAGAGAGATATACTAGAGATAAAAGGAAAACGGTAAATACAATACAGCGTCTCAAAACTATATAGAAAGGCGCAATTCTGCAGGGAAATTGCAATTAAGTGTGGTTGCACTGTTTTCCTGAAGAAACAAGGGTGGGCTTGAGTATGCTCGCTATAAGTACATGATGATGTATTGAGCCACATGACGTCACACGGGGAGGAATAATAAATGGCAACCTTTTTGGACTCTAGCCCATAAGTAAAGTCGGCCCAGAAGTAAAGTCGGGCAATTACTGAAAGGGCCACTTCACCCCTTTTGCAACCAGAGCATATTTTAATGATGTTTGAGACACAAGAAGCACTTCCCTGGGGGTTTCTCTATGTGTGTAATATGGTTTTGTATAGATATTTTAGTCATGACGCCATGTTCATTAATTCCTTTAAAGAGCTTCCCACCATTTTCTACAAACATTTATTTATTACGACTGTCCAGATAGACCTTTCAAGGTCGTGTCACGTGTTCTGTGGTATTTCTGACCAATGAATCACATCGCGCATGCAGTGTCTTTACGGTCTTCTCATATCCTGGGCGCTTGGTTTTAGCAATAGAAGCCAAGATGATGTCAGAAAGAGCTCTCTGTTGATTATATATTATCCCAAAGTTCTGCTATACACATGTCGGTCCGAGCATCCTTTTCTCCCAGTCTTTTCACATTGCATCTCCGTTATTACGTTAAGGGCCATAGTCCTCTAAAGAATAGCAGTGTACAGGATGTCATGTTCTATATTCACATGCCGCCTGCCTGCCTGCCGCCGACTCTAAAGCTCCTTGGTACTGTATTCTGCTGGCTGAGCGGTGTCAATCCAAGTGATTCATGGTTTGCCGAATGCAGAGCTGCGGGGTCGCTGCTTGCACTGCAGAAGTGATTCATGTCCGGCCATATCATGTCTATGCAGGTTGTCATATACGTCATATCACAGTATATCACTGTATATGACTGCTTATGTCAGAAATGTGCCTTGTGTAAAGAACACTGGAGAGTTAGAGCCAAAATATGTTGCTATAGAGCAGCGGTCAGCGCTATTCTGAATCAGCAAGATCATGCAATTTGTAGGTGAAAAAATAAAAGTCGGTGCTGCAAGCCAGTGTTGATCTCGTCGACTAAAACTAAGACGAAGAATGTCCGTCGACAATCTTTTTTCACTGACGAAAACTAAACGGAAACTAAATGAAAACTAAGCTAGGATGACTAAAACTAAATATATTGACAATTTCGTAAACAAATAAAAACTAGACTAAAATGTTAGGTGCACAAGAGTTCCAGTACAGTAGCCTACATGTCATTTTACACTTGGTTGCATGCTGGAAATAGACGATCTACAAGCTCACAACGCGTTGCAGCGTGACACGTTGTGAACTTGTAGATCGGCTATTTTCAGCAAGTGTAAAGTCAAGCATTGCGACAGCATGCGTCAAGGCTAACACTAAAGCATTCCAGGTGACTAAAATGTGACTAAAACTAAATGAAAACTATTCAAGAGACTATGACTAAAATAGAGATTTGCTGCCAAAAACAACACTGCTGCAAGCCTACTGGCGGAGGAGGATTAATAAAACAAGAAATAATAATTTATGAATAATAACCAGCAGCTTCCGTATCTATGTGTGTTTAATATAAGGGGGGTCCCCGCGGAGGTCGGTGCGGTGGTCCGCGGCAATGTTCCCTCTAATTTGTTTTCGGTCTGAGTAAACACTCAAACCTTCTGAGCAGACATCAGCAACTGCTGAGCAAACATACATCACCTTGACACCAACTTCATAGGCTGCCTGCAATACAATACTTTAAAACAGTTGACATGTTGCACACATGCTTAAAATAGCTCTTGTTTGCGCCGCCCTCCGGCCCTCGTTGAAAACAATGTATTTCCAACTCCAGCTATAGCTTGGCTCAGTTCAGGCCGGGCTGCATGAACAGCGCTCGGTTTCTGCCCCATCTATATAACTCTTCTATTAGATGGCTCTGGGTCAAACCACCGCGACCATGGGATATGGCTGGGAATGTGCCTGGCAGTCAAAATGCCCAATGCGAACTTTATAATACTTAGGCACAAACCAACTATTGGCGAAGAACAATATTGATGTAACTAAGAGATTCGATGACTGTAGGATACATCATCACATACCGTCCAATCAATGTCCTCACTTTTTATCCTCAATTCCGTGGTCCTCAGCCAATCAAATCTTTTGTTTGCCTTTGAGATTCACCGGACTACAACAATACAAGCATCTGGGTATATGAAAACATTGCAGGTTGTCAGGCTTGCACGAGTAATAATCAAATTTTACGTCATGATGATGTAGCCTATGATAAGAGCGCCCCTCACTTTACACAGGTGATTTTATTTACATACCAAATCTCACGCAAATTGGTACACATTAACTCTATAGTCATGTTACCAAGACGGGTCTGTTTGATTTCTCATATTCCATCCTGATTGGCTAAGATTGGCTTCCAAAGTTTTCAGACAGGATTACGGCCCGTTTTGTACAAACACAACACAAAAACTGCCACAAATTGAACGGTGAAAATTGCTGGAAGAAATGCCATTTGACATATTTTCAAAAACGCTCCTATCCTGGTGGAGACCTGTGCCCGGGATGTCAGTTCCCACCTGATGCTGTGTGGGAGTTCAGACTGATCCAGACCATACGGAATAACTGCTAGCTTGCATATCGTCTTCAAACTAGGACTTAAGTCTAAGACATGCAGATCATAGCCTAATCCTCCATAGACGAAGATACGATCTCCCACCATGCAACAGCACCTCCCATGCCTCAGAGACGGGACATTCCCCTTGGGATCAACCTTCTTCCAGGAGAAGCTGTCTGGACTGAATTTCCACAGATCATTGAACCTTTGTTCTTCCTTGGGGCTTCTGTGGTCGTAGCCATCAAATATGTACAGCTCTCCATTGTAGGTAAAAGCTGCATGGCCATGGGTTTGAATAGGTATAATCAGTGTAGAAGCCTTGTCCAGCCAGAGGTTGTTCTCTGTGTCATACACCATGGTGCTCAGACCTGTTAATACAAACATCTTTGTCCCGATGATGGTGGCATAGTGATCTGCAACACCTGGTGTAGTGCCTCTCGCGTCAATTCACAGATCATTGTGGTGGTGTCCAACCTGAACGTAGAACTCAGATATCCATTGATGAACTTAGGTAACCATCCTCCATGTATATACATGACCTTCCCCAAAACACAGGCTGAGTGGTGGGTCCTCCCAACGGGAACAGTCCCAGACACCTGTGGTTTGAACCATCTGTGGGTGTCGACATTAAATGCATAAAGCACATTGCAGTGAGGATACCCTCCCCAGATGTAGGCGATGTATTCTATAAGCACAGCCGTGTAGCCATAGTACCTGATGGGAACCTCAAGGTGACGTTCTCCTTTTCCAGATGTCACTGGACATAATTTCTTCCAGCGGAAAGACACAGTGTTTAGAACATGGACGTCAATCTCCGTCTTTGTAAAATCGCGAATTTTGACAGTGTTCCTTCCAAAGAAGTACAGCTCTTGTCCCACTGCTACAATGCAGTTCTGTTCCTCTGATGGACCCGCCAGTTGCACCGTCCAATGAAATATTGAAATAAACCTGTCGTTGCTTTGTAGAAGAATCAAGAGCCAATTGATCTTGAGATTCTAGAACCTTAGTCGAAAGTGTCTGGACGAAAACAGTCCTGAAGATATCTGTGGTTGAGAGTTTGGCCTCTGAAATCTGGGCCTGCGGTAGATTATGGATTTCAACTGGACTCTCTGAGGATGCAGTGCCTTTTATCCTGCAGGCTAGATTACTCGTGTCGTACCGGTGAGGTCACATCTAAGTATGACATCAAGTGACATATCCGTACAGATCCATCTTGACCACGTAAAAGATATTATATACCGTATTACTGTGTAACTCGGGAGTAATATATTTATTTTATGATTTTAAATCACACCCGTGTGATTTTGTCATCATCATACATCATCTCATGAACTGAATGTATGTGATTGGTTAGGCGATTTCCTCGTCTACATGTGACGTAAATCTTCCCTTCATTGTCAATGGCATTTAATGTTTGTGTTGCCACAAATGAACGTCATATTTGAGGCACATATGCCCTAATTTCTCTTTTCATTGTCAATGGCAAATATGAGACGTGTGTGTGGACCAAATGTATGTCATATTTGAGGCGTATATGACCTAATTTGTCCTTTCATTGAACTGATTTTTTTATTGTGATTGATAGTCCATTTGCTCATTTACATAATGAAGACGTAAATATTCCCTTCATTGTCAATGGCATTTAATGTTTGTGTTGCTACACATTTATGTCACATTTGGCGGACATTTGACCTAATTTCTCCTTTCATTGTCAATGGCAAATATTGAGACTTGTGGGGACAAAAGATATATAAACTATAAAAGTCTGTGGTTGCCGGAATCGCTTATATAGGCCCCTCCCACAAATTTTGCTAGCCAATTACAATGTCACCATGTGTAAGTATATTTCGGAAGGGATTTATCCCCCAAAAATGATGTTTTGGCTACAAATGGTTACGTTTTTTGCATTTGTGTTTACACTTGTAAAATTGTAATGTGCTAGCCAATTACAATGTCAAGTCACACCTAATTCGGAGAGGATTTATACCCCAAAAATCATGTTTTTGCAACAAATGTTTACATTTTACACATTTGCGGTGCCCCCTATGGATGCAAATGGAATGCTTTTGGCTCTGGGTTGAGTAACCCACCCGCGACATGTGATTCAAATTTGGGATGGATTGGACATTCTGTTCGTGATTTGTGGCATTTTTTGTAAATTTGATGTGTTTTGAAGAAAATTCAGAGTGGCGGAAAATCTATCCTGATGTAAATAGGCGTGGCCTATATGGGAAGCTGACCCAATGAATGAATCGCCACCATGAGGCCGACCGATAACATTATAAGTTCATTAATTTTAGTAATTATTATGAACCTACCCTCCAAGTTTTGCAACTATAGCGCTTACGGTCTCAGAGGAAAAAATACTTGAATGTAAATTCTCACATTTTCCCATTCATGTCAATGGGGATATTTAATGCACAAATAAATTAATATCAATTAAACTATACAACATTTCTCGTGCGTACAGTCAAAACTGTGGGAGGAGTAGCGAATAAAATACCCGTTGTCAACTTGTCATAGCACCCGTTTTAACTGTCTGTCTGTGTCCCACATGGAGATATGGGGCAAACTGACTGACTGTGACTGTGGTCAATTTTCAGGTGTGGGGTTGCCATGGCAATCAATTGGCTGAGGCAGAGACTGGAAATTGCACAGGTGAGGGGATTTAGGCTGATTAGGCCTACTGGCAGAGCCTGACCAGAGCCTTTTGTTGTGGTTCTGGAGAACCATGGGTCCGACCGACTCGAGTCCGGGCATTGCACTCCCTGCGGGGGTGTGGAATGTGTGTGTCGAATATGAAGTCGGTGGGTCAAACGGTTCTCGAGTTACGTGCATTACAACCGTACACACACGCAGACACGCACGCACAGACGTGCCGCATTTGTAGTAGGATAGCCTTGCTGTGAGTCGTTTTGCTCAGCTAAAAGGTTGTGTATTAATTATGTAACCTATGTAGAACCTTTATTGTAGACATCGTCTTAAAGCTTGACTGACACGCCCCTCGGGAGGCTATTAAGGCTATTAACGCTAGCATCTAGATTGTGACGTAAAGTCGGGCCAGCTCAATTTGACCAATGAAATTGATCTTGTATCTGGTCTAAATGTCAGAGCGGCTCTGGGCTCTGCGAGTTAGCGTTCCTGGTGGCTATCAACTCATGCTAGTGGTTTTGAGGTCACTTTTAGCTTCATAGCTGGGTAAAAGTTTGGTGGAAAAATTAATTTTTTTGCTCGAAAATCTCGTTAGAATGATATTGAGTTGACGTGTAAGTTTTAGGGTGAACTGTTGCATAATCGCAATTTCGCGTGACGGGTTCCATCGTACCTATCTTGTCTTATCTGTCTCCCCCCGCTGACACGCCCTCAGCCGGCTAAGTGCTGAACAGGGCTCACGGAGCCCTGGAGCTTCACGTAACGTTATCACTGCCTGTGACTACTCTAGCGGCCGGCCTAACCTGTGTCCGCCCCTCTCTCTCTCTCTCTCTCTGTCTCTCTCTCTCACACACACACACACACACACACACACACACACACACACACACACACACACACTCTCTCTCTCTCTCTCTCTCTCTCACACACACACCGATATGGGGGGGCGGTCTCTCTCTCTCTCCGTGCACAACTTGGAGCTCTCCAAATAGCCACCAGAAGTATGATGAAACTTGACATAGCGTTATTTAGGCTATAATGATCAACTTGTATGGGTGATCATTTTATGTATATCAAATATTATACCCCTCCATACACACACACACACACACACACACACACACACACCGACAGTCAGAGAACTGACTCACTAAACAACACTAAACAACGTTGGATTCGTACAGTGCAGAATGCAGATAAGTGTAGGCCTATGTTCTTATTATAATTGTGAGTTTGTTTTTTAACATGCACCGCGAGTCCACGGGAGCCGATCTACAAGCTCACAACGTGTTGCACTGCGAGTAGCCTAGAGAAGGCTGTCAAGTGAGCAGCGCAATCGCGCATGCTATAGAAATATCCTAATAAATAAATAAAAAGGTGTCGCTTGCAGGGGCAGTTTCCTTATGGGACTTGCCTCTAGAATGCATGCATAGGCATGCAAGTGCACTCGGCATTTATATATCATATATATAGACTAGTACGAAGTATAATTAAATGATCACAGGCATTCTAGGTCGGGACACATGAAATCCACGTAAATGCCTTTCCGCTAGCTTCACGTCATTATATCAGCGTAAACGCGAGAAAACATCAACTTCTTTTTTTTCACCGCTGGGGGGGGGGGGAGGCGGGGCTGCGGATAGCCCCCATGAGGATCATCAGAACTATTCGGGTCTGCAGTTACAGCACACATTTTCTTATATTATGGCGACGAGTATAGTCACTCATGACGGACAATCGGACATATAGGCAATGAAACGGTCAGTAAAGTGGAATGAATCACAGCATTATATCGCCCCTTGCTGCAGAATGGGAAAGAATGCAGAATATTTTCATGGCTTATAATCTAGGACAGGTCAGACGATCAGTTGAGGCAATTTATTATTTGGTACAGAGTCACACTCAATTCAATTCAATTCAATTCAAAGGGCTTTATTGGCATGAGAAAACATACGTTTACACACACTCAAAGAGTACGGCAATTTCCCCGTTTTGATGTGCCTTCTCATCAATTCATTATGCATAAACAAACATTTCACATGAACAAACAATATTGGTAAAACTAACACATTTGAGTACGTTATATACATTTTATTTTCACACATTTAGAGTCCGACCGGCTGAGAGCAGCCTGCATGACTACCAGAGGCTATACCGTGTGCGCACTAGGCTGTGCCCCGGCGGTGAGAGGGGACAAACGGACGTGAGCAGGGCTGCATCCCAGCTCTCTGCCGCAGCATGGAACTCCGAGTGCGAAATAGCGATTATGCAACAGCTTACCCTAAGACCTACACGTCAACTCAATGTCATTGTAAGGAAGCTTTTCGAGCAATCAAATAATTTTTTTAATTACACTTTCACCTAGTATGACGCAAAAGGCCACCTCAAAACCACTAGCCTTTACTGCGCTAGCCACTCAGCTCGGCTAGATGCTAGGTCACGTCAGAGCCTGAGATATAGTCACGTGTCGTTTGAAACTGTTTTCATTCAGACCACGTGATGTACCTTATCAGCAATGTTAATCTCGGGCTTTGACACTCCCCCTTTAAAGGACCCATCAGATCTGTTTACTTTGCTCTCTCAGAGGTGGGCTGAGGACAGTTCAGTGCCCACTAATGAAATGGCTGAAGTGCTCCTTTAAAGGCACAGAAAGGGATTAGAAAAGTAGCCTACATATTTGCCCTTCGTTCATGCTTGGCTGCGTCATCTATCACTTTAATAATCACTGATGTAATGGAGGTGTAATTGTCGCGGATAATGGATTCAAAGTGCAGTGACCACTCATGCCGCGGCTGATTTGTGACTGAATCCTTTAGATTTCCAGCAGGTTGTTACAATAAACACACAGGTACCTATTGGGGCCCTCTTATGGACTTCTATACATCACAATGGCTCTGTCTATCAACCCAGAGGCTCACCAGGGGATGACACAGATCAACCCTCTAATCGTCTCTAATCTGGGCATTTCAGGCACACGTTTTCAGGCACACGTCTGCCATGAAAATAGGCAGACATTAGGCAAAAATAGCAGATCTACAAGCTCACAATTATTCACACTACAGTATATGATCGTGTATAGATCGGCTATTTTCGGCAGAGATTTGGGGCCTTATCTTGGCTCAACTTTTTCGGCATTCTTTACCGTTTTGAAAAACATTTAAAAAGGTGAAAATAGTCATACTCTTGCTCATGTTGTGAGCTTGTAGATAGGCTATTTGAGCTATTTAAAAATGTTTTTTTTACTGTTTTTTTAATAGCGAAAAACACTAAAGAAGTTTAGGCATTAAGACCCTTGCAAGAGTAATATTATTTTAAATATTACTTTAATTATTAGTATTATTAATTATTATTAATTTTTTTTTTTAATATTACTCCCGAGTTACACAGTAATCGGTATACAATATCTCTATAGTCAAGTGATCAAGATGGATCTGTTCGGATATAGTCACTTGATGTCATACTTAGATGTGACCTCACATGGCCCTTTGCGTAGGAGACAAACAGGAACCTGGAATTAAGCCCTTGTCTGGCCACGCAAGGCTAGAAAAAAAAGGAGGGGGGGGTCATGTATAGAAATATGGAGACCCCGCCCTGGTCAGCTTAACTATATAGGTTTAAGTGGTTTAAGAAGTCATCGAATGGTCACAATTGAACATGTGTGACTCGCCTCAACACCATGTCACATTAACATACAGTACTCATATAACCCCTCCCTCCCGTGAGCGATCGGGGCCAAATAAAAGGTTTTAAAGATAATCGTGTGAGGACGAGTGAATGAGGCAGACGAGAAACGGGGGCTGAGAGACTTCTGGAGATCAGAGGAGCCTCCCGGCCCAATTATTATTATTATTATGGCCCTGAATGAGCGCTTCTCTGGCAAACAACGACACATTAACAGGGTTTTGCTCCGAGAAGAGGCACATATTTATAACGAGGCTATTGTTGTTCCCTCATTCCAGTTATGATGGGGGTGTGTGAATGAAAAGGGGAAAGGGGAAGGCCGGGGGAGGGGGTCCAATTGTGTTCCCTAATGCCACAGATTCGCTCACTCTCTTAGCTTAGCATGCTCACGCAGGAAAGGGGGGGTGGAATTCTCCCCAACGGTGCAAACGTTCATTTGGTTCATTGAAGCGTTCAAGCACAGGCGGTGACCTAGAAATGTTGTAACAATCGCCAACAAAGGGTTTGCAAAGACACAATAAAGCTCTTATATCCTTTGCGGACGAGCGAAAGCGCCGCTCCATCGGACAGATCAGATTATACAACCGGGGGGCCCCAGAGGAGCGAGGGTCTGTTTGTGCCCCTCACTGTGTGCCAGGCAGCGTGAGGACGAGCGCCCAAAGTGCCCAGAGGGGATGCTGTTCTGACAGCGCTGCACGTTGCTGATGATGACGGCATTTTTTCGTCTGTTCTTAATCCGACGCTGAGACCTTTCCCAGAACCTATACGCTACAGCTAGTGATAGCGAGAGCTCTAAAGGACGTTTTAACAATATACTGTATACTGTAACACTCCCTGAATGGCCGTTGCTGAAAGATTGAACCTGTGCACCTTGAGTCACCCGGGATTCAACCACTATAGGCCCTTTGATATTTGACATTGTTTACAGTACCATTAGGAGCCTTGCATCTCATCGTAATGTCCCTGTACCTCCTCAGTCAGTGTCAGTCAGTTGATCTGGATAAGAAGAGCCTATAAGATGCCTAAAATGTACGGTCATGGATTTGTGTAAATTAAATAAAACAGGGAGGGAGGGTGATATTTTCTTAAACCCTACAGTATATCAGTAGGCTATATCAAATAGTGATAATAGGTATATCTACGAGCTCACAACACATTGCAACACAATGTTGGCTTATATTTGTTATTATAAATATATATATTGTTGCTATTATAAACACTTGGTGGTGAACTAGCGCTATTCTCGTGCTCGGACACAGGGACAGACCCAGCCACACACACATGTGGTTGCACCACTCAAAAACACGTCCACACCAGCCATAAGAATGAATGGCCAGAGAGGTATCAAATGCAGAGGCATAGCCATATGAAAGGACAAAGTGTTTAAAATGATTGTGATGCTGTATAAACACATTATGCTGGGGACCCCCGACCCCCTAGCTAGCACTTATACTTTATTTTCTTGGCATCCTACAGTATTATGCATAGAGATACTCAGAATACACTGTATTATACTGTAATGAGCCAGTTCTTCTTGTTACCATAAGAAGCTTATATCAGAAACAATTCACACAGCACACACATGAAATATTTATAAGACATTCATCCTCACAACAGAAAGGCTGATTCTCTATGCAAAGCTAAATTATTAAATCCACACATACATGTGGGTTTGTACACACACAAAAACTGTATTTGACCCGAGTTATGAATATGGATGAGAGCAATACATTTACAACTACAATAAAATACCATTATACACTGGGATTCAGGCAACAGCATAAAGGATTAACAATGGGATATTGTTGTATCCACGTTCTGGTTAAATCAAACATAAATAACTATGCAATGTGGGCCACAACTGCTAGCGTCCCAATTCTGGGTTTAGAACCTACACAATCACAATAGCTTGTGAGCTTGTAGATCTGCTATTTTCAACCAGCCAAAGTTGAAATAGGGCTGAAGTGGTTAATGAATGTTTTTTAACAATAAGTCAAACCTACAAAGTAACTAGTAACTAAAGTTTTCAAATAATTGTAGTGGTTTAAATGTGCCTCTGCTCTGAGATAGTGGAGTTAGAAGTAAAAGTACTGAAAGTTGGAAATACTCCAGTAAAGTAAAAGCACCTCAAAATTGTACATAAATACAGTACTTGAGTAAATGTAGTAATGCACCTAGTTACATTCCACCACTGATCCACGGTGAGGGTATGTATGGTTACCATGGCAACCTGGTGAAGCCAATGACAAGGAGGGACTACTACAGATCCCATCCCTGTCAGGATAAGGTCACTGAGCAACTTGTTTAGTACTAGCAATGCTTCAATGTAGCCATTGCACTATTGTCTCTGAATGAATGGGACAATCTAATTGCTGGGGTAGAATGCCAGGCCCCCAGGACCCCATTTTTTTTATTTTAGTTTGTGCACACATTGTGCTTACATTCCTAATCCCAGGAAACATAAGTCAGGAGGAATTGATAAGACACAATCAGCAGTTTTAATTGTTTTTCTTCCAAATTAAGTTTCTCATGGCAGGGTGGTGAAATTCTCTCTTCCTTCCTTCCTTCCTTGACTTCCTTATTGACTTCCCATTGTACCGCCTCCCGCACCGAGAGTGGCTAGTTGAGACAGAGCAGATCAGAGGCAGGAGCGTAGGGACGTGCAGCTAGCCACTCTCAGTGGGGAGGCGGTACAATGGGACGTCAATAAGGAAGTCAAGGAAGGAAGGTAGAGAGAATTACAGAGCAACCAAAACGGTCAAACGGCGGGTGTTGCCGTCCAAAATTCAGAAAAGGTAACCGAGGGTCCAGAAAGGGGCTAAGGTAGAGAGTATGTTTTGCACGGCACCGTTATGACCCACACGTACACCCCCTGGATTTTATCCACACATCACACAAATCGGTACACACAAAACGTTTGGGAACCACTACCTTAATCAGGTGACTTAATTGTCCACTTACTGACATGACAATTGATTAAAACGAGGCAACAAAAGCAAACACTGACCTGGGTATAGTAGGGACGGCGGGGGATGAATGTTGGGAAGTCATCTTTGTTGTACAGCAGCACACCACACACATCAGGGATGTAACGATTCTTCAATATTCCATGCAGCTTGGATGCATTTGGCCTCATGATGGTCTGTGTGTTGAAGATGTAGCCTACACGGTCTGAACTATAGGCTTTTCCGCTGTTCAGACTGCATACAAACAATGTAAGATTTGGGCAGCCAGTCTGATAGACCTTTCTCATGGCAGCCATGCTGTTGGCATGAGTAGTGTCAACACATGTGTTACCAATGATGCTGATTTAGGGTGTGTTCAATTCAGGTCAAACAAAGTCAGGGTTGCATGTTTTATGTTTGCTCACTGGAAATACTCAGTGCTACACTAAATGGAAAATAAAGGTCTGTTCCCAATGTAGGCTATAGTAATCACCTTTAAAATAAAGGAAAACTTATTAAACCCAATCAACTGTGTGGGGTAAAACTCATCCCTAAAAGCCACACGTATTAAACACCATGCACATCGTACTGTTCTATTACATAAATTAAGTTTAAAGATTAAAATGATATTGTTGGTGTTGGGAGAAACCTCATATACTAAAGTGTCTAAAGTAGCAGATCCCTTGAGCTTCTGTATGTTACTTTTTCTGTTTTTGAATTAGAATCTTGAAAAGTAAGTGACATTTGAGGTTTCCACCCGACAGAGACGATGGTGTATCCATACTTCTTTGTGTGTGTGTGTGTGTGTGTGTGTGTGTGTGTGTGTGTGTGTGTGTGTGTGCGCGTGCGTGCATGCATGCATACGTGTCAATGGGGTGTGTTAAGCTGTCAGGCATAAACAGCTTATTTTTGGCTTCAGTTTGAGAATTTTCTTTTTAACGGCAATAATGAGTCTCCATTCTGTGTATATCTCAGCTCACACACGCATTCTTCTTTCCATAATAATGAGCAGGTTCATCTAGGCTACTACAGCTGAACCTACAACTGCAGCTCATATGCACACCATGCAAACACATTCCCAACAGACACCGACCGGAGACACATTCCAACGAGGGAAAAAAGGCTTCCAAGGTTCCAAGACGATTTTAAATCACTTCAGCTCGTCTCTCTCTCTCTTGTGAGTCACAACAAAGCACTGAAAAAAAACAAAGTCAGGGTCACATTAATGCTAGCCTGGCGTTCTCATGGACGATGTAATAATGCTGCAGTCAGTACTCCAAATGACCTCACATGGCCTTTAAATGATGGGGGTGACCAGGGTTGGATTGCGTTGCCGTCTGTCGGGCATAAACCTCTTATCTTTATAATGTTAACATTTTTTTGTGTTTTTTGTAAATTAATGCCCCCCACCCCCCGTGTCTTCTTTCATCAATGTAACCCTGGGGATAAGGTCTCCTGCGTGCAAGGTGAGGGGGGGTGTACAGTCAGTCAGTCACAGCATCATAGACAGCGAGGCCTCCCAGTCCCTGCCGTATAAGAGGCAGATCAGTCAGTGCCGTGGCCAATCGCATCCCCTCTCTGCGGGACACGCCGTGACAGAACAGACAGCGCTGACAGTGTGTGTGTGGGAGGCTTGTTGTGAAGGAAAAGAAGACATTCTTTGCAGACAGCTAAACCTCTGTTTGGAAGGAAATCCACTTCTCCTTCCTTATCACACGTTTGCAGAAGCAGACAAAAATAATTCAAATAGTGTCTCAATTTAACGGTTCAGTGATTTACATACCATTTGCAGATTCAGAAATCAGAAGCGTTTAAGTGTCCCATAAGCGAACCCTCATCGTGACCATTTGAGCAGCCATCAGCGGGGTGAAGCTGAATTACCTGTTGGGATTAATAAAGGTCTGCATTCAAGTGATTCATTTCAGTGTAGTGACTGAAATTAATTGTAGCGACAATTAGCTTCACACGTTGATCTGGAAAGTAAATATTGTGTAATGTGTACAAACACACAGTTTGAGGAAAATCCCTGAGTACTAATTTAACTTTCAGAGTTCTTACAAATGGAACCAAATGGACAAGTCTTTTTTTACAACTCTCAGGACCCTGTTCCACCAATTCCAGAGTGGTTCCACTGCAAATTGATTGGTTCAGAATCAGAACCCTAAAAGCTGGTTCGCAACTGGAACCAAAAAAATGGCCACCGGTTCCAGGAAAAGCACAGAGTTTTAAAGAATCTAGCACAGAACCAGTTCTAGAACTTGGCAGCAAATTTAGGTTTTAGTTTTTTAGTCATATAGTCATAAAACTTAATTTAGTTTCAGTCACATTTTAGTCACCTGGAATGTTTTAGTGTTAGTCTAGTTTTAGTCGACTAAATGTCATAAGATTTTAGTCGACTAAATCTACAGTTTATTTAGTCGACTAAAATGTATTTTTGACGGACCTTGATGGTGTCGCAATGGCTGATTTTACACTTGCTGAAAATAGCCGATCTAAGTTCACAGTTCACAACACGACGCGGTGTGCTTAATTGTAGATCAGCTATTTTCAGCATGCAAGCAAGTGTAAAATGACTTACCGTTACTTATACTGGATATTTTGTCCACTAGTCCCTTGCAAACATTTTAGTCTATAGTTTTTAGTTGTTGACGAAATTGTCAATTGTATTTAGTCTTACTTTTAGTCACCATAGCTTAGTTTCCACGTCGTTTCCATTTAGTTTTCGTCAGTGAAAAAGGATAGTCCACGAACATTTTTCGTCACAGTATTAGTCGACGAAATCAACACCGTTTTAGCCTGTAATGTCATATAAATACACCCATCTGGACAGTACAGTATGTCTCGCCACTGGACTGTACTCGGGGCCGTGATGTCACAGAGAGACCAGCTGAGGAGCAGACTCTGGTGGTAACCGCGGCGGTGGCGTGAACAATGCCGGGCTGTGTCCCCCCCCCCCCACCCCCCACGGGGACGGAGGGGGTGAGGGTGACGACGTCACTGCGGCCAGACAGATGGCCGGTCTCATCAACTCTGACAGTTGACCCTCCATTATGAGGAAGCCAACAGTATGTCCACCTGCTGCCACGGGAGGAAGCCTATGGGGAGGATGATTTAGCACAGTATCATATGGGATGCTGATGTCATGCTGTGTGAGACGGCAACACAGCTGGACTGGTTGGACTCTAAATGCTCTCTAAACAACCTGTCAGTGGACGTTTTGTCATAGGAAAGGTTGACTGTGAACGAAACCAATTCATCTTTCTTTACCCCCCCCCCCCGCCCAACCGTTTGACGTTTGCAGGGTTTTTTTTAAACGATATTTTGGGCCTTTCTTGATAGATATACAGTAAGTTGACAGGAGATGGGGGGGGGGGGAGATTATTGATTTAGTAATGGTCTTATTATTATCTTTCTATTTTATTTGAGATGTATTTATTACCCATTAAGAGAAGAAGTCTTAAACGTATGGCCATGTCAATGTGCTGGACAGACTTCATCCGGTTGACCTAATCTTAACAGACCATTTTATTTTTACCGAAAGCAACGAAATCATTTGTTAATTCAATGCAATAGTTTTGTTTTATTTTGTGTCACATCATTGTTCAATCAATACACACAATTGGGGTAAAAAACATAGAATTGAAATTTTGTTCTCCTTTTTTTTATTTATTAAAGTGACAGTTCTTTGCTAAAAAAAAAAGAAACGAAGAAAACAGAACATTCCACAACTGGCTGAAGTGCATGATACAATGTTTTGTTTTTTTTATGCTATCAAATACAGTGAATAACATACTTACATATATCACAGTATACAGTACAGTATACAGTATGGACTATGGAACCGTATCACAACAATCACCATGATCAGCAAAAAACACGACACGCTATACGACCAGCTCTTAATATATTACTTCCCATTTTTTGTGGCGGACTCACTCACTCACTCTGTGGATGCTTTGAGAACCAAATGAACCCCCGCCCGCCCCTCCCTAGAAAAAAAAAAAAGAAAGGACAAATATACACAAAGAAATGAAACAGAATTTAAGACCGAGTGCAAAGTTTCGGAAACAATACTGGTGAGTTAATAAAATAAAACAAAACATATTGCTATAAAAATCTAATATTCAAGTTAAAATAATGTGTGAATTCCTTCATAATATATAAAATCTGTAAACAGAGAAGGGGACAGCGGTCTGTATAGCTTCTACTCAGCCCTGCCCTTTTAGGGGCCGTGTCCACAAGAAAGCTTTTTTTTTTATTAACCCATTCTGACCTGAGATCAGATTCATACGAGGTTTCCACTGGACACACACTGGTCTGATTAACTCATTCTGACCTGAGATCAGATTCTAAAAAATGTCAGTCGTTCTTCGATTTTTCTAAAATAGCAGACCTACAAGCTCGTAGATGAGCTTGTAGATCTGCTATTTTTCAATAGCTAAAGCATAACATGATGCGAACACCAACATGGGTGCCCGGTCAGAATGGGTTAAACAAACTGATACGACCTGCCATAAGCCTGTCACCCAGCTAATTCCAATGCACTTCGCTAGTTTGGAATGGCTCAGAGCAGAAGACAGGGTTAAGCAAAAATATCAATGGGATTGGTACTTAAGATAGTCAACGAGTCACTGCCCTCGTACAGCAGCACATGTGTTACCAATGATGCTGATTTGGGGTGTGTTCAATTCAGGTCAAACAAAGTCAGGGTCGAACTATACTTCTCCAAAGTGAGTGCAGAGAATGTACAGCCACAACAACACTAGAGGGTACCACCCCAAGTTCCTGTCGACATGTATAATTCTGTGATTTTTTTGTATGATATGTTGATGAATTGAATACATCTTTTGTCTTACTGTAACACATGCTGTTGTTTTTTCTGACCAATAAAGTATTCGATAAATCAATCGATGAGATGCCAGATTGCCAGAGCCATTCTGCCAAATGTTATGGTAAAGACCTCTCTCTCTCTCTCTCTGCCATGCATTTCTATGGTAAAGACGCCCTGGGGCCAGTGGGGCGCTTGTTATCTGCCCCAGTGCAGAGCATGGCGTTCCAGTGCTCCCGGCATCCGTGGTTTTTGGCAGAGCGCCAAATGGCGCTTCAAGCTGAGAACAGTTTCACGTTTGGAGACGAGCCTCAAGCGCTCCATTTAATCCCCCTGCTGCATCTGACAATCCGGGCAATTACGACCCGCCGTTGAATCGTTACCACAACCATGAGAAACACGTCTTTAGCGTTTTCAGCTATATAGGGCTAAATGGACCTACCGGCGCATTCTACCAGTGACAGTTACCTTATTGTGGACTATTGGGCCGACACATCACTGACTCACTTTTCCTCACACCTTAACTAACGTCCATAGCATATCATGCACAGTATACTGTCTGCTGCTATGCTCACCTACCACCACTTACCGCAACTTTATGTCTTACTTCAGGTACTTACTGCAACTTATGTCTATTGTCTTATATTCAGGTACATACGGTATGTGTAAATACGTAGATATTTGTGTTTGTTCTCATTGCTTTCTCTCCCTCTCTTATGGAAACAACAAAAACTAAATTTCACCCACTGTTTTACACCTGATTCTGATTCAAATAACACAGACGACGCAGCTGCGCTCGAGCAACAGCAAAAGGCCCGAACGTTTTCAAACGATAAACGCTCAAGTGTGTTCAGTAAAGAAGCACTCTGTGGATACGACATCCAAAGCGTCGCATATCCGCTTCATGTGAACACAGCCCCTCTTAAAGTAAACCCACCTTTGTTTGTGGGTTTATACATCCTATTCACGTTCCAAATAACTTGATATGTCGATAACAAATTCCTAAAATTATTAAACAAAACGTCCCCACCCCCCCCCCCCCCCCCCCCCCCAACGCTGCGTGTGGTTTGTACGGTCCAATTGAACAACAAAAAAAAGACACCCTTTCGATGTGACACTTTGTAACCTGTCTTGTAAACGTCTCCGTCCGTCCGGTCGTCCTTCTCCTCAGCAGTGTGTCCCCACGGAGGCGTACGGCGAGGAGACCTTCTTGTCCCGGCGGATGGTGCTGAAGGGAGACAGCTCCAGCTCGGTGGTGGTGCACTCGTTGTCGCTGGTGGTGGTGGCGGCCGTGGAGGAGGTGCGCCGGTGCGCCGCGGGGTCCGCCGCGCACTCTGCGCAGCAGCAGCAGCAGCAGTCCAGGAAGGCCCGGCTGAACGGCTGGCACAGGAACAGCAGCAGCACCGGAGTCACGGCCGACTTGCAGAACAGCAGCAGCTGGCTGACCAGGTGCAGGATGTCCAGGGCCCTGTGTGTGTGTGTTTTAAGCATTATTTTATACTTTAGCTATTGAATAATAGCAGATCTACAAGCTCGTAGCGCGGCACCGAGTGCCGCACTAACAAGCTTGTAGGTCTGCTATTTTTGAAAAAGTGCCACAAATCTTTGAATATATATATTCTTTCTCAAATCATTGCTTCTGGGAGCGTCCCTGAAACAACATGTTTTCAGATGTGGGTCCACGGCCAAATACACATCATTCTGGAGGTCCTTGACATGAAAAAGGTTGAACACCACTGACATAGAAACAGTTTTTCAGAAAACTTTTTCAGATTTTGAAGACATTTTTGTAGAATCGTCCTCAGGTCTAAATGGGTTATACATAATCGTCTAATCGCCATTATTTGAGATAATCCCAATTATTTTGTCATAATCGCCATAATCGTTTCCATGTTGAAAGATGTTACATACATAAAAAAGCAGAAATAGCAGATCTACAAGTAAGAGTATAGATCAGCTATTTCTGCAATGTTTTGCTATTGTAAGTATACAATTTATAAAAAAAATCAGTAATGTCTTGGTATGTTTCAGCTATTCGTCACATCTGCCCTGTGCACTTTTTCATTACGAAGCCTAAAAGCCAAAGCCAAAATTCCAATGCCAAAAACACAATTAAATCAACTAATCGCAATTACTTGCGTGACAATTAATCGTATAGCCTACAACTTAAACATGTTAAAACGGTGCCAGTCCTAACCTGCGGGGCACGCTGGCCGCCATGTAGACGCTCACGATGTTGCAGATGTTCTCGGGGATGATGCAGAAGCCGTAGAGGATGGCCAGCGCCACCACCACGCAGTTCATCTGGCTCTCCAGGTGGATCTGTTTCTTGGTGCCGCGCACGGCCGCCCGCTCGGCCCCGCGGATCTTGCGCGCCGTCACCAGCGAGCAGCAGATGGTGAACAGCGTGGGCAGGCAGAAGTAGCAGCCGAAGTACCACCAGAGGCGGGCGCCGTCGTAGGTGAGGCCCAGCACGTACAGCGTGTCGGGCAGCTCCGTGGAGATGCGCACCACGCAGCGCTCGCGCGGCACCCGGTCCGGAGGCTCGCCCTCCTCCTCCACCACCAGCTGCCGGATGAGGATCTCGGGCAGCGCCAGCAGGAGCGCGCCCACCCAGATGACCGCCAGCTTGGCGCCCGTGGAGCAGCAGTTCTCGATCATCTCGTAGTACATCTGGACGTTGGTGGCGGCGCGGAAGCGGTCGATGCACAGGGCGCACAGCGTGAAGGTGGTGACCCCGAGAGAGACCACCTGGGGACAGGGTTAGACATGGTGCTATACGTTAAGACGTGGGAATGAATACTTCAGTAGAACCCAGTGGACAGTAATGAAGGATGTAGGTGGAATTTAACCCATTCTGACCCGAGATCAGATTCATACGAGGTTTCCACTGGACACACACTGGTCTGATTAACCCATTCTGACCCGAGATCAGATTCTAAAAATGTCAGTCGTTCTTCGATTTTTCAAAAATAGCAGACCTGCAAGCTCTTAGCGCGCCACTCGGTGGCGCGCTATGAGCTTGTAGATCTGCTATTTTTCAATAGCTAAAGCACAACATAGTGCTAACACCAAAACGGGTTCCCGTTCAGAATGGGTTAATTGAGTCAAAAATGCATTATTTGTCTTTGCAAATGGAAAGTAAGTAGGCCTAACTAAGTAATCCTTAGCCGAGCCATATGTGGCCCATAGGATCTGTGTTTCTGTAGCATGAGGCAGCATCGATTCTACCGTTATGCCATCACAAAGTGTGACGCCCTACCCTCCTTCAAAACCGCCATAAAAGAGCACCTGCGTGCAATTTGCAACTGGACCTAGACAAGTATTTTACTGCTCCTACTATTGATAGTTTCTTGTATAGTATTGTACGTCTTTTTCTTGATAAATAGGACCACAATGGAAACAAGCCTTTTTGTGTTATCATTGTTGTTTAACTGCACCTCTGTACTTTGTTTTTTCAAACCGTTAATAAAGTATTCAAAAGTATACCCTCCCCGCTGCACTGGCATGCCGACCGACCAGTAGGTGTCACTAGTGAGCAGTAGAGATAAGGACAACAGTTCCCTGCCAGCTTCATGCCCACAAAACACACTGGCACTTTTGTTTGTTTGTTAGAGCAAGCCGGGCCAAGCTGGAGGCACCACGACCAGGAAACTAAACCAATGCCGCTGGGCCTCCGCCCTCCCCCCCCCCCCGACCGGTGGGTGCCAGTGTTTTACCTGAACGACCAATCAGATGGCCCCGATGGTCGTTGTGATCGCAACAACAACAACAGGCAACAACAAGTCAAGGGACATGAGTACAGTTGTTACAATCTTATCTAAACCAACAGAGCCACAGAATGTACCTATAGTGTAAACCTAGTCCTATAATGGAAGCCAGCTGACTCTGTTCTCTAGATGCTGCTGCTGTACAACCATATACTGTACACAACACAACACAGCACAGCACAACACAACACAGGTATGGGTTTATGAGTGGATTAGTGGGAGGGAAGGGCGAGCTACAGTATGCCTCTGCTTTTGATACCCCCCATCGTTCACTTTTGTGGGGATGAATTCCGGGATATGTTTTCTCCCTGCTTCTAGTCAGACTGAATTAAATACCTGTACATGTATTCCCTTTTGTGGAAATGTATAGGTGTACTGTCTGATATGCTCTGGGCAAATGTTATACATTTGTCACATTTGTCTTTTTGTGTAGATTCAAAAACAGCTCAAAGTGTGACGTGTTTTGAGCTTGAATTATTTGTACAACGTGTCGTTGTGAAGAAGTATATAGGGCTTGAAGCGGTTAAGTCCCAACCCCTCCTTTTTTTATACAAATATATTAATCTAACCCTATAACCGCATGGGAAGTGAAGCCGTTGAGAGTCAGGGGACTCCATCACTGCACAGCTGACATTCTCTCTCACTTTCTCTCTCACCCATGTCCATTAACAACTGGATTCCATTCAAAGGGAAATGTCGAATCCACATAAACTGTATATGCTTCATTGGACATAGGCTAGATCTACAAGCTCACATGATGTGATCTTGTAGAATTCATTATGTGAAATTGTAGTTCAAAAATGAGTTATTGGTTAAAGAAATGCTAACAATCATAGTAAGATCAACAATAGTAAGATCAATTCAATCAAAAGCAGAGGCATAGATCCAGGCACGTGCAGAGAGTGTTAGAGAGGCAGGGGCTGAAATCCAATAAGAGGGTGCACTTTTGGCCAAAAATAGCAGATCTACAAGCTCACAACGCGTCGCGCTGCGACACGTTGAGAGCTTGCAGATCAGCTATTTTCGGGACGCAACCCTGCACTCGTCATCTATTGGAGATGCGGTGTAACGACATGGATTTCGAAACAAATTAGTTCAATGCAAAATGCTGCGTTCAAGTTCAGAGGGAAAACAAAATGCTATTCTCCTGAATGCTGCCTTCCGGTATAGCATGGAAAGGAGAGGAGGGGCATTTACATTTCTTTCACCATAGTAAATGCTGCATTCGTGGTCTGGAAAGGGCAGCTGTTTTACAGACGGGGTAAAAGGGCAGGGGCTGAAGCCCCCTTTCATATCTATGTGTGCAGTCCCTGTATAGATCCCCCCCAGCAAATGTAACCCTGGTATACATTGTTCTAATCTATGGGTAGAGAAAAACATCCTAAGGGGAGGAAGGAGGTCTGGTCTCTCTCAAACCAGGCAGGAAGTTGTCTCAGACGTTATCATCGCTGTCGCCGGGCAGAAACCTTGTATCTCCAGTTTTTTTTAGCCCCTCCTATTGTTGTATGTCCAGCTTTTGGTGTATGTGCACAAACGTTGTCCTAACACAAACATTAACCCATTTAGACCTGAGGATGATTCTACAAATTCCTTCTAAATCCTGACAGTTTTCTGAAAAACCCATGTTTCTAATATGTCAGTCGCTCTCAAAAACGTTCATGTCAAGCACCCCCAAATTTTATATGTATGTATTTGGCCGCCGACCCTCATCTGAAAATATGTTGTTCCAGGGACACTCCCAGAAGCAAAGATTTGAGTTAAAAAAAACGTTCTCTGAAAGAATATATATATATTCAAAGATTGGCCCCACATTTTCACGAGTTTTCAAAAAATAGCAGATCTACAAGCTCGTAGCGTGGCACTCTAGCGTGGTGCCGCACTATGAGCTTGTAGATCTGCTACAAACATTGAAGACGAAGGTGAGGACGCAAATTCTGATTGGCCGGAATGAGTATGTATGATGATAAGATCGCCCCTCACTTCATACGGGTGTGGGTTTTTTTATATACGTTTTTAATTTTATGGGTTTTTTTTAACTCATGGCCCACTTAATACATACTACAGTGTCACCCAAAAAGTAGCGAAAATAGCCAATCTACAAGCTGACAACACGTCGCATCAGGTATTGTCAGCTCGTAGATCAACTATATTTGTCATTATAGATTGTATTTTTTTATTGAACGTGAATGTTAAGTAAATATCGAACCAATAAAAACATTAACAAGAGCTGGTGACTCTACACTGAAAGAATTGACAATTTGGCCAATGTGGGATTAAAAAGATCATTAAAGTGTCACTAACTACCTATATGTGCAGATATCCTATGCCATCCTGGCCACTAGGAGAACACGGCACTGGCTTCTGTATGTTTATATGAAGCAATCTTATTATACTACCTAATGACCTGTCACCTCTCATTACATGGTGTTCTAGTAATTACCACCAGACACACGGTCTGCATGGGGGGGTCGGCTGGAAAAACAGCTTTTAGTAATTTAGCATCAGAATTACTTTCAACAGACATTCAAATTGGATCCCTTGGGGTGATGAAGGAATTTAGATGTGGAGGCCATGTGCATGCTTCAAATATTCAAATAACGCTGACATAATCATTAGCAGTTATCTGTGTGAAACTGCATGCTGATGCACGATGATTTTATATTGTTTGTGATTGTGTTTCAAGCACTGTTGAAAATCAGAGCTTTGTGGTCTCACTGTGGTTTCCCCCGTTTACATAAAGGTAAAATGCAATTAAAATAATATAGAATAAAATAAAATGTACTCTTACACAGACAGTGGTGGACAGAGTATTCAAACCCATAGGGCCAGTACAAGTATAGATACTTCCGGTCAAATTTTACTCTACTACAGGTGAGAATTCTTAGCCAACTTTGTTTAATTTCTGTTCAGCTACATCACTGTATTTTACTGTACTTCTCCCATAGTAAACATGAGCCAAGTGCAGTCTCTCTGTGTGTGTGTGTGTGTGTGTGTGTGTGTGTGTGTGTGTGTGTATCGTGTGTATGTAATGTATGCTGCTTGTGAGTCATGACTCTACAGTAAGCTGCACCGCAGTAGTTCCAGGAACGTTATGATCATATCGCCTCATATCGTCGCTGTCAGGAGGAGACCTTGAATGTCCAAAACCGTTGCATATAACAGTTCTTTTTTTTTTAAATATATTTTTTATCCCACAATTTTGTAACCCATTTTTCACCCCTGTGTCAATCATCTAATGTGATCCTGGGCTCTACACACCCTCCACCAACCTAGTCCCCATATATGGGGGACAAGGGGAGAGCAACGGACTTGAATTCATGCTTCCTTCATGCCCGAGTGTCCAAGTTGCTCCTTTACACCTGACAGGGGGGAGTTTCAGGGAGGAACACGTTATTCCAACCAGCATATAACAGTTCTGATGGATCCAATGTAGTTAGTGTTTAGTCACAAGCTCTTGTCAATACTTTTCATTGGCTCATTGATGTATACAATCAACTTTCACTTCATATGTTTTCTTCCAAAAGTAGTGAAGATATCTGATGTGTTGGCGACACTCTTGTACAACGCAGGGAACATATTTAAAAAAACAAATACCTTGAAATGCGGATATATAAGGTTTTCTTCCTGACGGCTATTCGACTGTGTTCTCTGATGCTCATTAAGTCACAAAGGGAACATGCTCTCATGCTCTGATGTTTGGGGGGGCGGCAGGCACAGGCAGCAGCACTTTGCCTCCGTGTTGTTGCCCTTGTCCCTCATATTGGGGCCTTGTTGGCAGCACACGGTGTAAACAGTGCAGAGTGTTTTCCTGGCCCAGGCACACCACAGAGCCCAGAAGAAGACAGAGTGGCCAGTGAGGAGGCACAGGCCCTTTCATCTGTCTGAAGGATTTCTGGCCTCCCGACTAGGAGGAGGGGAGGGGGGGGGGGGGGGAAGCAACCATGGAACAAACAGACAGGGGGTGGGGGAGAGTGAAGAGGATGCAAGTTCACCACTTTTCAAACCTGACGTCCTAATTCTGGGCATATCATTTTATTGTTGAAAGTTCTAAGAAATGTCTCCCCCCCCCCCCCCCCATCAAAAGACAACAGAACTAAAAGCACACAATGTGCTACTTCCACATCAAGCTTCACACTACAGAAACAGGACAGGCCCAGTGTTGATTTCGTCGACTAAAACTAAGACGAAAAATGTTCATCGACTACCTTTTTCCACTGACGAAAACTAAATGGAAACTAAATCAAATCTAAGCTATGATGACTAAAACTAAGACTCTAAATATAGGGGCAGCATGGCTCAGCAAGGCTTACTTACTTTTACTTAAAGAGTAGAGCCTGATCTTGAGCAATGTTCAGTGTTTCAACAGGGTAAATGAAAAGGAAGCATGGTCCTCAGGGAAGGGGAGGACGGGGTTCGACCCTTTGACATGTGGGCGAACCGACGATCAACTTGGTGACCTATACCGATTCCCAGACAGCCTCTCTATCCGACTGCATACCAGATGTCCTCAAACCTTTTCAGGCTGCAAAATGCCACTCCTTTCCATGCCATGCCGGTTAAGGCAGCATTCAGGAGAATAGCTTTTTTCCCCGAAGTCTCCTGAACTTCTGGACTACTTCATCAAACTAGTGTTTACTTTTTTACAGTAGGTTTTACTCTCGAGTCTCAAACTGGCGCTATTTCTTTTTCTCAACAGTGAGAAAAGCAGAGTGGTGCTGGCTGATGATGTAAATATACACTGAACTTACTCTTTCGTTTCGTTGGAACAACGTCGCTACGTAACAGGTGTGACGTTATGAAACACCAGTCAAACAGGAGGCTGGCCAGACTAGATAGCGACAGAATGACAAAACAAACTCACGGAACACAGCGAGTTGTCGAGGCATCCCATCGTTTGACTCATTGTCCCACGGATAAATATTGTGAAGCTTGGGCTTGTAGATCGGTGGGCGGAAATGGGGTTAACGTATAGTACAACCGTTACCACGGCACCCGAACCTCGCTCTGTCCTGCTCAGGCAGTTTTATGTGTCGTGTCAGAGTAAGTGTCTCTCCTCGTTGATCTGCAGCCTTATAGCTCAGCTTAACGTCGTCCGACACACAGACAAGCACATTAAACACAATGACACATTAATGTCTGTCATCACATCAGCATGACAGCAATACTTCCCTCAGAGCTGTGTGTGTGTCAGTGATGCCATGATGATGTCCGCTTATTGCTACAAGGGACTTTGGGCTTGTTTTTCTGTCAAGTCGGCGCTTGTAATAAAAAAGAATATTGGTAGTTGCGGGTCGCAGGTCTTGCTTTTTCTGCTTATTTGGGCTGAATATATGCTTCCTAATCCTAATGTTGTTTAGTGTGGGCTCCAATCGAATGTTTGTTATTTAAGGTAAAAAAAAAAAAGCTGATCTACAAGCTCACACCGCATTGCGAGCTTGTAGATTGGCAATTTTAAAATAGCTGAGGGCTGCGTATAGGCCTAGGTTTAAAGCGCTCATGTGTCAGTCGCTTCTTTTGGGCTCGTTTTCAAAGACCTCGTTGCTTCTCTCGCGAAAATCTGGCAACACTGTGTCTCCTCTGCGTCCACAATGACAGATTTTCACATGCGGGCCGTGGAGGATTGTGATTTCAGTTGCCCCAGCAGCCCATTAGAATTAACATCCCCTCTGTTTGGTGTAATTACACCCCATTAGTCGCATGGTTTGAGAGCAGCTTAGCATAGCAAAGCCAATGCGTCGTTTGCCATTAGATGGTTGTGATGAATCCTCCCGCCGGCCACAGACATTTAAATACCACTATTGATAAATGGCATACACAAGCAAAGGCTGGGTTATAACATGTAATACGATTACAGCAGGCTAATCTAATGGTTAGTGGTCAGTTTTGCAATGAAAAACGACCAATGAGGTTATTAGTTTATGGGCGGCTGTGGCTCAGGAGGTAGAGCAGGTCGTCCAATGATCCCTGGGTCGGCGGTTTGAATCCCGGCTCCTCCTGTCCACATGTCCTTGGGCAAGACACTGAACCCTACATTGCCTCCAATGAGTTGGTCGGTGTGAGCTCGCCACCATTGGTGTGTGAATGTGGGAAGTGAGGACGCTGGTGTCGACTGTTCGCCGCTTCACCTCCCAATGTATGAATGAATGAACCATTGTTCATTCATTCATACATTTTGAGCACTTGGAAAAGCGCTATAAGATGCAATTCATTATAGTATACCTTATTCAGACGGCAGATTTCTATTCTTTACTCTGTAAGACCCATGGCTCCTGTTTAAACCAGTGGCTTTCAACCTTTTTCATATCAAGGTCCATTTATTAGGCATTTGAGCCACAAATCAACATTTGATGAGATTTAGCCTCTCAGACCCAAGACTTGGAATATCTTTAGGATAAGATTTTGTCCACAATTCCATGCTGTATTGATGTGGCACCATAGGAGAGATAACAAGCAAACGATATAAAATAACAATTATTCTACATTCTCTAATTGTGTAGACTTCTTCTTGTAACTTAAAGGACCACTTTACCACTTTTCCTATCTTCTACCTATCTTAAGTCTTCAAATAATTGGTCCTCACTAATGATCATGATAAAAAAACAATCCAGGCATCTGTCTCTCATAGGTAAGGCTGTGGGCAGTTCAGAAACCCGTCCACCAGTGACATCATCGATGGGGAATCCAAGCTGATAGACACTGCAGGCTTTCTAGCCCTGAAAAGTTGCAACGCGAAAATGGAAGCCATCGTTCTCACGATAATACATTTTTTTGTAAAAATGATCTGCCTAACGATGATGTCACTGGCGGACGGGTTTCTGAACTTGTGCCATTTTATCATGATTATTAGTGAGGACCTATTATATGAAGATAGGTTGAAAAGTGGTGAAGTGGTCCTTTTAACAATACTTATGAAACTCTCAAGTGATCCGTTTTTAAGTTGTTTGATTCAGAATTTGATATTCATTTCATCAGACATGCCTATTCTCCTACTAATGCATGAGGGGTCGTATACATTTTTTATAACTTTTTTGGGGAAAAACAAAAAAAAACTGTTTTAATAATAAAAAAACATTAAAAAACATGCCCCCCTTGCGTATTAGAAGGATAATATCAGTCCCCAGAACCAAGGACTTTCAATGAGTCTAACATGGTTAAAATGGAGTTAATGTGTGTTTTCAGACATTTAACCACTTAAACCACCCATTTAGACCTGACATCGGAATTTAATTTTTTTTTATTAAATTCAGACAGTTTTCTGAAATACCTATATTTCTATATCAATGGTGCTCAATACTTTATGTCAAGGACCCCCGGAATTATCTGTATTTGGCCGCCGACCCCCATCTGAAAATATTTTATATTATAAGCAAAGATTTGACTTAAAAACGAAAATATATTTTCAAACCCAAAATGGGTTAAACCGTATCTACGATTTTGAGAGCTTGTAGATCTGCTGTTTTGTTTTGTTTTGTTTGTTTGTAACTAATTCGCCGTCAGTAGACATACAGTATCCATATACGTTTGACAGCAAAAGCAATCCAAAAGTAACCAAATCACGTATATTACTGTAGTTTCATTGCTGATTATAATCTGATTTCATCTCATTCAAGCCATATCATGGTTCTCTATTTAAAGGTCATGATAGTACATTATTAGGGCATCATGATGTGTAACCGAAACAAAAGGGAAAAAGTCAGCTCACTAAGCAGCTTATGCAGTTCAAGGCAAGCACACGCTTTGTTTTGATACATCAACAGCTTTTCTCTGCTGCTGGTGTCACAAGCCGTGACAACGTGGCATAAGAATAATTCCATAATAATGTCAGAATAAAGCAGTATTTTAGTCACACGGTAGTATCAGAGTATAATGCCACTGTCTACGTATACGGTTTTCAAATGTGGGAGCCGGGCGGGGACCACCCAGGTGTCCTTGAGCGGAATTACATCCAAATGTAGCCTCACACAGGTCTGGATTCCAGGGGTTCCCCGCATGCAGCTAAAACCAAACAGACCCGGCTCACAGGCACATTTGGTTAATTGGTTCCATTTGTATACGCTCGGATTTCAAATAACTCACACTAACTCCTACTATACTGTAACCCAAAATATAATGCCGTTTCCACAACTCAAAGTGCCATTATGAATTTAACAACCACTTTCGTGCCTTAATTACTGCTTTCAGAGCAGGTTTTGTTTGTGAAGGCACTCAGACGTTGCGTTGGCCTAGCTTCCACTGAATGAGCACAAGTCAACTAAACGCTCTCCATTAACCATGACACACGAGGCCTAATCTCTGTCTGTCTGAGAGCCGCCTCTTAACACATATGTTAATCCGCCTCACGCATGTTTGTTTGGGGCAGTAGGGGGGCCACGTTGGGGGGTTGGGGGGCATAGACTAGTACAAAACAAAACAGTACCTAGGTGTTGTGTTGTTTTGTGTCGACTTACTGTCTTGACTGCACATGTGTTGGTTGTTTGCGCCGTACAGAGTGCCAGGTTGAACAGCTGCTTGTGTTCGTCTTGTGGGAATTGTGAATTATGGGCGCAACGACTTTTACAAATAGAAAAAAATAGCCAGTCTACAAGCTCACAACACAAAACAATCACACATGTGATGCGTCAGCTATTTTCATAATTCTTGCGTTACTGTTGTATGATAAAGTAGTATTATAAAATAGGCCAGTGGTTAAAAAAGTGGTTAGAAAAGACGAATCAATTTAGTTGATCAAGAAAGATTCATTCGATTTTTGTTTGCATTGGGTTTTTTATATCAAAATAAAATATTAATATAAGATATTCTAAAACACGTATCTCCCTCAAAAACAAGCTTCTCCATTATTCGATTAATCGTAAAGGCAATCAATAGAGAAATTGCTAATTCGCTGAGAATATAATGTTTAGCAGTTGCAGCTCGACTGGGGATCGTGTAAGGAGAGGGTCTAACTTTATACTTTTCCAAAGAAACATCATTACGTCATTCATTCTGTCATATTGCACTATTGAGTCACTGTATCACTGAATCAATCACTGTATGTACATTTGGCCTATTCACCTAGTCTAGTGTATTGCTTTGGTTGCATTGTTTCTTTTTGAGTGGTGCAACCACTCCTACAACCAGCAATGTCCGCGTACACCTATATGTGTGGTTAATCTATGTGACGTTGAGCACGAGTATATGACTTATTAGTACCAGTAGGGGGCACCAGAAACAGAGAGGGATAGTGCATGCTCTGTTGCCTGCTAATTATGAGAGAGAGGTGTGGGGGGGGGGGGGGGGGGGGGGGGGAATTGCAACACTCAGTTCACACGGGTGTGATTTTTTACTTGTGCAGCACTTTGGCCGACTACGGACGTTTTAAGTGTGATATAGAAATAAGTTTGTTTTGACTTGATGGTTACTGTCAGATGTATATCCTTCTATCCACCGGACACATCTCCTTTCCGGGCCAAAGGATCAGTGTTGATTTCGTCGACTAATACTATGACGAAGAATGTTCGTCGACTACCTTTTTTCACTGACGAAAACTAAATGGAAACTAAATGAAAACTAAGCTACGATGACTAAAACTATAAGACTAAATATACTGACAATTTCGTCAACAAATAAAAACTAGACTAAAATGCTAGGAAGGGACTAGTGGACAAGAGATCCATGTATAAGTCATTTTACTCTTGGTTGCATGCTGAAAATAGCTGATCTACAAGCTCACAACGCGTCGCAGCACGACGCGTTGTGAGCTTGTAGATCGGCTATTTTCAGCAAGTGTAAGAACAGTCATTACGACACCATCAAGGCCCCGACCAAATACATTTTAATCGACTAAATCAACTGTAGATTTAAAAGTCGACTAAAATCTTATGATATTTAGTCGACTAAAACTAGACTAACACTAAGGAATTCCAGGTGACTAAAATGTGACTGAACCTAAATGAAAACTATTCAAGACACTATGACTAAAACTAAAATTTGCTGCCAAAAACAACACTGCCAAGGACCTGAGAGAAGGAGACGAAGCAGTCATCACGACTCCTAGATTCCTAGATTCATTTTAATCGTTTGTTTGTTTGCACATGAAATATTCTAATCATTTTGCGACATTTTTATTTCTTTCCCCCAGAGAGTTTATTTTTTTCTTCCCATCACAAACATGCTGTAAAGAAATATAGCATTGTTTCGCAAAGTGGGATCCGGGGGACCAAAGCACTCGCCATATAATAATAATGAATTGCATTTTTATAGCGCTTTTCCATTTCCAAGTGCTCAAAGCGCTTTACAACGGTTCATTCATTCATACACTGGGAGGTGAAGCGGCGAACAGTCGACGCCAGCCAATAGCATCACAATCATTGTAACCACTTTAGCCATTTATATGTTGGCTATTCAAAAATAGCAGATGTACAAGATTTTACTTTGAAAAATGTTGACAACGTTTTAACACAAATCTTCAAAATATTTTCAGACGGGGGTCTGTAGCCAAATACATGAACATTTTGAGAACCACTGGCATAGAGACTTACAGAGTCCTATATTGTCAGCTGAGTTTCTGCAGTCTATTACTGTCCCTGTGACGCGGGTACCTTGTGGACAGGACGATACCATCGCCTACCTTCCCATTGTTCTGTGTACAATAGATTGTTGACACATAGCTCGCAGCCACAACACTCCTATAAGCTATACGGTACATTTGGGTGTGAGGGGTATACGGTATCATGCCATTGTCCATACCTAAGAAACATATTCATATCACTGAAATGAAGATTGATGTGGTTCTGTGGTTCTTATTGTGATTTTATATTTCAGTTGTGACGTGTTGTGAGCTTAATGTATATAATGTACTGTATTGCGTTTGTGTGTGGACACAGGGTGCAGGGAAGCAACAGCAGCAGCAGCAGCTTTTACTGAGAGCAGCAGTTTTGTGGTAATAATCCACAAAATTCGAACAATACTTTGTATTTTTTTATCCAAGTTCTATCAGTGGTTGCGTAGGTGGTCTTTTTTTAACTATATATTTTTGATCTAAACTGGAATTTTAATGTCTGGATCTGGATTGAGCCCTTGCTCCTGCTACCTCTTGGGTGAGGCCCAGGCTCTTTGTTAGGCTTGGTTATAGCCTGCTGCCACCAGGTTTCACCTAGGCAGCTTTAGCCTTCAAACACCAGGCACTGAAACAGCCTGCAGCCAGTCAACAACTCAACACCCAGCCCCACAAGGCCTACAACAGCCAGGCTACACCAGGCCTCCAGAAGCCAGGCTCGATCTACCCCAGGGCAGGCCTACAGGTGCCAGGTAACATCACGGCTCCACTAGGCCTCCAGCAGCCAAGAAACTTCAGACTCCACTAGGCCTCCACCTGCCAGGCAACATCAGGCTCCACTAGGCCTCCAGCAGCAAGGCTACACCAGGCCTCCAGCAGGCAGGCTACCCCAGGGCAGGCCTCCAGCTGCCAGGCAACATCGGGCACCACAAGGCCTCCAGCAGCCACACATCACCAGGCTCCACCTGCCAGGGCAGGGATCTGTTTGACTCTGCATAAAACATCTCGGTTTTGTGTGACCTTTTGTTAGCTGTTTTGGTGAGTTATTTTGGTTTGTTTGAGTTTTTGTTTTTTTCCCCCCCTCCACTTTCATTTGACTTTTTGCAATCAGTTACCATGGGTCCCAAAAAGAATGCAGTTGTCCAGGAAGAAGAGTTTGTGACTGTCTCTGTTCTTAATGAGAGGTTAGATCAACAAAAGCAATTTTTCAAAGAACTGATGGATCTACAAGAGAAGAACTTTAAATCTTTCTTAAGTCTCATCATGGACTCTACCACAAAAAGAGTTGATGAGCTGTTGAAATCAGTCTGTGACCTTAAACATAGCCTGGAGTTCACACAAGAAGATAGTTTTTTGTTTTGAACCAGGCAGCACTTGAGTCAAGCACTTTGTTGCTTGGCCAACTGCAATCTGATCTTGACAAGCTCTCCTCTAAAGAAGACTACCTAGAAAATCAGTCTAGGAGAAATAATATCCTGATCGATGGTATTGAGGATTCTAAATCCGAAACATGGCAAGAGACTGAGATTAAGATAAAAAAGATGATGTATGATAAACTTGATTTGGACTCCAAACTGATTGAGATAGAGGGGGCACACAGAATTGGCACCTTTCTGCCAGAGGGTCGACCCAGATCTATAATTGCCAAATTGCTCAGATATAAAGACAAGGGGCTGTATTTTGCGTGTCTTAAGTACCAGGTCTTATTACTTAACTTAAGACCTGGAGGCGTGATCAATGCTCTTTGGCCAGTCAGAATAGCCAAATGGCATGCATTAATTGCCTAAAATATGCAAACGAAGCAATCACTAGCGATTATTTCAATGTGGAAACATTTAACAAATTATATGTACCAACTTACCTTACCAACAATAGAGTACCAACTCCCACTCACATCTGTTTTCTACTTTTCACCTGAATGTACAGAGCCTAAATAGCCCCAATAAGTATGATCATCTCATAAGTTATCTATCTTCAATGAATAATGAATTTTCAATCATTGCTCTTTCAGAAACATGGCTTTCAGGATCAACTAAAACACTATATGATATGTCTTCATATAACGCTGTTCACTCCTTTAGATCAGAGAGAGTGGGAGGTGGTGTGTCAATGTATGTGCATAACGGGTTTCAGTTTTATGTTAGGGATGATCTTTCTTTTGAGCATCATTCATCCGATGTTGAATCTGTTTTTGTTGAAATTCCTTCATGGTCATCTTTTAATGGCAAGAACGTTATTGTGCGGTGCATCTATCAGGTATGTCCTGATACCGATATAACAGCTTTTAATGATATTCTGACATTAACACTAGACTTAATAAATAAAGAAAATAAGTTATGTTTCCTACTAGATTATAACATTGACTTCTTTAAAAAGGACAATGCATCAACTGCTGATTTCCTAAATACCATGTACTCTAACTATTTTTATCCTGTGATCTACAGACCAACAAGAGTGACCAGTTCTTCTGCTACTCTTATTGATAACATATTCACAAATTCTTTGAACAATGTAGCTCAATCAGGCATCCTGTTAACAGATAATATATCAGATCACTTCCCCGTTTTCTTCCTGTCCTTGCCATTTAGAAATGAACATGAGAGAAAAAATAACAGCGATACATTTCGAGTTTTTAACACTAGGATTAGGGAGCGGTTTGGGAGATTGATTTGTAATATTTCCTGGGATGATGTTTATGAGTAGGCTACTCTGATGTGCATCTTGCTTATCAAACATTCATTCATTTGTTGACTTCTGTCTTTCATCGCTGCTTTCCTTTGGTTAAATCCAGGAAGAAGGCTGGTGAAGGTCTTTGGAAACCATGGTTTACATCAGGTCTCTAAAAATCCTCTATTCTAAAAAATAAACTATATAAAAAGATCCTCACAAATCCCACTCCACTTAATTCTGCAATTATTATTTTTTAAATCTAATTTTATAGTTTTTGTGAGCAAAAATCATAGAGCTAAGATCTCTATTGGTGGGATTGAAATTAGTCAATTTCATCCACCAAGTTCCTAGGAATCCTGGTGGATGAAAAATTGTCTTGGAAAGAACACATTCATACAGTAACCAACAAAGATCATTTGGTATCATCAGAAGAATTAGGGGCCTGGTTCATCAGGCTTGCCTCTTAACCCTTTATTACAGTTTGATTTATCCATAATATCTAATTTATTGCAATATTGTTTGGGCAAGTACATATCCATCCAATTTACACAAATTATTAATTATTAAAAATAAATTTGTAAGAATAGCTTCCTCTACTCACTATTTGGCTCCATCTGCTCCTTTGTTTAAAGATCTAAATGTATTGTCTATCTATGACATTAACAGTACAGTCCTGTTCTTTCATCTATAAATGCACTTACCTTCCAAATATGCTTCCTACAACTTTCAAAGAATATTTTAAGACCAACTCTCAAGTTCATGATTATAATACTAGACAATCTGATAATATTCATCGTCCCTTCAGCCGTACCACTCTTAGCCAGTTCTCCATTAAAGTCAGAGGTTCTTTACTCTGGAATTCACACATACTTATTGCCAACTCCTCATCTTCGCTCTGTAACTTTAAACATAGATTGAGGGCCAGCCTCTTGAAGCAACCCTCTCCACTTGATTCTAACGTAATGTAGCTTTATTGCGCATACTCAGACACAGATAGACATGCATGTACACTAGGCACACTCAGGCGTGCACGTTCTCTCACACACACACACACACACACACACACACACACACACACACACACACAAGCCCTCCATGGGTTTCTTTTCTCACCTGCACACACTTCTCTTTTACTGATGTTAACTTTTTTTTTGTACTGTTTTATTGTACGAATAAACTTAACTATTTCCGGTGCATAACACAACGTGCAACCAGGTGTAGCCAGGATTCACTCACTCACTCACTCACTTCAACAAATCAACAGAATAAGCATTAGTTTGGGGTTATTATAAATGTCACCTCACATTCACAATAAAATGGATCGACTACGGTGTCCCTGGCAGTTAAATCGTTTTGGTTACAGATTCTTTTGTTTTCCAACAAGGGGCGGGTCGACCAGCACCGACTACAGACACAACTGGGTCAGTCAGTGTAGTGTCTGCTGTCTGTAACCCTATAGCTGACACCATAGTAGGTTGCCTCAGGTATGTAACTTTCACCAACCTACCAGTGCATGGGTGTCAAAAGACTGTAATGTAGGCCTGGGGGGTCCTCAGGGTTACTACAGGGAATACTGGAGAACTCACCGGTTTACCAACTCGCCGCAGCGAAGCGTGGAGAGAAACAAAGTTTCAATGTCTACATGCTGTCTTATCTAGTATATAGTACAGGGGTTTTCAACTGATTATGAACCAGGGACCACCACCCTGACTGAGAATCAACCTGGGGACCATTGTTGTGTTGGGAGGTGGGATACCGTCGTGGTGTGGGGGAAAGAAATTAACCTTCCATATTAAACTCATGTTGCTATTCATTGTAACTATATTCTATGAGTAAGCAGACACTTGCGATTGATTATGGGCACATTTCCTTATAATGGTGACTCAACCAGGCAATCCGGTACGGTAGATGGTTCTGTGGAAGTTCTTGACATCCGACTTCCCAGTAACTGACAACATCGACGCATCATCATTTGTCACCAGATCATTTACTGCATTGTTTCTCAACTTGTGGCTGCAATAAATTCAAATACGAATCTTCACTTTCCTACATTACTAAATGCATGGTCAGGGACCAAATGCAACACCTTCACGGACCACCAGTGGTCCACGGACCACCTGTTGAAAACCCATGGTATAGTATGTCAACTACTAACTCCCCACACACGTTATTATAGTTAATTTCCAAAGTGATTCATTTGTGCAATTATCTGTCAGCTAGATAATGATAAAAAGGTGAGTATGTGAATATAGCAATGATAGTACCAATGCTATTTCAGGATATTGTTTACTAATGAATTACATTGTTTCGGTACTTTGGTGTTTAAACTTTAGCATTCCTACTTCATCTAGTGTAAACTCTAAACAACTATCCTCTCTCTCTCAATTCAATGCAATTTAAAGTGTGCGGTCCCTTCCTTCTCCAAGGGAAGTTTTCTTTGGTCTACATTTCATACTTTTCCTACCAGCACCTCCCCCACCTGGATGTGCACAAAAGCTATCCGTTTATACCAGCAACACCAGCCTTCGTATTCCGAGGAGAACTTTAGCCAACAATAGCAGATCTACGAGCTTGTAGATTGTAGCTATTTTTGGCAAAGATGTTTGGTGTAGAGATAAAAAACAGTACAGTGCCAAAGGTCAAGTCTACTAAGTATTGACGGTTTATGTGGTTGAATGTCTGAAAGTACACATTCACATGATAACATCCAACACAACACTATACACAATGATAGTGTTTTCAAACAAGTCTATGAAGCTACAGCGTCTATGAAATATATGAAAAGGTTTACTGCAACACAATATTGGGGGCCAACTGCGTCCCTACTTCAGCAAATGGAAAGGTGTTGGTAAAACGTAAAGTTTTGAGACACTAAAAGGTATTTTGGGATTGTGGGAATTTGTGGCCGATTCCGCTATCAACCTACAGAGGTACCACCAATATCAACAGGTTTCTGGTCCTCGCACAAAATGTATGTGAAACATTGCATTTGTTTGCTCCTCCAAAACAATCACGTGATATCGATTACCTGCATTTAATTGCACGTACTAGGGTGTGATCGATGTCACTGTAGCTACAATTATTGATGGATCACATTATCGAATGTGTGATTGTGTTGAATAAATGCATACTCTGATATGCGGCTGGTAAATGCAGGACAGCTGGGCATGGGGGGGGGGGGGGGTTCCTTTACACCCAACATACTTCATCGTCTGAAGTTCATGAACATTTAATATATACAGTATACTGTCAAGTTGGTTTGTCACATTCTTTTCAAATACTATACAGGTCTACTGAAGAGAAATGATCCAACAGTTCTCAGCTCAACAGTTTAAAAAACTAATCCCATTTCACGTCAAGCTCGGCACACCTGGCCCCGCCTTTGATCAGGTCCTCTAACTAGGGACACACATCATGAAGCCCCATTTACGCTTTGTCATAATGACGGTGTTCCAGACCGAAAATAGCAGATCTATAAGCTCACACAACACAGCGTCAAATCTGCAACACATTGTCTGTGGCATTCCTGCCTAACATAATGTACTCTTTCAGTCAATATGGACACTAGTTGGACACCTCCCAATCTGATTCATTCATGACCAGTACATCTCCACACCGGTCTGTCTCCACCTATGCACATCTACTCATAGGAAACACTGACCAGACCGAGACCACACACACAATAAACACATGGATTAATTGGTTTAAGTAAATAATAAATACACTTTGTGTAACATAGCTGATCTTGCTAAAGGTTTGCCTATTATGACATAATGCCCTGAATAGGGACACTATGGTTCATTTTATGTCAGTAAACACTTAATGAATAGTTAGTCATTATACCCTATACTTCAGTTGACTAGGGCGCCCCGGTTGTCTATACTTGGTGATTTGGGTGAAAAACCCCACCGGTCCGCCCCGGTAACAAGATGTGCACATGCACGCACTACAGTTGGGGGGGGGGGGGGGGACGACACACGACAGGCCAACAGCACGCGCACCAAGGCCCGCCCCCGTTCGATCATGATTGGCGGTAGGCCCCTCTATCCTGATTGGATGAAGGCTGGGCCTTCATCCTAGCCAAAAACAAAAGGTTTTTTGACCCCCAGGGGTTAACTGGGGACAGGGAGGAACTCCTTATATGGTCAGCACACTCTATAGTAGGGACCAAACAAAAAAATAAGTCATATTTAAATTAAGTGAGTATATAATATACTCACTTAATATAATATATATACCTTTAAGCTCAAAACGTCTGAAGTTCGCAACATTTAAACAATTTGGAATACCGTTTTGTATAACCTTTTATCTTGTATGGGTGACCCTGGCACAAAAACACTGTCAGATGTGGGTCTGTGACGGGTGGTGGGTGGTTGCACTTGACATACATGTGTGAGTGTTTTATCATTACCTCGATGTAAGGGATGACTTTGCAGGAGAACTCTCCCAGCAGCCAGTTCTTGGTCAGCTCGTGGAAGGTGACCAGGGGCAGGCAGAAGAAGATGACCACAAAGTCCCAGAAGGCCAGGTTGGCCAGCAGAGAGTTGGAGATGCTCCTCATGTAGTAGTTGTGGCACACGATGCACATGATGGCTATATTCCCCAGGATGCCCACCACGAAGACGATGGCGGCGAAGACGACCAGGGCGTACGCGCCGTACGACTCCGCCGTGAGGGGGTAGAAGGGGTTCCAGACGCGCTTCCGCTTTCCGTTCGTGTTCTTGGGTATGAAGTCGAAGATGTTCGGCAGCGTGAACTGCTCATAGTCGCTGCTTTCGTTGAACGGGAAGTCCGTGCCCAATTGCTCCTGCGCCAGGGGCTTGGGCAGGGCCTCCCACATGGCCAAAGACGCCGCTTCATGGCTCCTCTCTCCATCTCTCCGTCCACCCTTTACGTCTCGCCTCTGCCGGCTGTACGCCGTCTTTTTCCGCCTGCACATTTGTTCATGCTTCTTATTGCTCTTAACAGGATAGTTCGCGTCACTCTTGCCATGGCTGCATCCTCTTCTCCCGTGCGTTGCCATGGCAGCAGCAGCCGCCTCGCCCCGTAGTGTGCGCCACGGTCCCTCTCCTCCTCCTCCTCCTCCGTCTCCGTCCTCGGCGCGTCCTCCCCTCGGTCCTTTCTTCGGATGCTGCGTTTTACGCACGGCGCGCGACGCGCCTCTCCTCGCCACGGAGTTCAGCGCGGCGTCGTGGAGGTGGTGCTGGTGATGCTGCTGCGCCCGGGCGTTATTGCCGTTGACGACAGCTCCTCGGTCCTCGCGGGCGGCGGCGGCAGCGGCACGCCACGAAGTCCCGCTGCCACTACGAGCCTTGTGTACATTCCTGTTTGTGGCGGTGGGTTCATAATCGCCCGGCGTGAAAGTGCCCTTTGTTTTCTGCTGCTGCTGCCCGTCGTGTGAGTGACTTAACAACACGGCCTCGCTACACAGCGAGACGCACAGCAATCTCAGAAGTGGCAACAACATCGTTCTTTTTTTTTTTTGTCTATTGATCTATTCTATCGCACACATGTGGGACCAACACGAATCGTGATCCGCGGCGATTTTATCCATTTGTGATTTCCGTGGTTCGTTGACAAAAAGACCGTGAAAACTACACTCATAACTCCCTGCAGTTGCGCACAATTGTATTGTTCTGTGCGCAAATCTGGACTTCACATGTAAAGAAGTGGTCGACTTGCCCTGGTAGTATGCAGCAGGTGCGTCGCAGAGATAAGCTCCAAATAGTCCGTTTGTTGTTCACAGTCTACATAAAACAATGAAGCCTTTTCTTACCCAGATAAATCTCCTCAAATGTCCCCCCGCGGTGTTTCTTCTGAGCTCGGGAAGACAGACAGAGTGTACGCATTAAAAGTCACCACAGAGATCCCCACGCGTCATTCTCCATGTGTGCGCGTCGGTCCGTGTAGCTTGCTGGACATTTTATCCCCCGACAAGTCGACAACACAGAGGTGTTTAATGGGAGTCCAGCAGGACAGTCAGTCGGTGCCGTCGGGTCCACACTCAGGCCCACAGAGAGAGGAGAGGCCACGGTCGGTCAGGATGGATCTGTCGAGTCGAGGAGGTGCCAAGCTCGGTGTGGAGCCGCGCCGAGCCCCGGACATCATAATGGAGATTATAGAGGAGAGACGGAGGGAGGGACAAGCGCTCCCCCTGGTGGCTGAAACCCTGATCTGTAAACACTACAGACCATGCAGTCACAAACCTATAAACTCAAAATCAAAAACACCTGGTTTGTTCACTACTCAGTCAGTACTCGATCGATCACACTTAAGTAATAGTACCAATTCCACAATGTAGAAATGCTCATTTACAAATAATAGTCTGGAATTCAAAATGTAGGCTACTTGAGTAAAAGTACAAAAGTATTCGCAAAAATATATATTTAAGTACTGAAAGTATAGCCTACTCATGTAGCAGAAAGTCCCATTTCACAATGAAGTTTCCAAATGTAAGTAGCAGATAGACAAGCTCACAATGTGTCGCTTTGTGAGGCGGTGTGAGCTTGTAGATCAAATTGTCCAGCAAGTATGCATAGGGCTGTGAGTTCTATTAACCCATTCTGACCTGAGATCAGATTCATACGAGGTTTCCACTGGACACACACTGGTCTGATGAACCCATTCTGACCTGAGATCAGATTCTAAAAATGTCAGTCGTTCTTCGAATATTTCAAAAATAGCAGACCTACAAGCTCGTATCGCGCCACTCGGTGGCGCGATATGAGCTTGTAGATCTGCTATTTTTCAATAGCTAAAGCATAACATGATGCCAACACCAAAATGGGTGCCCGGTCAGAATGGGTTAAAGTGGTTAATGCTTTTGATTGATTGAAATATTTCTTAACAGTTTGCAGAATTACTGTACATTTCAAGCACAACTCAATACAAAGACTCATGTTAACTGTGAGTGGACGACCCAATAAAGCATTACACTTGTTTACAAGAGGGTCCACCATGTTCAGTTCATCAAAACATTTAGAGACGTACAATACAAATAGACACTTCTATATAGATGTATGCATGTTTTGTAATAATAATCAAAATGTAATACGTTGCTTAGTAGCCTAACTAAAGTTGTCAAATAATAGTGGAGTGAAAGTACAATCTTTGCCTCTGAGTTGTAGGACAGTAGAAGTGGGAAATACTTCAGTAAAGTAAAAGTATGTAAACAATTGTAATTAAGTACAGTACTTGAGTTACCTACTGTACATGTACTTACACACACACACACACACACACACACACGGTTATATTCCTTTGTTAAATTAATAACTATATACAGTATGTTGATAGTACTCATTACTGATTAATCACGAGTGATAGAAAATGCATGTTCAGGTCAGGAGGACCAATCAGGATAGAGAACTCAGCAGATACAGATTAAAGGGATAGTTCATCCCTAAAGTGACATTTTCTTTTCTATCGATTGCTCACCCCATGGAGACTTGAATTCATAGATGATTTTTGTCACATTCCTAGGTCGTTTTTTTCAGAATACTTACAGTATTTAGAAGACATGTAGAATCGGCCTAAGGTCTCCCTTATCTTATCTCCCTTAGAGATAGGATGAGAAGTTCAGTCACACAAGAGAGACTCGGAGTAGAACCGCTGCTCCTTCGCCTGGAAAGGAGCCAGCTTAGGTGGTTCGGGCATCTGGTTAGGACGCCTCTCAGGCGTCTCCCTAGGGAGGTCCTCGATGCACGTCCCACTGGGAGGAGACCCCGGGGCAGGCCAAGGCGCAGTTGGAGGAAACACATCGACTCACTGGCCTTGGAACGTCTCGGAATCCCCCAGGAGGAAGTCACTAATGTTGCTCTGGAGAGGGAAGTCTGGAGCACTCTGGTGGAGCCTGTGACCCGACTACGGATAAGCGGTTGAAGATGGATGGATGGATGGTCTTAATACATTACCAAAAGTACACACTGGAGTTCACTGTAAAACGATACATTTAATGATACAGTACTATATTTGTACAGGATCATAACACAAGTAGCTCACTGGCGCCCTCTGGGGGATAACCACGACAAAAATATATTCAAGACAACAGAAAACAATGTGGACCATAGTGGTCTCTTGTTTCGGAAGCATGAGGCGGCTTGATATGCAAGTACATCCCCCAACCATGATGTACAAACTTAGCCTACATTCCCCTAGACATGAAATACACCCCCTGGACATGACGCTAGTATGTCGCAGGGACAATTACCCCCCCAATCCAACCATTGATGCCGAGTGCCAAGCAGGAGAGGCACTGGGTCCCATTTTAGTCTTACCGTCTAAAGAAACTAATGTCAGTTAAGGCCACACATAATGCACCCAGAACTATATCTGTGGGAATAGTTTGCCAACTTGTGCTTTACATAAAGAAGTTATGTTTAACAGGTCAGCACATTCCTTTCACTACAGTAATACTCTACTGTTGCAATCTCTCCAAGTGGGAGATATGGAGAGAGAGAGAGAGAGGTAATTATCACTTATTTTGCCCTAAAGGTTGAAGAGGGAGGGTTGTAAAAAATATGTAAAATAAAACTGGAGCTTTTTACACATTGAATCCTCTCCCACTGGCTGGGAAAGAAACATTGACACCCTTTTCTTTTCAACAGCTATATGAGGTGTCCTTGAGCTAGAATGCTAATCGTCTACAGCTCGGGAGAGTGTATTTTGTGCACTTATCCGGAGATACAAATGGATGCATTAAACGCTGATGAAGTAAGGGGCATGTCCAAAGTCAATTAAGCCCCATGGGGGCCAATCGCAAGAGCAGATTTTATGATCCTAAAATGTATTACTAATGGCCCGGGCCAAGTCTAATCATGTGAAATTCATACAGTGAAGTGTTTTGAAATGATGGGCAGATAGTAGGACTGTTTCTCCTCCAAAACCACCATAAAAGAGCACCCGTCTGCAATTTGCAACAGATTGATTGCTTATGTAATTCACAGTATGTAGAATGGGTACGTTTCAAACGGAAGCACAAGTCAATACAAAAACTGCTATGAGGATAAAATCAGAAAACACACACATCCGCTTTTCGGATTTTTAGCTGCGTTTCTCCATCGGGTTTTCCAAAAAACGCGTCCGTGTGCAACCACCTTAAGACTCGTTTAGATCAGGGTCCTCCATTTTCAATTCATCAGAAAGAACTGGGCCTAGAAAAGTCTTCAAGCTGGCCTAAAGAAATTACGCACACCATTACTCTGTAAATATATTCACACTGCGGTTAAATAAAACCGTTGATGCATTTGTATGTGACTTTGGTCTAACGGCACCGTTGTACAGCAAGGGTTCTAAAACATTTCAGGCCGTGACCTCCCCCAAAATAATCACATTTGAACTGGGGACCGGCTCCCACCCTCTGACTATATAGCACTGTCTTGGAAATGTAGGAGTTGAGACATTACATTTAGTTTCACTGCAGTTCCCCAGATAAATATTGTGAAAATAGCCGAACTACAAGCTCAACAATTTGACCAATTTGGTAGTCTATTAAAAAGGTCTTAAAGGTCCGTAAATTATCTTTAGAAATGTGCAGATACCCTGTACGCACGTAATAATTCACCTAACAGTGAATTATCTGGGGGGCCGGGTCCCAGATAATTCACCATTAGGAGCTGTACGGGCAGCCTTGAGTAGCTCCAGCTGCTCAAAGGCCAGGGTCAGTACAATAATATAGTGTGACACCAACACACCAGTTGCTGTCACATACTATATGACTGCAGCTGTGTGTTGGGCCCCAAGTTTTACCTTTCTTTTTTTTTTTACACTTATGAAAGTGTGAATTGTGAGCTTTTACATGATGTGCAATACTATACATTGAAATATGAAAATAGGTGAATAGGACTATATGCTCATTTGAATGTTGCTACACCTAAAACCAACACGTTTAGATAATGGTGAGAACAACAGCTGGGATAGCCACTTTCAACCTGGCATCCCTATGTTGGCCAGAAAGACATTTTAAATAGCCAATCTACAAACTCATAATAACGCACTGCGACGAGCTTGTAGATCTATTTTAGCTATTAACTGTATAAAACTATATACAGTATAGGCCTATAGGCCTTGCTTGCTTCTTTTAGAGCTGTAATCGGGACTAAAAAGAGTTGACAAGGCCCAAAACCGACAAATGTCTGTCCAAACCCGACACAACACCTCACTTAGATACTTTTCATTACGAGACATCTTTCTAAACAAGTTTCTGTAATTACCTGGGGCAGCAGACGTTTTCTGTACATGAAAACATTGTATGTTTAGGTTATCAAGAACAGCATGCTACCCGTTTCTAACTGTCTTTATTTACGAAAACAGCTTGGGACAAATAGGCTATATATATTATAAATAAATAAATGATAGAAGCAGAACCCGACATGAGCCAGTTGCCACCATCATCACCTTCATCCACACTAACCACCTGCCTTGAGGAGATTTAAGGCATGGATGACAACAGCTCCAAGACAGGCCATTCTCATCAGTACCCCACACCGGGTCAAATCATCCCCAATAACCAGATAATCACCTTCTCCTCACCCTCTAGCCAGTGTTGTTTTCGTCGACTAAAACTATGATGGAAAATGTTCGTCGACTACCTTTTTTCACTGACGAAAACAACATAAAAACTACGCCATGATGACTAAAACTAGGACTAAGTATACTGTTGATTTTGTCAACTTTTGTCAATAAAAACTAGACTAAAATGTTAGGAAGGGACTAGTGGACAAGAGATCCAGTATAAAAAGTCCTTTTGCACTTGGTTGCATGCTGAAAAAAGCAGATCGGCTATTTTCAACAAGTGTAAAATCAGTCATTACGACGGCCTCAAGGCCCGCCAAAACACATTTTAGTCGAGTAAATCTACAGTTGACAACTGTAGATTTAGTCGACTAAAATCGTATGATATTTAGTGGACTTTAGTCGACTAAAACACTAAAGCATTCCAGGTGACTAAAATGTGACCGAAACTAAATGAAAACTATAATAAAGAGACTATGACTAAAACTAAAACAGAAATTTGCTGCAAAAAAACAACACCGCCTCTCAGCTGTGGTCACCATCTTGGATCCCCACCAGAGCTTTGACCTCCACATTAAACACCTCTGCACAGCCTCATTCTGTCACCTTCAGAAACATCGCTAGACTCCGTCTCACACTCACCCTGCCAGAGAGGCCAGAACACTCTCTCCTCAAGAAATATGAAACATATCACACCTGATGGATAATACGATATGGATTATGATTGTCCAATATTAGTAATTTCGATAACTCAGGAAGGACCAGGGATTTCATTTAAGCCCAAATGTAATAACCATAGTTGGGGGAAAATCCATTTACCAGATGTAAAAATGTAATAGAGTACAAATACCCCTTGAAAGTAATTAGAGTACTCAACATACTTACTAAAAAATAGGCGTTCAAAGCCTTATAGCCAATAAATATTTGATTCAGAATATGAATACCTTTTAGCTTAAAACAAATTTAGTTTAGTATAATATTATACCTTAAATGAATAGTTAAAAAGAGTATCCAAGTAAAATTACTTCATGGTAAGAATACCTTGTTAGGAAAAACCCAACAAAATGAATCATTGACACGAAGCAAGAGACAGGCCAGAGGTATAATGCGTTTTCAATGAGCAATCCCATTATATTTGGGGAGAAAGAATGGGGTACAAAGTAGCAATCAGAAAGTTCATCCCACTGGACTGGTTATATACTGTACTGCAGTTTTGTTTTTGGCAGAAATTTTTGATTTAGTTTTAGTCACATTTTAGTCACCTGGAATGTCTTAGTGTTAGTCTAGTCGATTAAATATCATAGGATTTCAGTCGACTAAATCTACATGTGATTTAGTCCACTAAAATGCATTTTGGCGGGCCTTGATACCGTCGTAATGACTGTTTTTACACTTGCTGAAAATAGCCGATCTACAAGCCCACAACAGGCTATTTTCAGCATGCAACAAAGTAAAATGACTTGTACTGGATCTCTTGTCCACTAGTCCCTTCCTAACATTTTAGTCTAGTTTTTATTTGTTGACGAAATTGTCAGTATATTTACTCTTCATAGTAGTCATCATAGCTTAGTTTTCTTTTTTTTCCCCCATTTAGTTTTCATCAGTGGAAAAAGGTAGTTGACGAACATTTTTTTCGTCATAGTTTTAGTCGACAAAAACAACACTGCTGTACTGTACTGGTTATTGTACAGTAATCATGATTCATAACCCTTTGACACCAGGAAGTTATCCTTTCTGTTGCCAATGGTTTACAATAGTGAAGACATCTGTAGATCTTCAAATGGTGAGTGCACCAGGGCTGAAACAGTTCTTCATTATGATAATCTGAAGGTTGCTGGAGAGCCAGCAGGTTTCTCAGAGGATGTTTACCATGACATGTTATACACAGAGAGAGGAGATATGTCAGGCGTCATATGAAGGACGGGGCCATCCATTAAAAACAGGGTGTGTTATCTATTTGGACTGTCAAATCTTCACAGTTTAGACTAGAGTGTTTCGATACACATATGCGTCTCCTCACGCCGAACAAGTACCGTGTATCTTACTTTTGACCTCTGACCTTTAGATCACCCGCCATTTTGAATTATTTGAAAAACAAATCAAATCTATCTTTGATCAAAATGCACGAACATTTCCACACGTGAACTCTGGAAAATATCTACATTTTTTTAAGTGAAATAAATGTATGTTTTATGAGCCAATGAAAATTGCTATTTTGTGAAAATTCTTCTTCTTCCCCTAATACATACATGCAGTGTCACAGGTTGATGAAACTTACTGTATGGTAGAGGATCATGCTAAAGACTCCCACCCGATGCCTTGCCAGATACAACAAAACCTGAAGTTTGCTCTAACAGCTGCTGTTAGACACTTCGAAAAAAACATTATCCCTGAAGGCCAATTTATATTATTTTGTACAATGAGAATAGACAATCTATACGCTCATAGTGCATCTCCACGACATGCTGTGTAAATATTTATATCAATTACTTTATGCATGGGACCAAGCCATCCAGGCTCCTGGTGAATTATGACCATGAACATTTGATTCTATGCGTTAACAAAAAAATAACAATGTCCCGTAGGGTAGGTATACCCTCACACAAAACATGCAGTAATACTATACTAATACTCTATACTGTAATTTGAATCGATTTATTTTCTCCTGTGAAGCAGCTTCGGTTGTGAGAAATGTGCTATATAAATAGAGGTTGATTTGATTTGATGATGGAGGGGAAAGGAACTGGTTGGAATAACGTGTTCCTTCCATGCACTACGTACTACCAGGGAAACTCCCCACCTGTCAGGTGATAAGAAGCAGCCTGCTCACTCCTCATGCATCAAAGGAAGCATGAGCTCAGTGCAGGGCTCTCCCCAGGTTGGCAGAGGGAGAGTAGCACCCAGGATTACAGATTACAAAATCGTGTGATATATATATATATATATATTTTTAATAATCATAAAATAAAACTAGCGGCCTGAACCTCTAGTTAAATATTTCAAGTACAAAAGGAGAAAAATGTACGGTGCTAAATTGCCCTACACTAGTGGCATTGTGCACAAGCCAAGGCCAATGATTGATCCGGTGGTTTATGAGATTAGCTCCAGAACTGACAGACACACACGCACGCACGCGTGTGCAGTTGTGCACAGACACACACACACACATGCACAACCCACCCAACTCGACGCCCAGCCTCCTGCAGTGCCACGCCATAAAAATCACAAACGGCCACACTGATTTAAATGCCAAGCTAACCTTTTATTGTTTGGGATCAGACTCACTTTCCACTCGGCACATCACTCCCTTGTGTCCTCTGCCAGACGCATGGCCAGTTTCGACAGGTCTAGGGCGGTTCTCCAGATGTGCTCGTCGTGACTCACTCAGTAAACATCTAAAGAGTTGTGTCTTAAAAACACAAAAAGGGTGGCTTCACACACTGATAGCCGTGTGTGATTATGTATTAGGATGCAGAGTAAAAACCAACGTTTCACTCAGTAAACATGCCTTGCCAAGCCATGAGGCCATAGGGCCTATCTCCTGTTTCTGTAGCGCGAGGCAGCTTGGTGTACAGTTTAGCCCTTGGACATGACGCTAGTATGGCGCAGGGACTTACCCCCCAATCCAACCCTTGATGCCGAGTACCAAGCATGGAGCCACCGAGTCTTTGGTATTAGATCCGGCCGGGGATCGAACCCACGACCTCCCAGTCTCTGGGCGAATAATCTGGATATGTGCATGTATAGGTAGATAATAACCTGTCCAAAATAGGGACACCAAGTTCAAAGTGATAAGAAAGAACTCGGCTGCACAGCTGCCGACACCGATGTCACTCAAAAGGTCAAATAATGGCCTATAGGATGCATCGGCCTGGTTGTGATTAGAAGGGTTATATAAACAGTGGAAGTTAAACTTCTCTCACCAAACTCTCTCCAAGCCTTCGTAGTACATCCTGCACACACTGCTCCCATGCCTTAGTCTCAGCATGGCTGCCTTGCCGCAGGACATCGTGATGGGAAGCCGAGGGGAGGGATAGGATCTTTTGAAGTGGTTCATGCAGGAGAAGACGACAATCCGTGTGGGCGTTCGGCACCATACCACCACCTCACTGAACACCGTGTAGAGTCACTGCGGGCACAGAACAGACTGGGGGACAGAGAGAGAGAGAGAGGGGACGCCGTGGACTCCCATCGGCACTGACAAGGCGCAGCGGTGCAGTGCTCATTGCGCGCTGTACCATGGCATTGAGCTGAGCAGGAGCAGCATGGCACACTGTACTGTATATGGTTTCTTTTCACTTGTTACCTCCTCTATAATGAATTCCTGTTTCGACTATATATAGGAGTGTATATTTGTACGTCTCTAAAAGTTTTGATGAATTGAAAATCGTGGGCCCTATTGTAAACAAATGTAATCAATCAATCAATCAATTACACGCACGCACATGGATTGATCAAAAACAAGCATCATGTTCACAGGTGCCGTGTGTCAACAGCATGAATTAACATAGGAATGACCATGGATTTTTTTTTTACCTATATTTTTATCCCACGATGTTGTAACCCATTTTTCACCTCTGTGTCAATTTTCTAATGTGATCCTGGGCTCTACACACCCTCCGCCAACCTGGGGAGACTTGAACTTAATGCTTATGGATAATCCTAACAAGCCTGCGAAAGACCTGGCTGTAAGATGCTCCTCCAAGGTAGCTATAGCTCTCTTGTCATTGCTTGTTATGTGCTGGAGATCGGGGTTCGATTCCAGGCTCATTAAAATTGCGTACCACCAAAAATAAAATCACTGCTGCTCCACTGACAACGTGCCGAGTCAGAGGTGAAACATCACACTAGAAGTAGGGACACGGATAGTCTCTCCACTTCAGCATGGCAAATGATGTGACACTCACACTCTCACACACACACACACACACACACACACAATCACTAAACCCTAGGTTGTCTGGAGTTCACCAGTCGCCTACAAATCTGAATTCATCCTAAATAGCTCAACACTGTTATTCTCGGGCAAAACCATAATACTGATACTATATAGCCTATATTGTGACATCAATTTAGTCCGCACTCCTGTCATGGTGCATTTGCACATTATTAAATTTGTCCTCTGCGTTTAGCCATCCTTACTATTAGCAGCAGTACAATGTACGATTTGTGATGTTAAGAGAGGATGCAGGACCTGAAGGCGTTATGCTAGAACCATAATGAATTGGAGGAGATGGACTTCCACTCTGAGCCTCTGCATCCAAATGAGCTTCATTTTATAGAAGCATCGATAGTAATGGACCAGAACATTAACTTGCATCCGCCATAAAAGGCAAAGCCTCCACAATTTAATGTAATCTCATTGGCAAGTTGTCCCGGCTCTTTGTCCTGTATACATGTTTACATTCACTGATATAAACTGCCAGCCCGACACAACATCACCCCAATTGGCGTAACAATATATTTGTATTATTATTCATGCAAACCATGCTAATGTTTCACCACCAGGTGGCCCACTTGTGCTATGGTGTGATTATAACTGAACAAGTACAGCAATAAGAAGATGGTCTTGAAAAGCTGTACCTGTAAGTATGGATGGGTACAATCACACATTCCAGGCATCTTTACAATGCAGTTTAGACTTCCATACAGTACTTCATATCAAAGTACTACTCAAAACATCCATCTAGATAGATATAACTACACTCGAGTATTTGGGTCCCATATTCAGTATTTTGCAAAGATTGGCATAAGTCAATAAACCAATTTTACCCTTGTGTCACAACAACATGAATAATTTGAAGTGATATGGGTGTATGTTTGTTACTTAAGCACTCTGCAGGTCTTAAGATGTACAAACTATAAAAAAGTGCCCAGGTCTCCACCAGAGGCAGGTCACGATGTGGTCTCCTGGTGGCGCTACAATAGGCCAATGTGAAAAGGGTGACATTTGTTCGTATGCCTTGGATGGCAATTGGATGATTTGAGGCATTTTGTTCCAAAAATGTGTTTTGAAAAAAATCCACCTGTTGGTGGCACTATAACAGGCCAATGTGAAAAGGGTGGGATATAATATTCCTCAGCCTAGTAGGAAAGTTTGTGAAAGATTTCATGTAAATTGCACGCTGCGTTCCTGATTTGAGGCTTTTTGTTCAAAACGGGCCAATTTGGGGCAGAGGTTCATCGTTGGCATCCAGGGAGTGGTGTGTGCAAAATTTGGCATCGACCGGCTTAAGTACTTTTCCTCAAGAACGCCTACAGGCGGCAAGCTTTTGGCATTTCGGGACGGGTCTACTATGAGGAAAGGCTCTGTGGAATTAAATAAGCAGATGGAGAAATGTTGCTGTGGTGGTAGTATGAAGTATACTCTCTGCTTCCCCAGTGCATTTTTGAGTGAAACTACTGTACACGTACATCACCTTAAGGAGAGAATGAAAGAGAGGAAGAGAGACTAAAGGCTAATCCATCGCGCAAAATAAAAGTGTCACGTGGCAAAAAATTGCCACGGCACGTGTCGGGAGTGTACAGTAGGATGAAGTATGAACCTGGCTTCAGACAGATGGGACTGTGATGTTACTGTATGTACTGTAGGATGCACTGGAGCAGGGGACGTGCACACATACAGTAGACATTAAAGGGGGCTCCGCGGCCCCTGCGCTTTTAGCCGTCTGTAAAAAAATAAACTGCCCTCTCCAGACCACGAATGCAGCATTTTACTACACGGTGGAAGAAATGCGAATGCCACTCCTTTCTATGCCATTATACCGGAAGGCAGCATTCAGGAGAATAGCTTTCTTTCCCCCCCGATGTCTCCTCAACTTGGAACGCACCATAGCTGATCTACAAGCTCTCAACGCGCTGTGCGCTGCGACGCGTTGTGAGCTTGTAGATCAGCTATTTTTGTTCAAAAGTGCCCCCTTACTGAGATACCAGCCCCTGCCCCTCCCTAGCACTCTCTGTAAAGTCCCTGCACTGGAGGTTGAGTGGTCAATGAAACTAGTGTGTCACAATTGTAATCCATTGCTTTGACTTCTCTAGACAAGGGACTAAAACTTCTAAGTAATGGCCGACGGAAAAATAAATCAGTTTTTTCCAACGTCGAACCACAATCCCCCACGGGGAAAACGTGCCGCCCCCTATTCTCTGAAACGTTAATGTACGCCCCCCCCCCCCCCCCCCTGGATCCGGTGGTCCCTGATAAATGAAAGCACGTTCCTCGGTGGGTTTCTGGCAATTTGGATGTAATGCTGCAGCCTTCATAACACTTGCACTTGGGAGAAGACCAGATAATGGCCTCCTGCATCGATATAGCACTCATCTGACTGAAAGGACGCCGCTTCAAATATTGCTGCCGTCGGACCAAAAACCCATTGCTTATGTTGTTATTTTTACAATCATTTTTGATAAAATAAAGTAGATTTTCACCAATGGCAGTAGCCAATATTTATCTGTTGTTGATAAGCATCAACGGTTAATGTTAGGACCCTCTCGAGAACGGTTATTCCTAAATAAAGAATTTCAATATATATGATGGTGTATTGGTTATCTGCAGACTACCAAGCTGGCACAAAAGGGGAACTAATAATACAAAACAATAAATAAACAAATATCCCGTAGCGGACAACAATATCCAATATCAGTGCATCACTTTTTTTTTAACGTAGTGAAGATAACTGCTCTACAAGCGTGGGTCACTGTGAGCTTGTGATAACAATGAATTTATTTATATAGCACTTTTAGCTTTGTGGATCTGCTATTTTCAATACTTTTGTGCAACACTCGTTGACATAAAAAGTTTAAATAAGTGTTTATAGTACAATGATTGATTGATCACTATAGGCATTTAACTACAGCTCGTTTTATTTATTTGAAAAAAGGTTATTGCAATATCTATACATATCCAAACTGTACATAAACAAGCAAAACTACATTTAGTGGTTAAACAAACCCTATTCTGATTTCCCATAGATTCACACGTTACTTGGCATTTCGCTGCTGTCAGACATAAAACCTCATATCTGCAACATTCCACTTTTCATGTCCTTATTTGAAAATGAACGTCCTACTTCTACTCTAAAATCCGCACACCAATTGGAAGGTCTGAGGAAGGGCTGCGGCCCGAAACGTTACCATTCAGTAAAAGATATTTTGGGAGCATAAATTGGTGTGCAGATCTTTTATTTCTTCTTTATGACTTTATTTTGATCCAGCACCCCAGCCTATAAGGTATAGAGGTGTGTGTCCTTTTTGTGACTGTTTGTTCAGCCTCCTCTACTACTTCTACTACAGTCAATGTCACACAACGGTAGCAAAAATAGCTGATATACGTACAGTATGCATCTGCCATCTTTGAACATTATTTTCAAGTGAAATTGAAAAGCGGTTAAGTTGTCATACAAGGTTTCCACTCGACAGCGACGGTTGCACATTCAACAACCTGAAGTAACAACGAAAATAAATGACAGAGGGGTAATTAACACAAACAAAGGACAAAAAGGACTGTAAGGACTTGGAGCGTGTGTGTGTGTGTGTGTGTGTGTAGTCGAGATCCGCACTGTCCATGTTTTTAGGTGGGTTGGGACAGTGGTTGAACGCATTGTTGCCAAGTCTGCTTATTATAAACAACTTCTGGTCTAGTTTTCTGTATAGTCGTTTGTTTGTGAATATTTTTGTATCTAAAGTGTAATTACTTATGTGGGCTTTGCTCCCTTATGTTATTTTCGAACCCGGTGGCTCTAAAACCTTTTCATGTCGTTTAATTAAAAAGGGACCAAGATTAGTGTTAAAAAAAAGAAGAAAAAATAAAACGTCAATATATTGTTGTGTATAATAATTGTATAATTCTACATTTTCCCAGTTGTAAAATAATCACATTTTCTCTCTTTTGTGTTTTTTTCTTTCTTTTTTTAAAAAAACAGGCTGTGGAAAGAAGGCAATAACTTGGAACACAACGCAAATATTTATCTGGAATTAAACCTAGATATTACTATAACTTTGTAATGCTATATTAACTGCGCGCGCGTGCGTGCGTGTGCGTGCGTGTGGGTGTGTGTGTCTGTGTGTGTGTGTGTGTGTGTGTGTGTGAATCATGCAGCCTTAGTGGGGTTGTCTGTTTCTCTCCCTAGGTCCGGCCCCGCTGGCTGAGTGGTGGTGCAGCGTGTGTTGCAGATCTGGTAGCAGGTCTGTCCGTCTCCTGCTGTGTACGCAGAGAGACACAGGCTGAGCCACGGACGCTTTGCTACCGAAAGACAGAGAGAGAGAGAGACACATGGAGGACAATTAAAATAATGTTTCAACTCCACCTGCATCGGTGTAGGGTTAGAAATGAACAGGTGATGTATAGTACCGCAACTACCGCATACTAGACCAGTGGTTCACACATGTTTTAGATGGAGACCTGAAAGAGTCATTTGAGTCCCCCCCCCCCCCTCCCGCCAGCAGCAGAACTAGTGAAATTATCGACAAGCTTAACCCCTTTAGACCATTCTGAGAATGCGTTAAAAATCCTTTTGAAGGCAATCCATTTTCTGAAAAACCTCAGTCAGTGGTGCTCAATATTTCATGTCAATTGGCCACCGACCCCCCATCTGTAATTCCAGGCGGAACCTCTCAGAAGCAAAGATTTTTTTTTGTTAAAAACGTTCACTCTGAAAGAATATTATATTAAAAGATTTGCACCACATTTTCATTTTTCAAGATAAAAAAAATAATAGCATACCTACAAGCTACCGAGTGCCGCGCTATGAGCTTTCAATAGCTAAAGTATGACAACGTGCTTAAAGTGAAAATGAAAAATAAGTTTTTCACACTTTTAGACCATATCTGTGGTCATCATAGGGGCATACCTAACAATGGCTGCCAAAGAAAATTGGCAAATTCTCATTTGTGTGTGTTTTTATACCAAAAGTCCATAAGAATATTTGTTTAATTACTTCCTGAAAACGAAAACGTGCTGCGTGATGACGTGTCTATAAAAGCCAATAAAAATGAAGCTCACCGGTTTGATTCCCATTGCTTCTTTGTTCTCCTCCACAGCTGGTTTTTAATCTCATTAAAGATGACATCCAAACAGTGTATTACTCGTTTTAAACGTAACCATCACACTAAAATATGTATATATAGGTTGTGTTACTGTAGGTTAGAAATAATCCGCTGGCTTTTCCCCCACGTCTCCGTCACTTTGTTTACAAACGTGCAGGAACTCACGGACTTGCACCGTTTCTCTACGAGGGGTGGACCAGTGGACCACCAGGGGTCCAAATGGACTCTTATGGGTCCATAAACTCTGAGATGGTTAAACTAGTTATTCTAATTGGCAGCCTATATTATAATATAGTCTTGCATAGACCCAGACGACTATTACACAATCTCCTGAATGCTATATATAGTCTGGAACGACACCTCCCGGAAGCCAAGAACCGAAGCTGTCTCTCCACCAGGCCGAAGGCCAGGGGGGAGTACAGTATGTTTTGCACCCTGTCCGTGTGTCCGTCTGTCGCTATGCACCATCTCTATAGTCATGTCGGTCAACTAAGACGAAAATTGTCTCTACACAGCACAGGGCCTTAACTTGTGATCCTCCATCAGGTTGCTCGGTTTCTTTCCCCTGCAATGAATTCACGTTCCACGAACGGCTGGAAGCTAATCGTGACTCCTTGCCCGCTAATGGGAGAGAGAGAGAACTTGCTGCTGTTTGTCAATATGCTTCATTAGCGACGGCACAGATTTACGTGAGGTTACACATTCTGTCCTTGGGACCGCTGCACTTCTCTTCTGGCCTGTGATGAAGAAAGGAGCGTCTTTCTATTACAGCCCTGCCATCAATAGCAATTCAACACCACCATAGGGGATGTCGAGAGGCTGAAATGAGATTCTCCAAGACAATAGCTCAATCATAATAAACTCATGCCAGAATGTCAGACGGTGATGTCAGTCTTTAAGCCAATTAGAGCCTGAACCATGACAGATTTTGTGATGAGAATGCCAATCCCCGATTTTGACGGGCTTGCCCATATTTTGTCAGAGAACGTGATTGAAACGTTGATTAAAGTTTCTATTTGAGAACATGTAACTAAGCTTTTACTTGTGTCCGGCTGGTAGAGCTCTCAGCTTCGGACCATAAGGTCATGGGTTCGATCCCAGGCACTGCCAACTCAGCGTATGATTGAGTATAGTGAGGCTTTGGGTGTGCCAAGTCGTACGATAAGCACTGGGAGCTGATGTCAGCCGTTAGATGTGGTACTCAAACCTCAGCATTCCGTCTCCCAGAGGTCTAGGGCAGCGGTACCCAAACGTTATTTGGCCATGCACCCCCTGTTACCTCCTGACCTTTAGCTGACGCACCCCGCAGCGCCAAGTCTCGAAGTATTTGGCCAACAATTATAAATGTTTTAATATGTTTTATGGCAAATAAGAGAGACATGCAGCTGTTGTATACTCCCGCAGCTGCTCTATACGTCTCCTTACAACAGTGGTTTACCGGATTTTGCCATTTGTGCTACAGCATAAAACCACCATTACCCTTTTCATATGGGGCACTAGAAGGTGTTCGCGCACCACAAGGGGTGCACGCACCACAGTTTGGGAACCACGGGTCTGGGGCATTGTAGCGGGGATAAACTCCCGCGTTCTCAGCCGATACAATAAGCCTCTCCCACCTGCTTACTTATAACTTTTAATTGAATCACTTATGCCATCATTTCTTTTTAACTTCTGAAAATGTTATCCTATAATGACGTGCCCAAATAGGCATGCCAGGTTGAAAACAGTTGGCACACATCTGCTGATACTGTACTGACGTGAAATAATTACCAAATAATCGGCCCGTTCTATCCTTTCAGTCTCCTGTTGCTGTATCAATATCCCATTCCGGGCTGCAGTACGGAACACTTTGTCCGCTCGCGAATCGATAAAGTTTTAATTGCCTCTTTAAAACGTCCACACAGAGTTATCTAGATAATACAACTGGATTACAATACAACAACTGGATAACCTTGATGGCTGCCCAATAACCCACAGACCAACAGTCAGAAATGTAGGAATCATTTTTGACTCATCCCTGTCCTTTGTACCCCACAGTAAAAGCCTTTTTCCATCTGCGCAACCTGCGCATTGGGGGGACTGCCATTGGATTGGACTGCCATTGGATTCGTTTTTTTTTTCATGTCATATGAAAGCAGGGAATCATCATAGCTTCAAATTGACATATTGGTTGTTCAGTTTGACCCACCGGTTTTGGAGATGTGACTTATAGAGTAATGTCTTGCAGAAAACAGTGGGTTGAGAAAACAGTCTTGAAAAGGTTCACTTCTGTGGTCTCTAACATTACACCTAGCTACGTGTTTAAGCATTTATTTCATATTTGCTATATTGTCGATTTCAGCTCCGACACTTATTTCAGACATGCTCTAGTATGTGAAGAGTCTGCCTGTGATATTAACAGGCTCTCAGTCAAATCTGGTCACAAATGGCCTTGGACTAGTCCAAAAACCATTCAAGAGACCATGACTAAAACTAAAATCAAAATGTTCTGCCAAAAACAACACTGCTTCAAGGTGCTCCTTCTGAGTTCTGACCTTTAAAGCTCTTGCTCCACCATACAGTACATGTCCAGCTGAATAAAAGCATAAATCCCCCCCGACGACCTCTACGCTCCCAAGATGCTGGAAAACTCACAGCCACATAGCACAATAAAATAACAAGCAGCTAGAGATGCCAACTCGCTAGACATTTTCGAGTGATGCAACCACTCCAAGGAACAGCAATGTCCATGTTCACCTATGTGTCTGTGTGTTCACCAATGAGCACGAGTATGACTATTAGTGCCAGTAGGGGCGCTGTTGTGCCAGAAACAGAGAGAGAGAGAGTGCTGCACTGTTGCCTGCTAATGAGAGAGAGAGAGAGAGAGAGAGAGAGAGGGGGGGGGGGGGGGGGGGGGGTTGCACCACTCAGTTCACACGGGTGTGTTTTTTAATCTAGACTTAAAACCCATCTTTTTTCTCTGCATTATGGTTCCCCCTATAGTTTCAATGAAACCACCATGTTCTCCCTGCTCTGCTCTGTGGTTTTAAAACCCTATGTTGCATTTTCTGAATGTATTTTTACACCTACAGTACCTGTTGATGATTTATAGCCGTGTCCTATCCTATGGTACCTGTGTGTTGTTGGCACATTTCATTATGCTTTACTGTGTTTCCTTTGCTATCGTGTTTTTTGCTGTGTATTGTTGCAAAGTGCACAGAGATCCCTTGGGGTGATGTTGCACTATTAAAACATTCAGACCAGTCTGAAGTGAGTGAGTGTACCGTTACTGTACTGTACTGTACTGTACTGTACTGTACTGTACTGTACTGTACTGTACTGTACTGTACTGTACTGTACTGTCTCTCCTCCCTGGCCTCTGTCTGTGTGTTAGACTGCACAACAAAGGTTCACTTCACCTCACCATATCTTGGTGCACACGCAGATCCGACACATCAAAGTGCGCTGCTCCCGTGCTTGCGGTTATGGTTGGGTTAGGGATTGAGGTTTCGGGTCAATAGTATGTCGGAACTAAAGCCTGTAGCCACCATATCTGTGTACTTGGGAAACATGGCAACCAATCATGACATTATGCTGCACAGCTGCTACTGCTGTAGGTATAGTATGCTGCTTTAACCACTTCAGGTTTATACTAGCGTAATGCATACTACAAATTGATGTCCTTCTCATTCCGAGCTTCGGAAGGGCGGTCCCAGGACTCTGAACACGTGCTGTGTGTCTGAAGATGAAGATAATGCTGACACTCCGAAACGTATAGTTCCGAAAGGAAAGCCTGTTTGCGCGTTAACCTCAACCCCTGGATTTTGCAACCTTCTCATCAACAAGCAAACAAAAATATCCCCACTCTCCATCCTCATGTTAGCAGTCATCCTCTCCGTGTCAAATATCTCAGGCTATTTGAAGCCAATCTCCTGCAGACGGAGATTCCGTCTGTAGCCATCTACGAGTAATGGGCCTATTCCCTGCGGCCATGAATATTTTCATGAGGTACCTGTCACTTCCTGTAATGTCATCTGGTAAATCTCCCAGACACCAAATAAACAGAACATTGATATTTGTATGCCTATAGAATCCCCTGTATTTTTCTTCAAGAGTTTCATTCCAGAAGGTGTGAAGAAGACGCTCGACAAGGCCTGGATGCACTGCAGTGGATTCTAACCTTTCTTTTCGAAGGAATATCTTAAGTCTAGAATGTTTTGTGGACTTACCCGTGCCCGTGTCCTCTCCGGGCGGGCAGAGTGCATCCATGGTCTTCTGGACGATGTTCTGCTGCTCCTGGCTGAAGGCCACCTCCTCCGCCGACACGCTGAAGAACAGCTCCTGCATGGTTGGCGACACCAGGAGAAACAAGCCAAACCAGGTCCATGAAAACAAGCCCACAAGAAGCGACGGTATAGGCCACATGACTGAGCGTCGGATACTTACAGTATTTGAAAATGGACGTTCGCGTTGTAATCTCTTAGATCAGCTATTTTCAAAATGAAATCTTGACAACACACATCTTGTATTGACCAGAAACAATTTTTAGATTTGTGAACAAAATACATATCAAATATATTAAATTGCCTGCCAATGACGTAGAATATGTCCTTTTTTCCAATGGATAATCCTGCCAAACCTATATGTGACAGGTGCCAGCTGAAAGTGCCTCAACTCGCCAGAATGAAATGGTCTAAATGGTCAAAATAAAACCGTTTTTTTTTTTATGTGATTTTCTTTTTTTTTCATATTAAGACAGTTTGAATGTTGAAGAAGGTTTTTATTCCAACAGATTGTTCATTTGGGCAAATTAAACGTATACATTTATATGTCAAAGTAGGCTTGTTTTTTAACAATGTTTTGGGGCCGGAGAAGCGCAGTTCTGAGATTTGCATGTTGTTTTCGATTGGTCCTGAGATCTCTTTGTTCTGAGGTTTCACGCTCTGGTCACTGCCCATTAGCGTGCTTGTGTGTTTATAAACACAGAATTATTCTACATGGCTATAGTATGGAGGAGCTTTTGGGTTATACTTTACAGGAAAATAAACAAAACCACGTAGCTACACGCTCAAATACGCTTCCCAGCCTGGAGAATAGACTTCCACCATCACACAACAACAGGCTAAAAGCTAGCTAGCCTAGTTAGCTAGCTGTCTGTGTGTCGTGTGTTAACAGAGGGACATTGTCTTAACTGCTGAGATGTTGTCATAAGCATCTAAACACATGTTTTCACTCCTAAAATGTATAAAACTAATAATACATGTGAAACGTTGCCCGTTAGTGCTATATTGCTTCATCCATGGAAGAGTGTTGCTGCTTATTCTTGTTCTTTTCCTCCAGCCGCAAAGAGCCAAAATAACTCGTCTTTTCTTTAAATCATAACTCGCTCATTTTTTGCTCATTTAAAAAAATTCAAAATACTATATAAACTACGAAATTCGGGCTTTCATTTTGTATATAGATCGTTTGTGTAGGCCGTCTCTACGAAACGGTATCAAGTGAAAAGGAAATGTCGTTTTGTGTAAAAGATCGTCAAATATATGGCCGTTAGTACTGTTAATTCAACATCCGGTGAGGGGAGGATACGGATTGTGTATGGAAATCAGCGCATACATTGGGTGGGCTTTAGACCGGATGTAAGCCACATCCACTAAATGTACACTAAATAGAAATAGTAGACCTGCATAAAATGGTGTGGCCTACTGCAGCTATTTACAACCAGGTAGTGTATAAGTGAAATTGAACACTTAAATTAGTATTTAATACTTGAATACTTATACTTAGTATTTAATACTTAGTACTTTCAAAAGGGTTTATTGGGGCACCTTACAAATTGCATTGTTTGTTTAAACATGTCAGTGTTTCTATATTGCACTGTTGACAGCTAAAACGTTCTAAGGTGGTCATTGTGGGTGGAGTTAAGTACCTCAACCTTGCAACTCCCTCTGTATAGAAACACATGTGGAAGGCACCGGCATGTGGTCGTAAAACTCCTTTCACCGCGAGAGATCTTGAATGGGCTCCAACTATGGATCGCAGCGAAGATGAATATTACTATTTAACAGCGAGTAAAAATACATTGATGTCAATTACGGCATTAGATTTCGACCACATAAGGCAATTCATGTTCTGTATTCATTTCTGACTTCAGCATGCCTCTCGTTTGGAATATTAACGCTTCTAGAGAGACTTTAGCGTGACCAGCGCACGGTAAGAATGGAACATTATGTCTCCTGGTTTTGGGGGGGGGAACGGAAGGCGGGGCATTTCAGTATTTTCCCATGAAGGACCTTTGCATCATGACTTGAAGTTAACAGCTTAATTTCCGTCTTTAAATCCTCCACTAAGTGTAATAAGCACTACTACCCAAATAAGCACTACAACTTGAGAAACAATCCTCCCATAACAAACACAACCACCAACATTTACAAGCAACTTTACATAAAAACAGGCCCAAAGTCGCTTAATAAGCAGACATGGCAACACATGTCAGGCTTAACCCATTCTGAACGGGAACCCATTTTGGCGTTCGCATCATGTTATGCTTTAGCTATTCGAAAAATAGCAGATCTACAAGCTCGTAGCGCGCCACCGAGTGGTGCGCTCCGAGCTTGTAGGTCAGCTATTTTTGAAAAAACGACTGACATTTTTAGAATCTGATCTCAGGTCAGAATGGGTTAATCAGACCAGTGTGTGTCCAGTGGAAACCTCGTATGAATCTGATCTCAGGTCAGAATGGGTTAACACGCTGGCACACAAGAGCAAGGACCTCACGGAGGTCTAATGGTCTATTTATCCGTCTCTGGCCTGCATGAAGAGTCAACAGTCATCAGTACGTGTTAGTCGGCCCCTTCTTCAGGGCTTGATATTTGCACTGAATCTCAATTAGGGGTGGGATTACCGTCCACTCCCCAAGTCAAACACTGGCATATTCACACGGCACGGCTTAACCCATTTTGGCGGCGGGAACCCCTTTTGGTGTTAGCATCATGTTATACTTAAGCTATTGAAAAATAGCAGATCTACAAGCTCATATCTACGAGCTTGTAGGTCTGCTATTTTTGAAAAATCGACATAGAAACATAGCTTTTTCAGAAAACTGTCAGGTTGTAGAAGACATTTTTAGAATGTGATCTCAGGTCAGAATGGGTTAAAAGGAGCACTTCACCCATTTTTAAGCCACACTAATGCTCATTATAAGATGTCACCATGTCTATTTTGTCTGTGAACAGTCCAGAAACCTGCCTTTTTTTGTTCACATTAACTGCCAGGTATTCATTCATTCATTCATCTGCCACTGCCAGTGTTTTCCAGTGAAGACCTTTATTTTGAAGGCCCGCGGAACCCGATACGTGAACCGTAAAACGTAAACAAACGCTGTGTGTTGAGTGACGAAAGATCGTACTTTCAACCGTAAAATAAATGTAACCGCAGATTCTTTTTTTTCCCCCCGCAGAAGCACAGAAAAAAACTAAACGACCGATGGCACTGGAGATACAGATTCTGTGACTACTACTTGAAAGGTATAAGGGGAAGAAGACAAAATCGCTGGCAGTTGGCAAGTTCATGCTTTCCACAAGATTGATCGCATATTTTGGCAGGTCACCAATTTCACCGTATAACCCTGTAGGCATTATGGAGGAGGGCAAACTGTTTGAGCCGGACTCAACCTTTTGACTCTGACCTGCCCTCTGTAGTGGATTTACTGTTCCATTTTGACCTGAGATCAGATTCTAAAAAAATGTCTTCTACATCCCGACAGTTTTCTGAAAAAGCTATGTTTCAAAAATAGCAGACCTACAAGCTCGTAGCGCGCCACTCGGTGGCGCGCTATGAGCTTGTAGATCTGCTATTTTTCATAATGCATGTGTAACTTACAGCGTCTCTGAAGAGCAGGGCCTCCAGTGTGTCCGTGTCATCCTGCAGCACCAGCTTCATGACCAGGACGTACCGCAGCAGCTGCACCCCGATCGCTGCACGGAGAACAAGGAGGAACAGAACCATTAAAACCTTTAAACTCCGGTGATTTAACACCATTTAGACCCGACACAAGATTCCCATGTTTCTATGTGTCAGTGGTACTCAAAGGACTCCATGTCAAGGACCGCCAGAATTATATGTGTAATTGGCCTTCGACCCCCACCTGAAAATATGTTGTTCCAGTGACCCCCCCCCCCCCCCCCCCCATGAAGCAAAGCTTTGAGTTAAAATGTTCGCTGTGAAAGAATATTATATTCAAAGATTTGCGCCACATTTTCACGATAAAATAAATAAAATAGCAGACCTACAAGCCCAAAAGGGGTTCCCGCCCCAAAATGGGTTAACCGAGGATAGGATATACGTAGGGGAGGGGAGAGTAGAGGAAAGCAAAGGAGAGGAGAGGGGAGGAGATGAGAGGAGATGGGAGGGAGGAGAGGAGATGAGAGAAGATGAGATGGGAGGAGAGGAGAGGAGATGGGAGGGAGGAGAGGAGAGCAAAGGAGAGGAGAGGGGAGGAGATGAGAGAAGACGAGTTGGGAGGACAGGAGAGGAGATGGGAGGAGAGCAGAGATGAGGGTAGACCAGAGGAGATGAATATTTTACAACCAACCAAGTGCTGAAACAGGAAAAAAAATCAGAGTTCCTCTCTGTGATTTTGTGAAAGGCAAAGCGTTTTGACACACAATGTCGATGTCCATTTTTCAGAGTCCGAGGCCATCGATTACCTATTAATAATAGGTTTTAAAAATGTGTATACCAAAATAGAACATAAAAAAAAAAAAAAAAACACAGAACTACAAGCACACAACTTGCTTCGAACACGTTGAACATATTCTCCAATAACTATAAAAATCGGCACACACAAGCTTCATGGAGGCCAACACATGCTCCTTCCGAAGTATTAGTGTCACCCACACATGTCTGATTCACTGGACCAGTTCTATACAACACCTTTCCAAAAAATTACAAAATCATGGAAAAGTTGGTTTATTTCCATAATTCCACTCAAAAAGTTTAACGTACATAGATTATAGATTCAGTGCACACACACACAACGTAAATGATTTCAAGTATTTATTTGTTTATCTTTACACAATTTTGGCTTCCAGCTCACGAAACCCGCCAAGCCGTAGGCTCACCCCACAGCCCCCAAGGATGCACACGGAACGATACAGACTCTCTTTCATGCCAACTGCTATCAGACTATACAATGTGAATGCATAAAAACTGCCTCCCCCCCCACATGGCATTATGGTCCTTGGTTGTCCTGGTCTTGTGTGATTATGTCCATTTGTGTCTGTGTTGTGTTCTTCTGTCTGTCCAGTATAGTTTTAGCTTTTTATGTGTCACATTATGCTGTTGTTAACGCTTCAATTTCCCCTCTGGGATTAATAAAGTATATCTCATCTCATCTATCTCCAAACAGAATTTAAAATAATTTGAATACTGTGTAGAAATCACCATTTACTCGAAAGCAGAGTTTACCAACACCTGCACCGCAAATCATGACTGACTCTGCTTTCTTAAATCCAAGGTCATCGCAAACAGTCTACCAGAATGTTTTAGAGGATGATTCCTTCTGCTGAGGATCAACTGATTTTGGTCTCACTTTAAGCACTTTAAGGCTCCTCCCATGATATTCTAATTCTTTGGAAGGTGCTGTATAGATAGAGGTCTGGCTCTATAGTCTTCTGTACAGCTGAGCTGCTCGGCCTTAAAGACCCAGCAAGGCCAGAGCGGGAGGATCAGGCGTTAACGCCAAAGCCAGCGTGGGGCTCACAGAGCGGAGCAGCCCGGAGGGTTTCTTTAGCCACAACAAGCAGCCGACGGGTGAGGAGAGGAGAGAGGAGAGGAGAGGAGAGGAGAGCGCTGGGCTGAGACGCTGCAGCAGAACAGAACAGAGTAAATGCCAAAGCGAAGCCGACAGGGTAAGAAGCAGGAGAGCGTTTCAAAACGGCATGGAAGTGGCCTAAGCAGGATCAAAGTAACAGGATCAGACGGAGAGGAGATGAGCAGCACATAAATCATCAGAGAGTGACCACGCACACGCGCGACATGTTGCGCGTGTGCGTGTCCGAGTGTGTGTGTGTGTGTGTCTGTGAGAGAATGCACGTCGACTGCTTATGGAGGAGGCAGGTTAACTGCAGTGTAAACAGCAAAATGCCAAGACAACTGAGGTCACGGCGACACACGTGCATGCACATGCAAGCATGCACAGTTGCACACAGACACTCGCAGACAGACGCACTGATCAAAATGGAAGGAAAAGGGACGGACAGATCCAACATTGCCACGCTTACAAGCAGTGGTTCTTCAAGTGGGGTTCTGGTATAATTTTGCAGCAAAATGAGTTAATATCCATCCACACAATCGTATGGGGGCCCCTGGCGCCAAAACAGTTTCAGGTGGGTGACTCCCACATTAATGTGGGAGTCATTGACATGAAAAGACCCATGCATGACCACAGGATTGCTATTTTCGGCAAAGAGATCTGGTGTATATGTGGGGGAGACACTACGGGGGGGGGGGATAACCCTTCCAACCAACCCCATGTTGCCGTTATCAGAATTCATTTTATATTGTACGTCATTTCCATTTCACGTGAAATGTTACGGTTTTTCTTTATCTTTACGAATAGAGAGTTTAATTTGTGCAAACCATTATTATGCACAATTATGCACTTAACCCATTTTGGGCTGGAACCCCTTTTGGTGTTAGCATTATGTTATGCTTTAGCTATTGAAAAATAGCAGATCTACAAGCTCATAGCGCACCACCGAGTGGCGCGCTACGAGCTTGTGGGTCTGCTATTTTTTGAAAAATCGTGAAACCTTTTTTAACTCAAACCTTTGCCTCTGGGGCAGTCCCTGGAACAACATATTTTCAGATGGGTGGCCGGAGGCATATTATTACATATCATTTTTGGGGTCCTTGACATGAAATATTGAGCACCACGGATATATAGAAACATGAGGTTTTTCAGGATAAAAAAAGACATTTCCTCAACAACAATGTTCAGCAATGATATCCAACGAAGCGTATATACAGCACCTGCAGCAACAGACTTCTCATTAATAACTTCCACATCTTCAAAGGGATCTGGATCAGTCATCTTCACTTCAGAACACTGCTTGCATCTGAAATGCACACATAGAAATCACTTACAGTGAGGACTGGAGTACTGCCCATTACACCCACAATGTATGAATAATTGTGCTTAAAAGTTAAAAAGCGCTTCAAGGTAATTTCAAATTTATTCAAGCATGATTTAATAATCTATAAGATTATTAAATCATATTCTCAAATCAGCAGAGGAGAGTATAACTCATGCATACCACGCACACAGCTAGAGATGAGACTACTGATTGATAATTGATTGCTTTATATTTTAGTAATTGAATAATACGTTTAGTATAACGTGAAGAATTCTAGGTGTTTTTTTAACAACTTCACCAATATGTGAATGCTCGTCTTAGTTCCATATTATACCAAAATAAGTTACGTTTTGTCTGCTGGGTACAGTATTAGGCACTTTCAATATGTCTGTTTGTCATTCATTTAGGGCTTGTGAACTTGCACTCAGCCCTCATTTTGTATGTTACTGTACTGTCATTTTATAATGCACAATAATTGTGCATTATAATGAGTAAAATTTAGTTTGAATTTGATTCGTCATATTTTGTAAGTTGTAACTGAAGCTGAATAAACATGATGGGCAACATGGCATTTCAGCATACCTCTAGTCAAATCAAAAGGGATTATTTATTTCACTCCACTACAAATAAAACAAATGTATGATAGAAAATCTTTAATAGTATGTAAGCGTGGATGCCAGTGTTGCGTGCAAGCTCAGGGCATGATGTCGATGATGTCGGAGGTGTGCACAGCTAATGAAGTCACAACAGGCGAATGGGAATTGAAAAATGAAAACGTTGCACCAAAGTGAAATATCACTTGAGAAATGATTTAGCGCCAGAAGTGTTTAACTAATGCATGTCAAACTGGGGCTCCTTGAAATTAAATGGGTTGAGAATCTCTGCTAGAGTCGTAAAAAACGTCTCTTATGGGGGTCCCTGGCGTTATCTCTTCAAATGGGGGCCCGTGGGCTAATTAGTGTCAATTTAGGGGTCCTTGACATGAAAACGTTTGGGAACCAGTGCCACTGCTCTATAGTCTTAATGGAACGGAACAGAGTTTCAACTCGACAGATATATTAGTGTGAACGTTCCCCCGGTGTAATTCAAGTGGATAAAATACTGACCCATAGTATCGCCTCCTCCGCTTCCTTCCGTGGAACAGGAACGGAGCAGAGAGGTCCAACAGCGCCATGTGTCCTTCCAGTGACCTGATGGGGACAATGTGTCGGGGGCCGTCTTCCGTGTGACATATCCGACGTGTCTCCGACAGCGTCGACCCTACAACAGTCGGGAGTGTGAAGTTAACCTTCATTTGAATAAAGCATGTTTCTGTTGGGAGGAATAATCGATAGTAAGAAAGAAAGTAATCGTTTGGGTGAACAATCCCTTTAACCCATTTTGGGCGGGAACCCCTTTTGGTGTCAGCATTATGTTATGCTTTAGCTATTGAAAAATAGCAGATCTACAAGCTCATAGCGCGGCACCAAGAGCCACGCTATGAGCTTGTTTTTTTTTATTTTATCGAAGAACGACTGACACAGAAACATAGCTTTTCCAGAAAACTGTCAGGATGTAGAAAATGGGTTAAGTATCATCCACACGCTGGGGCAACCAGTGACCTTTTAATTATCTGATGGCTTCTCTACCCATTCAGCTATGGCCGCCCCCGTTTACTCTAATTAGTTGGGTGCATTCAACCAAAGTTGTTGGAAAATAAATTAAGTAGAGCACGCCGAAGCAACCTTTTTATAGCCTGAACCATCAGGTTTTCGCTGTTGGGTAAAAAAGTTAAATAAATCAAATTGGAGCCCCTGGTGGGCAATGCACCCAGGAAGATATTGAAGCAGACATTTGGAACGTATACCAGACTTATCTCGCTCAAGTACTGTAGGTTAGAAAAATCAAGAAGCAGGTTTTCTTTTCCAACACAAAAGGATGAAATGTGTGACCTTCTGGCTTGGAGAAGGGCTCTCTAACCTGGCAGGCAGGCAGCCACTGATAAACAGAATGTCACCGAACAGACAAATGACACGAAAATGCAAAAAAAAAAGAAGAAGAAAACAGCTCAAGGGTAAAATTGCAGTGTGCAGTGGTTCTCAACCCTTTCTGCATTAAAAAGTGTGATGCATTACAGTACAGTATATTTGGGGTAGTTATGGACAGGTGCTGTGAGTTTAACCCATTCTGACCTGAGATCAGATTCATACGAGGTTTCCACTGGACACACACACTGGTCTGATTAACCCATTCTGACCTGAGATCAGATTCTAAAAATGTCAGTGGTTCTTCGATTTTTCAAAAATAGCAGATCTACAAGCTCGTAGTCGTCGTCGTTTTCAATAGCTAAAGCATGACATGATGCTAACACCAAAATGGGTGCCCGTTCAGAATGGGTTAAACCAATGATGCATTACTAGTAGCATTTGGTTTGTTATGGACAGTGTGCTGCGCGGATGTCAATCCCAAACCCACGGTCTGGCTGAAGTAAACGTCTACCGAATGTCTGCCTATTTCATGCTTACTGCGTCTCCTTTCCTCTCAACCGGCGAGAGAAAGAGAGAGAGAGAGACAGAGAGAGAGAGAGAGAGAGAGCTGTTCCATATTAACAATAGCTGATGAATTTTCATTCTACTTTTGGCAGCCTTATTTCACCTAACAGTGTGTATGTTGTCTTGCCTCTCTCCAACAAGCACACAAACAGAGGCCAGATGCACATACTGTATATAATAGGGTTGTAACCCTAATGTGTTCAAATACAATGTCCATCTATTTGCCACAGAATCACTGCGTTTACTTATTTATATCCATAATAATAAATATTCCCCTTAAAAAACCTGCCCTATCCACACGTTCCACACATATTTAATGTATTTTCTAAATAGTTACTGTATCGATTTAAAATCATTGAATCGTATCGTATCGCCAGAAGGAACCAATATTTTCCATGTATCAAATCGTCAACCATGTATTGTGGATACTGTATTGTATCGCTGTTCAAATGTATCGTCACACCCCTAGTAGATGGCATTATTGTGAGTAGTGTGCATGATACACAATTCATTCATGATAGCCTTTTACTCCCCAAGATGCTTATAATGCTGTCAAAGGCTTTAATTCAAATAGACTGCTTTCCCAAAACACATCCCGTTCTGCCATCGACCACAGATAAAGCAAGATCTATATGCAACACGCAGCCAAGCACAAAATGACTTGTCTTAGTTCTACTGGAGCTCTTCTCCACTAGTCCCGACTCCATACATTAATTTCGTTTTTATTAGGCCTGCTGCCTGAATAGTCGACTAATCAAGTCCGATTCGGCTGTCAGATCATGCAAATATTTGTTTTGTATGATTTGACTACCAGTCGACCATATAGGCAACATTCAGATTCGTATCAGATTCGACCGCATACATTCTTAGTCGGGGACAGGCCTAGTTTTTAATATGTTGACGAAATTGTCAGTAGGCTATATTTTTAGTCGAGGGGAATGGACACTGCTTAGCCCATTTTGGGCAGGAACCCCTTTTGGAGTTAGCATCATGTTATGCTTTAGCTATTGAAAAATAGCAGATCTACAAGCTCATAGCACGCCACTGAGTGGCGCGCTACGAGCTTGTAGGTCTGCTATTTAAAAAAAATCGAAGAACCACTGACATGGAAACATAGCTTTTTCAGAAAACTGTCATTTTCAAAAAGAAATTTTTAGGTCAGGTCAGAATGGGTTAACTTACCCATCATGAAGACGAGAGCCTTGGCTTCACTAAAGACCCGTCGGGGCATGTAAACGGCCATGGGCACCACCGAGTACGAGCCAGGGATATATCTGACGGGCAGAAGTTCTCCGTCCACAGACGACTGGGCCCACTTCTCCTCACAGGGACCACAGTCCTTCATGGCCGCTGAGAAGAAGCCGGACACCGTGTTGTCGTCTGGAATGTCCTGCCTGAGGTTGAAACAGGGACAGAGGAGAAGTTCACCCAAAGAATGACTTATTTTCTATCAATGACACACTTGTTTCCTATATAACTGTGATTTTGTATATCCTTTCTGTAATGTCCACGCCCTACAATCTGGTGATGTCATCAATTAGTAATTCTCAGCACCTGAGCTGTATTGTTTTGTGAGCTCTTTAAGAGCAAGTTCTTTGTCTGTGAAAATCATATAGCACTGACGAAGGTCTTGGGACCGAAACGTTTGCTTTTTGATTGCACCATGAGCACAGAGCACCATGAGAGCATGATAAAATACAATAAAATATATTTTTCTAAGTCTCAGTCTAAGGATTTTTACTTATTTTTCTATACGGTGAGCGAGTCTTTTCCCGTCAAAGTTTCCCTTATGTTTTTGAGACCACCGCTACTATAGTAAAGTTTGAAAATAATGACGAAGAAAGGCGCAACAGTTTTCTCAGTGCTTCACTATCACACCCCATGAAGCCTTGATTTAATGGATATTGTTTTGTTTTTGTCGCATTCCTGAGTTAATAATTCGATGAACGGATGGCTGCCTAACGTCCCCTACCGGATAGACTCAAAACAATCTCCATGGATTCAAGGCTGTGTAATTGATAGAGAATAATTCATATGTTGTTATATCAGTGGTGCTCAAAACCTTTTCATGTCAAGGACGCCCGAAATTGTATGCATTTGGCTGCAAACCCCAATCTGAAAATATTCTGTTCCAGGGACCCCAAACACAATGATTTGAGTTATGTTCACAAAATAAATCTTGCATGCGCGCACACGCACACACACACACACACACACACACACACACACACACACACCGCAGAACCAAAGTGATGCGCTATGTAACAAAGCTGTAGCATAATGTTAAATAATAAATATGCAACGATGAAGTCCCTTTGACAAGACAATGATGAATGAAGCAATACAATCTCAAGTCATTGCAAGTACATTTTCACGCCGTACTAAAAGTAAAGTTAAACATGTCCCCACCCAAAACATACTTTTTCTACGCTAGGTATATCGTTTAGAGAGATGAGCCGAAAACCAAGCTTGTTTTCGGTCTAAAAAGAATTATCCGAGATATTAGCGTTCTAAAATCTGCGTCCCCATAGACAGCATAAGACCAGCGGAGGGATTTTTTTCAACGGACTGCTACCGGAGTGCTATATGAACGCATACAGGACACAATTGATCACCGTAATGCATTTATATTAAAATAGGCATCCAAAGGCGATCTCGGTGCCTGTGGCCTTTGGAAAACAGGCGCCAAAAGGCGATTTTGGTGCAGGTGAGTTAACTATCTCTTTACCTTTCGTCAGAAAAGGCACAAATTAAATCCGAAATGTGGATGGCAGAAGATCCACCAAGGACAGCAATCCTAGAGTCCGACTAATTTCAACTGCTTTGCACTGTGAATATATTTCCAATCCCATAGTTGGAGCGGTGGGGCGTTGCTATAGGAACCGGCCCAATGTTAAAGGCTTCCGTAGGCATCAATCAACCATTATATAGACGGAGTACACGTTGGGGTACACATGACCTGGGATATGACGCCACCTAGCGTCGACGTCCGTACATATACGTACCTGGGGGGGGAAAAAAGAGTTACAGGTTTTGGCTGTCAATTAATTCCATAATATATTTATTTATTCATTCTTAAACTTCCCGTTTAATCTTGAGAGACAGACTTCTTCCGAACACACTAGTATTCTTCCACTCCCCCCCCCCCCCCCCCCCCCCCCAGAATTTCACAACCTGATACAATAAATCGCGTCACATTGTGAGCTTGTAGATTGGCTGTTTTCAACATTTTAAAAGGTTTTAAATTGTATTTAATTATTTTGTAACGGTAAAGTAATGGTTTTGGACATACAAGTGATGGCTTATAGTAGAGGACAGAGTACAGCAACGTGCCTCATGGTTTTCAAGACACTCAAGGAACCAGTGCCCATGTACCTGTCAGACTACATGAAAAGAGTGAGAAAAGCCCACCAAAGGGAGCTCCACTGATCTCATCCCCCCCCCTAGATTCAACACTTTACCAACTGCAAAACCGCCATTTAAAGAGCAACCTGCCTACAATTTACAACTGGACCTCGACTTCTAGCTTGCCAAAATAAATGACCCCCCCCACCCCCACTGTTGGTTCTGTAAATATACGATGTCTTGTATAGTATTGTTTGTCTTGATGAATTGAATACACACACACAGGACCACAATGGAAACGACTAAGCTTTTTGTGTTCTCCTTTTAGCATTATTGGGATGCACCTGGTCGCGGATGCAACGCCAGTGACAGAGAACTCTGGAGGACCCCAATACCCTGGAAAGGGTGTAAGGCATAAGTAAGTAGGTTTTAACTTATTGCATGTAATATTATTTCAACAATATTGTATTGAAAATATATTTTTAATTGTTGTTTTTAATTGATGAAATGTTCTATCATATTTTTTTAAAGGGGCTTAGGATCTACTAGGATCGCTGTCCTTGGTGATCCTCAGCCATCCAAAGTTCGGATGTCATTTGTGACTTTGTACCACATCGCTCCCGACATGTAAACGTTTCTGGCGAGAGGTAAACGGCGTGCGCTAATGCTAATGATAGCAAATGGTTGCAGCGAGTGTGTGCCGGGAGGAAACAGATCCTGTTAAAGTGGACGCAGGTGGTGGCACAGCTTAACTACATTTATGCTAACAGCTAGCAGCAAAACAAAAGAGTTAAGAAAATGGTCCCCGACCCACGGTTCGGGAAACAGTGGTCTCACGTACATGGTTTTACACTTGTCACAGAAGAGTTTGAGTGACTGGTAGAGTCTGGTAGGCTGGTAGGACCGCAGTGGGACGCGGACATGGAAGACCCCAGACGGTTGGCGTTGCTTCACCTGAGCCAGAGTCATCTGTTCCACCGTGTGGCTGCAGGTTGTCACTGCAAGACAAAACACCAGTCAAACACGTACTGCACACAGGGCAGCTGGGCAATTCTCCCCTCCAGCAAGCATCATTGAACCAATAACCAACTTTGAACACCAGCATCCATATTCTGGGGACATTAGCAAAAATTAGCATATAAATGCTATTTTGGGCAATGGTATCTGGTGTATTAGGAAGAAAACGGCCCACCCACCTGACCACTTAACAGTTAAGTGGTCAAATAGATGCATGGGCCAGACTTTTCAGAGCATGTTTCTTCTTCGAGATCTGTTCTTACTTAGATCAATGGAACGAACATAGTATATAGCAGGGCTATTCAACTGGCGGCCCGCGGGCCAGATCCGGCCCGCCAAGCAATTTGGACCGGCCCGCGGAAGATTTCCAAAAAAAATGATTTTTTTAAAAAATATTATAATTATTAAAAAAATATTTTTTTAAATATATAATTATAATCATTACATATTTACTTATTATACCGGAATGGTCGGAACAACCATAGTACGTTCGCCATTTGTACACAGACATAATAATCATAATTCTATATATCCGACATTCACACCAGCAAAGCGCTGGTAAAATAGCATGTTAAACATCTTCTGGGAAGGTAGGTGGCGCCGTGCAGGCGGTATGCAGTGCCATGCACCCAAACGACAGAAGAAAAAGAACGCTCTGAGCTCTCCTTCCTGCACGTGAAATCAAAAGAAAACAAACATTGCATCCCACCCGGCTTGCTCCCACTGTGTGGTGTGTAGTGCTGTGTAACCATGTCGCTATCGAAATTGAAAAAAAGAAAAGTTGATTCAGAAAATCGCCAGTTTAATATCGAGTGGACCGAGAAATATGCGTACATTGAAACTCCCGAGGGCAAACCAATGTGTTTGCTTTGCAACCAAATAAATGCTGTTGCAAAGGAATATAACCTGCGGAGGCACTTCAACACTACTCATCATGACACGTTTGATAAAAACTATCCACCAGGTTCAGATTTGCGCAAAGAAAGGATTAAAAAGCTGTCTGAAAGCTACGAAAAAACACGGCGTAACTTCACTCGGGCCTGCACAGTACAGGAGAAAGCAACTGCAGCATCTCTCCGTGTGGCATGGATCCTTGGCAAAAAGAAAAAACCATTCACAGATGCTGAGATGATAAAAGAATGCATACTGGCCGCTGTTGAGGAGGTGGTAACGGAGGATAAAGTGAGAGAGCAAGTGATGTCATCTATCAAGTCAATACCCATGTCAGATACAACAACAGCGAGAAGGATAGATGTTTTAGCCACAGACGTTTTTGAAACTCTTTTGGGTCAATTGAGGAAAGCTGCTGTAATATCGCTGGCTGTGGACGAGTCCACAGATAACTCCGACATAGCTCAACTGTGTTTATTTGTGCGTTTTTTCGATGGTGACGTTTTCAGAGAGGACATCCTGGGACTAATACCTCTGGAAGGACAGACAACCGGTGAAATTGTGTTCAACAAGATTGTTGCTTTTTTCAAAGACAACAAGCTTAATTTGGAGCAAGTTAACATGCTGGTTACAGACGGTGCTCCATCTATGGCGGGGAGGATCAAAGGCCTGGCTGCACGACTGCGTGCCATCGCACCGATGATGAAATCACTCCACTGCTTGATCCACCAGAGCGTTCTGTGCGCCCGACTCAGTGGTGAGTTGAAAGACACAATGGACTCCGTTATGGCCATGATTAACTTTGTCAGAGCGACGTCCAGTCTTCAACACAGACTGTTTCGTCAACTACTTGAGGATATGTCAGCTGATCATAGTGATTTACTGTTACATAATGACGTTCGGTGGTTAAGCAAGGGAAATGCGCTCAAGAGAGTATGTGACCTCAGGAATGAAATTATAACGTTTCTCCGTGACTCCAAGCAGAAGAAAGCCAACACGTTTCTGTCGCTAATGTTGGATGATGGATCTGTGTCCAATATGTGCTTTTTAAGCGACATATTTCATCATTTGAATCAACTTAATCTGGGACTGCAGGGTAGAAATAAAACAGTTGTTGATATTGTTGAAAATCTAACTGCATTTCAAACGAAACTAGTTCTTTTCTCATCTGATCTCACTGACAGAATGCTCCACTTTCCCACACTTTGTAACTTTATCAAGTCATCAACGAGTAAAGTCAAGCCAAAAGTCACTCAATTAATGACAGATTTCATTGATAAATTGAGGGAAAACTTTGCAAGTCGATTTGATGAATTTGACATGCCCAGAGAATTGATGCATTTTGTGAGCAACCCATTTGCCAATGTAGCTGCTATTTCCACAAAAGGACAAGAGTTCCTTGCATCACTTCACATTGATGAAGGTCTCCTGCAACTTGAAATAATTGACATGCAAGCATCATCTGCTCTGAAGCAGGCACTTGAGAATGAATCCACCACAACATTTTGGATAAAGTGTATTCATGTCAACACATTCCCCAACATAAAAACGCTGACAATATCTGTGCTAACAATGTTTGGCTCAACATACACCTGTGAATCCAGTTTCTCTCACATGAATGCCATTAAAACAAGCAACCGTGCCTCCTTGACAAATGAGCATTTGCATCACTGTTTGCGGGTAGCCCTCACTTCCTATGAACCCTCTTTCTCTGCCATTGCCCAGTCAAAGAAGTGCAATCTCTCTCATTAGATGTGTGTATGTAGGCTAGGCCTGTCTGCCCCCCCACCCCCCCTGATGTTTGAGAGTTAAGTGGACAATAAGTGCTAATAAGATGCTGTGAATTGCTGTTATTGCACAGAAATGAAGCACTTTTTCATAAGCTCAGCTGCACTATAAATGTTTTTGTTCAAGTGTTAATGTTAGAATGTTCAGATGCACATCATGCACTTGTTTTTCTTTTCTTTTTTATATATTGAAATGTTGAAGAGATGTTGCAGTTGTTGCACAGTCATAAATGAAGCACTTTTTGCAGGAGATGTTGCAGATGTGGCACATAAATGAAGCACTTTTTTTTGAAAAGTATACTACTTTTGCAATGTAGTTAAATAAAAGTTGTGAAAATGTGGTTGCGTGTTGTGTCAAGTGTACATATATTCATAGCACGGGGAGGCGCCGTGGCAGTCCGGCCCCTGGCCCCTTGGGTTTCTGACAATGTGGCCCCCTGAACAATTTAGTTGAATAGCCCTGGTATATAGTATATACTTTGAGTTCCCGTTTCTTTTCAACTCATTTTCCCTGCCCACAGTTCAGGAATGGCTGGTCTAGGTGGTGCAGGAAATAAGGCCATTCAGCAGTTGAATCATTTATTGCATAGACATCAAAAGAATATAGATGCCTCATTGGTTGTTGCAGTTGGTTGGAGCGACCCGTCTCCAATGGGAGGAGGAGGAGGAAGTCAAGCGGAAGTGCTGAAGGCACGCTGCGTCGCTGCCACTCAAGTGGCGACTGGCCAATCACAGCGAGTCATTTCCCGGGACTTCCGTTTACAGGGCCAAAGCAAGTGCCGCTGGGAAAGAGGGAGACGCGCCTCTGATTGGCCTACCAAAGGTCCCCTTCCGTTACGTACCTGGAAGCTTGGCTAGCTTCCGCTATGCTTCGCAAAAGGAATCTCGGGCTTCCCTCCATGTTGCCTTCCCTCGGGATACAGACTGGAAGAGGCGACTGGAAGAGGCGTTGTCTACCTGTATATGTCTATGGTTTATTGTATGACTTCATACCTGATTCTACTCCTACTGGATCAGCATCTGAATCTGACGCTACACCCACTGGATCAGCATCTGAAAAAGCAACATGTTACATAGTGTTAATACATTATGGATATACACAGATACAGTAATAGATTAATCCTTAAACAAGGTTCAAGGTCTTTATTAATGTCCCAGAAGGGCAATTAGGTTACAGCAAAAGTAGTGGTTTAAACATACAAACAATACAAAGAATACAGGACAACAACAGACATGAGACACCATAGCATAAACAGAGGTCTGGGCGCATCTAGTGCAGGTATAGAATCAAAGATAAGAAATAAGAAATAAGAAAGGCTACATCAGAAGAAAGTGCTAGGATATAAAGTGCCGGCATAAAGTGCTTGTTTCAGCATATCATCACCACATTACATGTTACTGGCAGCGTTGACTGCATGAATCGAAGCAGGGACAAATAAAAGGAGTGCTTATATCTGTTGTTTTTTACAACGGGGGCACCCAGACGACGGCCAGATGGCAACAGCCTGTACTCTGAGACGAGTGGGTGGGCATTATCCTGCCGAATGGCCTTGGCCTTCAACTATTTTACCGTTACTCATTCCTGTTCTAATTCCTCATCTAATTCTTTCTGAGTACAATATTGGCCAATAAACTAACATTGTAAAGGTCTCACATTCAAAAACAGATATTTTTGCAATGCTCTGGAAGCCTCTCCGATTAAATTAAATGTATATTGATGATATAAGTATCCTTGCATTTGTTTTTAGGGAGTTAAGCTGAGTTTATCATTGTTGACTTCCTTGAATATTGGTGGCGGGCAGATTTATGTGTTCAAACACTTTTGAACCTCATCCCAACATTAATACAACATGAGAAAGAAAAGGAAAAATCACGAGAATGTAATTGTTTAGCCTTTAATTAACAACCTGTTGCCTCATGTGTTCAAAAAAAAGACAATAGAAGAGTTGAGACGGATAACCATTTAAGTCTGCATAATCTATTCTGAACCCTCCCCAAAAAGTCCCATCTGTCCTGACGCCATACAATCATTATGGACTTAAATGGTTCTTCATAAATAGAGGTGTGTTACTTACCGATAGATTCCGGAGGGGTGCCCCAGACCTCTGCCAGTGTCGAGTCACTTAATTCAGATTCATCATCGTCTGGGAAAGAGTCCAATACTCTACACACATCACATGAAGTTATTAGTGCAGCCGCGGAAAACTAGAGGCACGGAAATTAAGGCCCTACCTGGGCCCTCATCAAACCCTGTACACTCAAGACACTGCCCCCACTGCCACCCTTAGATCTCCATATATGGAGCTGACCTGTTCTGACATTCCATATGTTGATCTGACCTAATCAAACCCTGTACTCTCAAGAAACCCATTATGGCCAGTACAGAATTCATTCCATATGTTGATCTGACCCCCATGCCAAAGCGCCAGCGCTCGCCCAACAGTCTGCCTTCACCCGAAGGGCGAGAAGACCTCACCCTTCTCACCCTCAAGCGTTTTACTAATAAAATGAACGGTTTTGGACATACAGGGTTTCCACTTGAAAGCAATGATAACCACGCAGCTGGTGGCAATATGCATACCCTGTTGAGTGTATGCTGTGTAATCACTGATTCCCAAACAGTGGGTCAGGCCCCATCTTTGGGTCGTGGACCAATTTTTATGGGTTGTGCGTAAATATCTCCTTTAATCAGTTTCCTACATTTAAAAACTTTATCAATTAAAAACAATTACATTTGTCAAAAGTATTTCATCAATAAAATGCAATCATCAATACAACAACAAAATCCATAAACGCATTTAAAAAAAAGTTTGTAGTGAAAGTAGTGAAAATAGCACATAGACAAGCTCACAACACGACACTTGTAGATCTGCCATTTTCAGTAGTCACGGACAAACGGCAAATTTCTCTTTTGCGTCTTGAGCTAAAACGGTTGGGGGACCACTGCTAGTAGATCGGTTGGTAAAGAAGGAGCAGCTAAACTCTTAGTATGATCTGCACCGACTCGAGGAACCCCTGCAGCCCCCTGCGCCGTACCGTTTCATGTCCCGTATCTCAGCGCAGTCCTCTGGAAGGACCTGGATGCCTCTGCCGAAGGTGGTGCCTCCGTGGAGTTGGAAGGCCAGGTGACCGACCACCTCTGAACAGTAGTTGTTGTTGTCCGCGTTGCCGCCGGGCCCCTTGCCGGCCCCATGCACCACGCCATGGAGGTTGTAGATCCGCAGGTAGGCCCCTGGCTGCCCAACACCAGAGACAAGAGAGGAAAGCGGGATCAAGGTTTGGTTTATTTATTTGTGTGTTATACTGATCCCTCATAGAGCGTCGCACCATGACGGCCCAGGAAATAATTCCCAATGCATTTTTCCCATAGACATTTCAAAAAAGTATTTATTTAAAGACCTCGTCACAAAGACCTCGAGTTGTGACAAATCATGACAATAAACTATTTTGGACCAAACAAATAATTACAAAGAAGAAAAACAAAGAAAAAGAGTTGGTTGTTGTCATGATTTCTCACAACTCGAGTTGGCTTTGTACGAGGCTTAAAAGATCTTTAGATAAGAGGAAAATGAACGGAGACTCATTTCCAGGGCACATAAATACACATTAATTTAATATTAAAACATTAAATAAAACATTACACTGTGCCCGTGAAGCTCTCAGAAGGTTCCCCTTCCACGACTTTTCCTAAATGTTCGATTAAAATCATGTTTTATACCTCAAAAGAACACTTAAGTAAAGTACAGAAAAACGTTACATTCCACCACTGTTTAATGGACATAAGGAGCAACGTGGAGTACCACCATCAACCAGCAGATGGGAGTGTGGCACCAAACCAGTGGCCAGTGTAAATCATGTAAAACATAACTGGGAGAAGGGTCCGTCTGCTAGAATGAACGCATTTCTCCAGTGGGGGGAGAGACTTTTGCTCTCATGATTTGTCACAGTTAGCCCCAAGCTGACAGAAATGTGATATAATGCTCATCATCTGCCATGTCCCATATCTAAGAGAGAGAGAAATACATGAATGTTTAAATACTAAAATCCTACATACAGTACTTGTACTTGACAGGGGGTCTCATGAGGACAGGGGTCTCCTAGGGGCTCTATACTTTCCCCTTCCTTAAACTCAATCAGTGCCAATCACGTGTTTTTTTCAACTTGCTGTCCATAGAGAGGGATACCCGTGACATCATCATACCCGCAACACCTGAGTGTGAGACAAAACAAAAACCTACTTTCTGACCATGACAGCCCATATACATCCAAACAGAAAAGTCCTGCATTAAACTACGTTAAACGACATTAAACTCACTTTGCCACTCGTGCGTGTAGGTGGAAATGCCAGAAATGCCATAACATTTTCATTTATTTGTGGTGTGCTGCCAGTAATTACACTGGCCCAGGGTGCAGTCCAAAGAACAGAAAAAGAAAAACGGACAAAGAAGACTAGACTGGGACAACAATAACTCAAGTCACTCTTTCAGTCAGTCACAACAGGAAGGAGTACAAAGCCCACACACACACACGGCGGAGGTCGTCATCATATTTTGCAGCACCCTTACGGACAAGGTTTCTCCAGGTCGTCCTGTCTGTTGCCTTGTCTTCCCAAGCTTTGAGGTCAATGTGGCACTTCTTTAAGTTTGTTTTAATATTGTCCTTATACCTCTTCTTTTGACCTCCCGGGGCCCGTTTCCACACACACACACACACACACACACACACACACACACACACACACACACACACACACACACACACCCTATTGTAGGAGTCCTCTGCAGCAAAAATGTGGGTCTTAAAGAACCACTTCAACACTTTTCAACCTACCTTCATATAATTGGTACTCACTAATGTAAGCCACAATGTTTTTCTACTCTGTCTGTCTGTGTCTCACAGGAGGGCTGTGGGCAATTCAGACGCCCGTCCACCAGTGACATAATCGATGGGGAATCCAAGCTAATAAAAACTACAGGCTTTCTAATTCCTGAAATGTTGCAATGCGATAATGGAAGCCATCGTTCTCACAATAATAACAATCTAAATATTAAAACATAATAATAATAATAATAGTCTCAGACACAATTGTGGTATTTTATCATGAACATTAGTGAGAACCAATTGTGTGAAGATAAGTTGAAAAGTGGTCCTTTGAGCACTGGTTAAAGATAGAGATTTTTGTATTTTTTTTCCAGTTTTTCAGTGTTTTTTTGTTTATGAGGTGACAGTACTTCATTAGAACCCTTGGTGTGGTTGTTATGTGCAATGATGTCTTCCCTTTGCATCTAAGGTTTCTTTCTGGGGGCTAGAAACATTGACCGTCAAACGTGCCAAAGAAACAAACTGTGATATAGTGACATCACAAGATCATCCCCTGTCCTAACCCCTCCCCCTTTATCATACAACAACAGCTGTGACACAGTTCAGGTGGATCACCAGATTCACCACCCACCAGGCATACTTAATAAACTGGTGGGAGTGTCCACATAAAAATGACATTTTAACAAATATTGTACACTTTTTAGAAATAAATCTTCCTCCTTATATAATAATAATAATAATACGTGATGATCATGTTTTAGGGTATGGCACTCCATCTTTAAGTTAACACCTAGGACATTTCTGATGAAGTCATTGTGAAACTCGTGAAGTTTGCGAAAGTTGTGGTAGTTGTTTGTGTAGAGTCGGTTATATCCCGAGGGGATTAGTTTCACTGGGGGGGGGGGGGGTATAGCATGAAATGCTGGCGTAATTCAGTGATTTAGGTACTGTGTCGATGTTAATTTGTGATTATTTCAGGGTGCTGGAGTAATTCTGGGTAAATAACCAAATGTGTGAATTACTGTCCAACCATCCGGTTGGACAGTCAGTAATTAGAAAGGGAAAAACTAATTCAGCAAACTAACTCACTACAACAGACTGTTAAAAAATAGCTGAAAATGTAGTTCATCCTGAAACTATCTACTTTAATTTTTTCTGGCATTTTGCCCCTTGCCTGGTTTATAAAGCCAGCTGCCCTTCACCACTTGTGTCCACAGTGACCATGTTGGCCAGCGGAAAAACAAAAAGAAAGCGCAAACCCCTGGTGTGAACATCAATTTGACTACGAGTAATATTAGTTAGTTAGTCCTCTTCGTCCCAAGTGGGACATAAGGCTTTGACGATGTGCCTCCAGTGGGACCTGTCTTGTGCTGCACGCTGTGTAAAGTTCATCTCCTTTAGCTCGGCTGTCACAGTTCGTCAGGTTGTTTTGGGCTGCCCTTTCTTCCCATTCCCCCTCAGGAGTCCATCCTAAAGCGACCTTTGGGATGCAATCCTGGGCCATTCTGAACACATGCCCCAGCCATCAGAATCGGCTGCATTTGATCTCCAACACATCGGTAACCCGGTGTCTGATATCCTCTCCGGCATCTGGCCTGAGAGGATGGCAGATTTTCCCGAGGCATCGATAGTGGATCGAGTATAAACCTTTAATCCATTTTGCTACGCTAGACAATCTCTTGCTATACTCAGCATAAAGGGCTTGACATTCTTGGGAAGATTGCCGATGTACAAGCTTACAACACATTGGCGCAGTGACACGTTGTGAGCTTGTGGATCAGCTGTTTTCGGTGGGCGACACCGGCACGCAAACAAAATAAGTCAGGGGCGCTCTTATCATACTGTACATCATCTCATTCTGGCCAATCACAATTAGTCACTTTTGTCTTTATCGTTTGCGTTTACACAAACCCTCAAAGCTGGACATAGGACTACTTACCGACTGCCTGGTAATACCTCTAAAGGCTTTCACCTAGAGCTCCATACAGGGAGACAACCTAGAGCTCCATATATGAGGATGATGGCGACATCCAGCACTGACATCAGACTAATGTAGAAACCTCAGACTCGTTGCTTTCGAGAGGAAACCTCATAACTCCATTTTTGAGGTTTTAGATTTTTTTTTGGCATAAATCTGTGCTATTGAACCCTTTATGTGTGTTGTTTAGAAAATATTGAACCAATGGAAAGTAGTAAAAAGTGCTTTGGACAAAACCTCTCAACTCCATTCGACCCTCAAAATGTCCTCTCCCCCTCTCATGGAAGTAATTGACAATATATTTAAGTTACACCAACTTTGATGAGGCAGTATTGCTTTGTTTTTAAAAATATAAGGCTTTCTTAATTTCCCGAAAAATTTATATTTTTCATTTCCTGAAAAATGAACATTTTGGAGTTATGAGGTTTCCTCCCGACAGCAGAGAGATATGGGGTATACACATTTGGCATCGCCATGGTGACACGCACCCCAGCTGGCTGGCATCGCCATCATGATACTACGCATCCAGTAAAACCTTATACGAGAAGAATCCGAAGAGGTTTAGGGTAGCTAGCAGGATTCCCTACGCTCCTCGTGAGAGACTCCATCGCCTTCCGTACGAGACAGAGGATATCTGGATATTTTACAACCCAGATATCCTCAGCGACATCTGGCCTTACGACCCAGATATCGTTGCGTTAGAAGTTTCGGCATCCCGGTTAAGTTATAATCGGACACCACTCCGGCGGGTCTTAGCCCAGACAACCAGCGCTAGTTTGAGTAGTATTTTATAACCTCTCTGCGTACTGTATATATATATATATATATAGCCATTTTCCATGCGGCATCATCTGAAACTCCTGACCTTTAAAGCTCTAAATGGACTTGCTCCACCATCCAGCTGAATAAAAGCATACATCCGCCCGCGACCTCTACGCTCCCAAGATGCTGGAAAACTCACAGCCACATACAACGCTAGGCATTTTAAAACCCACACTTTTCTCCCCTGCATTGTGGTTCCCCCTAGTTTCAATGAAACCATTATACATTCAACCTGCTCTGCCCTGTGGTTTTAAAACCCTATATGTGTTAATGGATTTACTGAACGCATTTTTTTACACCTGTATCTGTTGATGATTTATAGCTGTGTCCTATCGCATGGTACTTGTTTCAGCCATGCATGTTGGCGTGCATGTCGACTACTCGACTAGCATGTCTAACTTTTCATGGGTATTCAAAGACCAGTGCTTTTCAAGCCACTGGTAAAAAAAAATAAGAAAAATGACAAGAAGAAGCTAGTTCCCTGTGGGGGTGTGCTATCAAACGGGTCATGTCTTCTTTGTGATCCCAAAATAAGGACACCCCGCCGAGCAAGCTATGTCTACAGCAAGTAATTACCCAGTTGCATCATTAAATACTCGGTGTGTGTGTGTGAATCAAACAGTGTTTGCCCACATCTGCCTGACAGCTAAGACACTGGCCCATTATCTTGTGAGTATTAGTGCTGCAAGATTTCAAAGTAAAAAAATAAAATCTGTACAATTCAAAGATTGCTCTGCTCTAGCCTTTAACGAACTGGGGCTTAATAATAAAGAAGCCAACAATGCTACCCTTGCCGAGAGACAGAGAGAGACCAAGAAAGAGTTTTTTTTTTTTCTCATAACATAAAAGCTAGGAAATGGAGGTTTTAAGAAAAGTCAGATATACGGCGTTATTATTATTATAAGATGGCGAGATTCTTCACCCACGAAAAAAAAGTCTCTAAATGATAATCCTCTCAATGGGGAGCAGGGTAAAAAGATTGGAAATATGTATGCGTCATTGAGATAAAGCACCTCGATTACAGCTGGAGGCTTTGGGCGCACATGAGGCTCCATTGATACCATCTTAAATAAATAAATCCACTGTATAATTAAATATACTATGGTGTCTGTCTATCCGCAGGCATTACAATTGCTGTACATGCCTCTATAGTGGGGTAGTACACTGTATTGACTATTCCCTTATAAAAGCCAATCAAAACGAGTATTTATGACGGCCATGCCGAAAAGATGGGCACATTTTTCCCATATTAAGCCCCGAGGCCGATTCTACATTATCGTCTCTGTCGGGAGAAAACCTCATAGAGCCCAAAACTGTTACTTTTCAGGATTGAAATGTGAAAATAGCAACAGTAGCAGATTTACAAGCTCGAAATGAGGCGCACATTGTTGATCTGCTACTCTAGGTACGTTAGTGTGACACAGACTGTAATATGATAGTCGGGCGATAATTAACAAACAAAAAAAATAAAAATAAAAAAAGTTAAGGTTTCTGCCCGACAGCGACAAAATGCTTTCTGATTAGTTTTCTGAAAAAAACCCCAGTTTTGTCAGGCTATTATTGCAGTCGCTGGAGGTCCAGCTTTCAGATGGTATAAATGTGCTATCACTCTTATAGTCTCCTTTGGAGATTTCCCGGTGTCACCGTGGCTCCGCATGAATAAAAGATAGCAGTGAGTATACGATGTGGCTGTCCTTGAGGCCACCGTGGAATCAAATAGCACAGAGTAAAGTCCCCAACGACAGTGGGAAATCATATGATGGCCAAAGATCACTGGTCACCGCTTCACAGAATCACATCCTTCTAGCTATCGCTATGCACCACTGACGTTTGTAACTAACTTAAAGGAGAATTTCATACTAAAAGGCTTTCTTACCTTTCTTTGTAGTTGTTACGTCCCAACCAAAGAGGTCCAGGTGTTATTTTGTGCAAAAGCTCCTTATTGGCTGTTTCCCCTACCATAAGCCCTAAATGAATTGCATTGAATGGGAATTGAATGGGGCTATGGGGTGTTGTGCTAATTTGCTTATTTCCTTCGCTCAAAATTATAATTTCTTTGTATATATATCCTCTCTTCATAATGTAAATAATATCCCAAGCGGCACACTTTACTACTTCTTTCGATGGAAATAAGCGAACTAGCATAACACCCCATAGCCCCATTGAATTCCCATTCAATGCAATGCAATTCATTGAGGGCTTATGGTAGGGAAAATAGCCAATAAGGAGTTTTTGCACAAAAAAACACCTGGACCTCTTTGGTGGGGTGGGGACGTAACAACTACAAAGAAAGGTAAGAAAGATAAGAAAGCATTCTAGCATGGAATTCTCCTTTAAGTTGAAATGAGCAAAAACAATGTAAACTCAACACAAATATGATCTTCTCATTCCATGTGTATACATGTTCTACAATCTATTTTCTTGGTCCGCTTTCTAACTTGAATTCAGCATCAGTTGGTTTACATAATAGACAGAGAGATACTGCATGCACAATGTCATATACATAGAGATACTGCATGCACAATGTGCACACAACAACAAACTGAGTGGGCCAATAAAAGATGAACGTCACATACATTGGAGGAGGGGAGGGGAGGGGGTGGCTACAAATCTACTCATGCGGACAATGAAATGAAGCGTCAAGTGAGGATGCCTCTCCTTAAGTCTGTGAGCGTTTGTGCCACGCACAATTGCCTCCTTAAGCGCAATGAAAGATGGCAGCTGTAATTTTTGGGAGGGTTTTTAAGCCCTACGGCATTAATCTCATTTCCATCCTCTGCGTGGTGTTCAACAAGCGGGGGAAAGAAAAGGGCAGCGGAGACGAGGCGTGGGTGGGCGGCTCGCATCAAGTTAGTGTACCAAACAAACTCTGGAAATGATAATCGCTCAAGTTTTCATGGCCAGTGCTTCTATTAGCCAGGAGTTACAGCATCATGCGAACACTGATGGGTTCAAGCAAAAAAAACAACCTCACTAGTCACTTGTTAGGCCACGTACCAATCTGTGATTTGCAGTGTTGTTTTCGTCGACTAAAACTAAGACTACCTTTTTTTCACTGAAATGGAAACTAAATGAAAACTAAGCTACAGTATGATGACTAAAACTAAATATACTGACTAAATATACTGACAATTTCGTCAAACAAATAAAAACTTAGCCTCAGTCCCAGGCCTGGTCAGTGGTCACAACGTAAGGCAGAGAAGCTATCGGCGGATGTATCCTGCGGAACATCCGTCACCTGTATTTACGATATTTGCCCGACCAATCACAACATTCGCGGAGAATGTAAACTGATTTGTAAAGCATCAACGTCATTTCCTTGGGCGATACTTCTGCTAAAATCCCGATGATAGTCTTTTCAGCGTAGGTCTTGCCCAGGGTGATAAAAACTAGACTACGGTAAAATGTTAGGAAGGGACTAGTGGACAAGAGATCTAGTATAAGTTGTTTTACAATCACAGAAGGAGGAGAGGACACTGGAGCAGCACGGACATTTAGAGCCTTTTAATAGGCAACGACTGTCGTTCTGTATACTTAGCACCTAATAAAAGGCTCTAAATGTCCGTGCTGCTCCGGTCCTCACCTCCTTCTGCAACTTATGTCCCTGTATGCGCTGGTAGACTCCATTTATTTTACAATTAGTCGCATGCTGAAAATAGCAGATCTACAAGCTCACAGTGTGTCGCAGCGCGACGCGTTGTGGGCTTGTAGATCGGCTATTTTCAGCAAGTGTAAAAAACTGTCATTACGACGGCATCAAGGCCCGCCAAAACACATTTCGTTCGACTAAATCAACTGTATAGACTAAAACATTCCATGTGACTAAAATGTGACTGAAGCTGAATGAATGACTAAAACTAAAATTTGCTGCTAAAAACAACACTGGTGATTTGTGAAACAATTATTATGTAAAAAATTATGTTTAGTTTGTATCCGTCTAAAACTTTCAGTCAACAGTGTTCTCTACATACAGCCAACCAGTTACCTGGGCTTTTATGAAATATCCGAGACCATTTACGGTTTTATAGAAGACGCTTCTAATGCTAGTTTGACCAATTCAAATACTCTTATGTTATGTGTAATGAAGCATGGGGTTAGTTCACGCAGGGCACGGGAGTTGCATATGCTTCAGGTAATCAGCTTTCAGTCTGGCGATAGCTTTCAATCACCTCATTCCCTATAGGTGGCCCATAAAAATATGGCTAAATATGGCTTCCTCCCACACTGGATCTCTGCTTCTCAATGTCTGCCTGCACGTGTTGCTTTGCTTAACGATACATGTCAAATCTGACATGGGGCGAGGCACAACACGCTGCACAGGATAGGACCAGATGGGAAGCAGATAGTCGCAAGCCTTACGTTCCACCGGGAACCAAGAGGATTAAGTAAGTAAGTAGTATGCGTGTTCATGTGTTCATTATTGTTGTCTGCATTTATTAGGAAATCGACAGCCAGCTTTTGCCCTTACTTGTGTGCCTACTATCAGTAGGCTAACAGTATGTACGAAATGCTCTACTTTCATGCAATCTTGGCTTAACTAGACATGTCCGGACGCTTGCTTTAGAGGGTTATGCCGGAGCCCGAGTTATATACTTGTTTTGTGCTGAAAACGTAGGACGTTCATTTACGGAAAAAACACAAAAAGGCTAGAATATGGAGATAAGATATTTCTGCCCCGACAGCAACAAAGTGACGGTTGTTTTGCGAAAAGCCTCACGCCACAAAGTTGAAATCGGAAAGAAGTGCAGGCTCAGCGATTGGGGGGACAATGTGAGGGAGTGTGTTGTTGTTGTGTGTACAGTAGTGTAGAGTATACAGGTGAGCAGCTAAACATCTGCCTCGGTTGTGTTTCTGCTGATGGAGAGAGAGAGAGGCCACGACAGCAGGAGGTGGGAGGAAGGCAGACGGATAATTGAGCAATGGTGGAGCCAGGAGAAATTTACAATAAGGGGTTGGACGGGTGAATGTAGGGAAGACAGGTGCATGGGAGTTAGATACGATGGGGGGGAGGGGGTGGAGAAACGGGGGGGGGGGGAGTTAAATAAGACAGGGATGCAGAATTGGGACACATGCTCAGTGTGGGGGAGGATCGACAGACGGATGAAGATGTGTTGGTGCCACAACCGCTCAGCATTAGTACTTTTTTTTATTTCTTTTTTTTGTCTCTCGGTTTCTTCTTTTTAGTTTGACAAAAGGTCGGATTGCAAACCCTACTAATAATGATAAAAAAAGAGCAGTAATAGAGCATAGCAGTGGTTGTGGAAATATTGATATAAATAATTTTAGGCCTATAGAGTCCAGCCATCCAGGAGTGAATGTCGGATCATGGATAAAAATTAAAATCGACCTCACTTCATGTCAATCACGTTTTGCACACTTCCGCCGAATATATTGCATCCATATAAAAAGTTTTCGGACTGGAGTCGATTTAATCCGTTTTTCGCTCTGTCTTTCACATAGCTATAGACATGGTCTTTGACCCTTTGAGCAGTGCTGAGCCCTTCGAGACGAACATGATCACCTCTCGATAAAGTGATTCATGAAAAGCCAGAGTGAGGCAGTAGCAACACAGAGAGAGAGAGAGAGAGAGAGAAAGAGAGAGATAACTTATCTTCTCAAATTTATTCTATGACTCATAATTATCACAGGGAATGTCCTAGTTGAAAATAATCTTTGCAAGCCTTTATTAGCCTAGATTTATTTAAGAGTTTGTTTTGTCTGTTACTAATATATTCCTCCATTGAGGTAAATAGGTCTTTATCTCCTCACTTTCTCATTCTCGTAGCGCGCACGCGAGATAGGTATTCTTGGGACTGTCAGTCCAAGTGTATGTGTGTGTGTGTGTGTGTGTGATCAGCGTGCTGACGGCATTGCCCCCTCCCTCCCTTGCATCTGTCTTTCTCTCCGTCCCCCGTTGTGCTGTTCCACACAGTATAGCAATCCAGATAGATATCAAACAGGTTTGAAAATGATCAGATCGATCAACGGAGGAGTTCCGATTGGATCATTGACCACTCATAGATCAGAGGATCGTACTCCTCACTGCTGCTGCATAGGCTACTCAATTTCGTTCTGCGAAAACATTGCTACTAATTTTAATAATGTGCTGCATCGCACTCAGTGTGCGTCCGGGACGTTTTATCAAAGGTTTTATAATTCACCAGGATCCTGGATGGTTGGATTCTAGGCTTAAAATAATGGATATCTTTGTAAATCTCTATGGGGGAAAATTAATGGCAGCTTTTTCAGTGGGTCCGGAAAACCACGCTCACTGCTATGCTCCATAGAGTATAGGAAAATGCACACCAACGTTCTAACTATGTGCTGGTACTATACGCCAGCAAAATTGCAACTCAAACTCAATTCAATACCCACGCACGCACTCAATGGAGCTCCATTTATGTTATTTTAATTAGCAATAACTCGACAAGCTGTCCTCATATAGCCGTCGGTACAATATAAGTATAACTACTACCCTTCTTTCAGACATACAGAAAAACCCATCATATTAAAATGGATAATTACTTGTCATCATGCCAAAAGGTGTTACGTACTGTATATAATTATACCTGCACTTGTGGAACTGATAATTACCAGGGGGTCCCAACAAAAACTAGTTAATATAGTGTCACAATAATAAAGCGACGTGCTTGTATATCTTGAAAAGCTCTGGCATAATCAGTGCATATAAAATGCGGGGGTGTCCTTGAAATTCAGTTCAGTGTGTGTCTGTGTGAGAGTGAGAACGGAGTTCAACGGACTTATCGCCGAAATAAAGGGTTTATGTAGCTCACGTTAGACTGTTAATGTACCATTTCCATATCATTCTAATGGATTCCAGTGGTGGTATAGCTCCCCTTAGTTCCCTCTGAAGTGAAGCAGCTATGTCCAAGACCCCAAGTATGGTCCCCGTGCGGTGTCCAAAAGAACGAACATATAGCCCAAACCATCCACGGATAATAATACTAATCATTTTGTGAATCAAATAGCCTGTTGCCTGCAGTGTTCTGTAACATTACGTGGTCATCATACACTACAGAATTATATGGATCGGTTGGTGACTATACGACGCTGATTAGGCCTAATGATTAGGTTATTCATCGCAGCCAGCTGGGTTTAACGAGATGGCTCTCAGTGCAACTGTTTTCGTCATGTTGCAGTTCAGTCACACGATAGCTGAATCAGCTATCGTGTGATAATCCGATTGATTTATAAAACATTTAGCATATGAACTGAAGCTCATTTATATACTTCTGCAAACCAGAGGCATAAAGAACCACCCCCACTGTTCACTTCTCTCTGCCCATGCCTGCACGCAGTCAGTAATCCAAGCCAAGCCCCACGCCTCAACTCCTCTGTCTTCCTCCTGTCACAATTAAGTGAATCGCCTACACATTACACAAATAACAGAATAGCTATTTTTATTAGAACATTATTCTTAGAAAAAAAGAGAAAAAGAGAAAGGAAAATCACTGAGCCCGAGGCTCGACCCTCCCCGACTAATTAGTATAATTTGTGGGCCCGGGTCGGGTCGGTACCGGTCGGTACCGGTCGGGGTTCGGGCAGAGTTTGAGAACTTCAATGCAGACTCCATCCACGCCGACATCAGTCAGCGGTCAGTAGACCGTAGCGGAAAAAGCCAGGGAAACCCAGCCCCGGAGGCAACGGTGTGTGATTCTACATCCAGAACACTGACAGAGTTTGCAGCATGACTGCATATGGAATTTAACTGTGTGTGTGTGTGTGTGTGTGTGTGTGTGTGTGTGTGTGTGCGTGTGCGCGTGTGTCTGTGCACAACCGTGCCCCATGGAGACACAACACTCTGATGGATTACAATACTTAACTTCTCCCTCCTGCCTTCTCTCTCTCTCTCTCTCTCTCTCTGTGGACACATCAGCAATTCAGCACAGTATCACTTCAGAGGAGACAGATAGATGAGAAGGGTGGGGGGGGGGGGGGGGGGTAGTATAGTGGTGGTTAACCCATTCTGACCTGAGATCAGATTCTAAAAAATGTCTTCTACATCCTGACAGTTGTCATTCTTGACCTGAGATCAGATTCTAAAAATGTCTTCTATGTCAGTCGCTCTTCGATTTTTTCAAAAAATAGCTAAAGCATAACATAATCCATAAAACACCAAAAGGGGTTTCCCGTTCAGAATGGGTTAGCTCATCTACTGTGAAGAATTGGAATTCACATTGTGAAGCAACCCTGTCCACTGCCAAAGCAATCCAATCACAATGGCTGCTGTCAGCCATTCAACCATCATCACCGTTCCCTGAGTCAAAGCATATGTGAAACGTGTATTTATGTTAAAGCTTTGTAATAACTCAATGACGCAAGTCGTGACACCATATATAACCCGCACAATGGGTCATAATCATTACTTTCTACAATGATTGGTCTATAAGCCACTACAATCGGTAGATATATAACCACTTACAAATCTCTCTATGGTCTTGTGCTGTCACAAGTTCTCACAACACTTTCATAGCTCAGTATAAGTTCAAACAATGTGTCACTGCTGGAACTATTATAGTATATCTTCCCACAATGATTCAGGGCAAAATACTATTACTATCGTGATTTCTTAACGTTCTTAACCCATTTTGACCTATTCTACAACAATTCTACAATGGCTTCTAAATCCTGACAGTTTTCTGAAAAAAACCCATGTTTATATTTCAGTCGTATATGTAATTGGCGGCCGACCCCCATCTGAAAATATGTTGTTCCAGGGACCCCCCAGAAGCAAATATTTTAGTTAAAAAACGTTTGAAAGAATATATATTCCAAATCTGCACCACATTTTCACGGTTTTCCAAAAACAGCAGACCTACAAGCTCGCTATGAGCTTGTAGATCTGCTATAGCTAAAGTATAACATAATGCTTAAAACACCAAAAAGGGGTTATACTTCCTGCCCAGAATGGGTTAATAACAGCAACATGGAAACGTGTCCTCTACTTAAACTCAGCCCGGAAGGAGAGAGATTACTAATAATGCAATATTGAAGAAAGAAAATTATTTCTGAAAGCAAATGAATTAGAGCGTTTCTAATTATTATGAGATATGTGTGTGTGTGTGTGTGTGTGTGTGTGTGTGTGTGTGTGTGTGTGTGTGTGTGTGTGTGTGTGTGTGGGGAAGAATAATGAGTCAGCCTTTAATGTGCCACATGGTCACGTGGTTCAGGAGGACGGAAATCAAAGTGACACCGAGGGTAAAAAGAATCCCTGCAGCCATGCAGGGCTTTGACTAGAACACTGTGAAGCCACGTGACAGGCAGCGACATGAAAGGTCCATGAAAGGACAGTTAAACACTACATCACATCAACGTTACTGTGGAAAACGCTTTCCTATGAGGCCACTTTGGGGACACGGACACACACACGCGTGCGCACGCACGCACGCACGCACGCACCAGGGGGTTTTCCAAATCACCCAAATCACTGAATGCTCCTTTAAGCCCCATAATGACCCACCTAATTCCAACACACTTTTGCTAGTTTTAGAGGGCTCATGACTCGGAGTAGAAGACAGGGTTAAGCAAATATCAATATTGGTATTTTTACAACTTAAGTGACAGAGAGAGTGCCCTGGCCTCAATACCCTCATACCTGTCAAACCACTTCTCTAAAGTGAGTGACAGCCATGCAGGCACAGTCACAACCACAGCACTATAGAGCTACTGTGCAACACTGATCTGGTACCACCCGGATTTAGAATCTCACTTTCAGTAGGTGTGAGGGTCACGTAGAAACTCTAATAGTTGAGTGTAGGGAAGGATAGGGAAAAGAGCAGATCTACAAGCTATCTCCTCAATGAGTCACATCATTGTGAACAATTCTGTGTGACACGTGTAAAGTACAGTGTTGGTGGTTAAACAACTGATGTGAATACAAAGCGAAAAACCCAGTAGAGAAATGCTGCTTCAAAGACATTATTCTTAGCGTTGTAGTTTTTTTTTGTAACAATCAGAACCGACACAAAGCTAAAAAGACAAATTGAATCAGGGGCCAAAGTTAAATTCTCCTAAACAAAAAGCAGTTGGATGGAAAATATACGGTAAAACAGTGATATAAAGCAATGAAACCACCACATTTCTATTGATTGACATTTCACAACCCCCCCAGCTGGGCAACACACACTTGTGAAAGAATTGTGAAAACTAATTGGGTTTGGTGGAATGTAGCGTTCTATTTCAGTCTCCCCCATTATCACTGTTGATGTGTTGATGGTACACAGCCGATGATCAGAGAGCTCCGACTACTGACACATCTTCTGACATCTACATTACATTCAAAGACTAAAACTGGGTGGAAACCATTCCGTTGGAAAACATAACGGCATCACGGAATCAATGTAAAGACAATGTGGAGGGTGGTCCTTCATATACCAGTGTTAAGTCTGTTTCTGTTGACTGAAACCTCAACGACATTTATCACTGACGAAAACTAAATACAAATTAAGCTATGACGCTTATTATACTGACGAGAAGAAGAAAATAAAACAGCTGTCGGCGACGGGTTCCCACCCCATTTTGGTCCATTGCGAGTGTGTGAGTGTGCATGTTCACTAAAATAAACGTTATACCAAACCGTTATGGCTATCAGTGGCACACCTAATGAACTATGTAGCCTACTCAAACTATGCCGGTAACAAACCAAAGCTAACAGTTGATCAACTGATGTTGACGATTATGACGAATGTGTGTAGAAGGCTACTGAAACGTCTTGAAGGGAAAAGCTTGCTACAAGTTGTCGCTTCTCTGAAAGGGCAGACAGAGCTTGCGTTCAACATGCTCTGGTAAGATTGTATAAGATCTTACTTTTGGACAGTGTGTGAACCGTTCAGTGAATTCGTTTAGACTAAAGTGAAATTAGCAGAGCTCATACATACAAACACACGCGTCCAAAGTACTAAAATCACTGACGTTGGTGTCACTACGTGGAAGGCTAGTTCCTGCCGTAGTAGGAAGGGCTGCGACGGCAAGCAGGTTTATCTATCGAGCACTGATCCATTTCCAGTTGCCGGAGTGGACTGCCGTAGCCGTCGCTGCTTAAAGTCCCCAATGATGACGAAGCCATCATTACGCCTCTGTTCGGGTGGAAACCTCCAAAACTGTTACCTTTCAGGATTCACATTCAGAAACGGCAAAAGTAGCAGATCCACAAGCTAGGGCGTTAATTTACCACTAAACACAAAAAGTGTAAAATATGGAGATAAAGAGATTTCTGCCCGACAGCAACGATTCACAGGCCATTCATGAGGTCACAGTCTCCACCGTCGTGTGATGCCACGGCTGGAGTGGGAGGGCACTGCCCTGCCCCACATCCACCCATCTGTCCGCCAGCACACGTGTGGGGAGACCTTGGAGTACCAAGATAATTGTCTGCGTATGCTAACGCATTGTCCAATTATTACATAACCGCTAATGTGTGCCGTCTCCATCTCCGCCTGCCCGATTAGTAGTATCACTATACGGCGAGGAGAAGAGGATCAAAGTCGGAATTTAGACATTCTTCAAAAGGGACGAGGGAGGCACAAAAGGAATGAGGGTAAAACGATGACTGCAGATTGGAGGATTTTTTATCTGTTTTGTATTCAGAGATATTATTGTCGGTCGGGTGCAGAGAAAAGAAAACGAAGGGGGGGAAAAAATGAAAGAGCAAGGTTGGCCCGAGGCACTCTGAGCAAAACAGAGAGTGCAAATGAGTAATTGCGTTTGGGTAGAACGTAGAGAAATTTGTTGGAAGACAAAAGGCAGAGAGAGGTGGGAACACTGCATGACAGATCTACGGAGGGACGGATTGCGAGGAAGGAAAATTATTTACTTTAGCTTGTTGCCGATTGTGCAGAGTTATCAACCCTTGGGGCTGATATCACTCTCTCTCCTGTACGTTTTGTCCCCCAACCCCCACCCTAGGGCAAAGAAAGACTGGGTGTGACACGAAGATGTAATGTGAGTCCTCAGTTTGTCAATGTTTTGCTTATTAAAGACTAAATGGGATGCCAGGTTATTTGGTAAGATTAAAGGGGTTCCCAGGGCCAATATTAGGAACAAGCACCCCCAGTCATTTTGTATTACTGACCTTTTTCACTAATTAATTTGATTCCATTCTTTGTCAAGCTACAGTGTGACTGAAACGTTGGAAGTGTGACTGACTGTCTGTCTGTCTGTCTGTCTGTGGAGCTACAGTCAGGAGCCACGTCTCCTCACCTCACCTATCCCGTAACCCCGGAGGGTCGTTGAGGGACCACAGACGATCTGTTGACCAGCTGACCATTTTATACAAGGTGTTTAACATGGAAATTCTCATTTGCATGCACCCCTGGCATCCCTTTATTCTGGGGCGTTCTGTTAAAATAGCTGATCTATACTTTAACATTTAAGCAAGTGCTGACATACTGTACGACGTATCAACTGCTAGAGCAGACCATCTCACAGCTGGCTATAGATGTAAACGTTTAGTTTTTATCTCTGGCAGCCTAGGGCTATGTGCACAAGTTGGTTGTGAGGGGCCTACAAAATGGCCGGCCTCTCCAAAGTGAGGGCCAAGCAGGTAGCAAGCTACTGGATTTGGAGGAGGCGTTGTTTTCCTCTATCCATGATTTGTGTCTGACAAGTGTGTCAACTATACTGTCTGTTTGTAGCAATGTTTGCCAGCCTTCTATGCACATTGTAACTGGCTGCTCTCCCATTGTCTGACTGCACTGGCAGTGTTTATGTCCTGTGTACAAGGTATTCCTGTACTTTGGATTATGCAGACATAAATAAACATTTCAAGTGTGTGTGTGTGTGTGTGTGTGTGTGTGTGTGTGTGTGTGTGTGTGTGTGTGTGTGTGTGTGTGTGTGCATGCGTGCGTGCATCTCAGATGTGCTGGCTAGGCGACTTCTAGTTTTTCTAAATCTGATTATACATGGAGGTGTGGATGCCAGGCGAAATTTGCATTGCGGTTAATTTCCCGCTGTATCCGTCTCCTAGATACCTAGTATCATTCAAATGTTGGCGAAGAGAGCGCTCTGGTGTAATTGATTATCCCCTGCATATACAGTAGCATCTTCACCATGCTATGGCAATCAGGCTGTCTGTTAAGCACGACACAACAGGTGCAGTCATTTGTGAATCTACACTCGCTGGCTAGCATTTGGCAGCGATCCGGTCACAGTTTACCCCACTCAAAAGTCAAAACGAAGGCACACGTTCAACCAGACCCGGAATAACAATGGAACTTACTGAAGCGCCAGCTTGCAGGGCCCTGTGCGAGACTATTTCAAATAAGTACAGCTGTTGCTTCCGTCTAAACCGTATTCACGGGTCACCGTTTTCGATGTAACACAGGAAGCCCAGCTAGTGTTTTTGGTCGTCCCGAGTCCGACTGTTTCTTAACCACTCGGTGGGAGGAGACTCAAAAATAGCAGATCCAGCGTGGGGGAGCAGCCTTATAACTCTATGGGAGCAGCCTTATAACTCTATGGGAGCAGCCTTATAACTCTATGGGAGCAGCCTTATGACTCTATGGGAGCAGCCTTATGACTCTATGGGAGCAGCCTTATAACTCTATGGGAGCAGCCTTATGACTCTATGGGAGCAGCCTTATGACTCTATGGGAGCAGCCTTATGACTCTATGGGAGCAGCCTTATGACTCTATGGGAGCAGCCTTATGACTCTATGGGAGCAGCCTTATGACTCTATGGGAGCAGCCTTATGACTCTATGGGAGCAGCCTTATGACTCTATGGGAGCAGCCTTATAACTCTATGCGGGCAGCCTAATAACTCTATGGGGGCAGCCTTATGACTATGGGAGCAGCCTTATAACTCTATGGGAGCAGCCTTATGACTCTATGGGAGCAGCCTTATGACTCTATGGGAGCAGCCTTATGACTCTATGGGAGCAGCCTTATAACTCTATGGGAGCAGCCTAATAACTATGGAAGCAGCCTTATGACTATGGGAGCAGCCTAATAACTCTATGGGAGCAGCCTTATGACTCTATGGGAGCAGCCTTATGACTCTATAGGAGCAGCCTTATAACTCTATGGGAGCAGCCTAATAACTATATGGGAGCAGCCTTATGACTCTATGGGAGCAGCCTTATAACTCTATGGGAGCAGCCTAATAACTCTATGGGAGCAGCCTTATAGCTCTATGGGGAGCAGCCTTATAACTCTATGGGAGCAGCCTTATGACTATGGGAACGGCCTTATAACTATGTTATGTGTGTGTGTGTGTGTGTGTGTGTGTGTGTGTGTGTGTGTGTGTGTGTGTGTGTGTGTGTGTGTGTGTGTGTGTGTGTGTGTGTGTGTGTGCGCGCGCGCATATATTGGGAGAGACGAGAGAGATTGATAAAGAGAGGGTGCTGCGCTCTCTTCAGCGTTGCGCTAATCATGTTCAAGGCGGATATCTCATGTTGAATTGCAGCCTGGTTAAAAGCACTCAGAGAAATGAATTCATTATAAACAAAATGTTCCGGATGTTCGCTCGAAAATTCCTGCCGAAGTTCGAGTCCTAAAAACAGCGCTAGGGTACAGCCTTAGTGGTGACTACAGTGAACTCTGACCTTTAACTCGCTGGTGGCCAGATGGTGGTTGTCCCAGACCACAAGGTTGGCTATGAGGTTCTCCTGGTCCTTGGACTTGCAGGAACGGCCCTCGGTGACGCCCGGTTCCGCCCTCACCTTCAGTAACAGATGAGGACTCTTGGTTCCGTCCCAAACCTGACCGAAGACAGAAGAAAATCTAAAATGCTGATTCTGGGGCGGTGAGGATATAGCAAGTAGGTCTCCAAATACTAAAGTACTGTAGGTCTCCAAATACTAAAGTACTGTAGGTCTCCAAACACTAAAGTAGTGGTTCTGATGTTACGGATCCCCCAATTGATATTACATTTGGCCGCGGATCCATACATGAAAATGTTTTGTGCCAAGGACCCCCAGGAGAGAAGATTCATGTTTTTTTATTAATTATTAAAAATGTATCAAACATTTGTTATGTTTTCCAAACATCTTCAAAGAGTCATAGAAATCATTATCAAACTGGTGCCTGTGACGCTACTTTTGACGATTTTAAATTTGAATCCTGAAAAGTAACAGTTTTTGGACAAAACCTCATTTAATGAGGTTTCATTCCGACAGAGACAATATCAAAATGGGGGATCCTTGACATCAAAGAGGTTGACAATAGCCGAACAAAACTGATGATTGTATTACTTGTGTGATATATAAGAAACAAACACCTAAGAAAATAATGATAATGGCTGATACAGCATCACCACCTGAGGCAGAGTGGAAGACGGTAAAGGGGGTGGTATTAAATGACTAGGTGCTGCCTTTTGCCAATATTGGTCCTGGGAACCTGCTAATCTAACATAAACATACAGTACTGTACAGTTCAACATACAGCAGAGTCACAGTACACAACTGGATAAATGTATATTATGTGTATGGTAGAGCAGAGGGTCTCCAGCTAAATTTGTTGCTGCAGCATTAGAATCCTTTTAACCACAAAAATATCAGATGTACAAGCTCACAGCGAGTCACTATCGTCTGTGTCCGTGGCACAAACCCTTTTCAGATTGGAGTCCGTGGCCAAATACATGAAAGGTTTGAGAACCACTGATTTAACTCAAATATTTGCTTTTGGGGGTCTCTGGAACCAACATATTTTGGGGGTCTTGGACATGGAAAAGGTTTGAGCACCGCCACTGATGTAGCAAGATAGCAACATACGTTTTGGAACACATTTTGGGGACTCGACCTCAGGTCTTAATGGGTAAAACACCAATGATGCTGTCCTAAATGGTAATTGACACCAACTTCCCAGCGTCAGTTGGCCTACATAGACCTTGACCAGCTATTTGTGGCTTCGGAGCCCATTTCAAGGTGACACAGTGACTCCATCTTGTTGTGTAGATATAGCATAGCATCTAACCGAAACATTCGCCGACCACCCGAGGCATGAACGCCGTCTTCATTACCGGTAGGAGAATCTACCGTTAATTGTAATGAAGACAGCGCTCATGACCGTAGGAGTGCGCTACCTTCAGCAGCGTGCGGCGGGTGTCCAGCGGGGCTTTGGCGAGCAGCTGGCAGGTGAGGTTGAAGTAGGTCCCGGGCTGCACCGTGGCCAGCGTCACCCGGCTCTGCATGGAGGGGTCCAGCTGGAGGTCCTGGGTGGCGGCCCAGGCCCGGAGCTCCTCCACCGCCCGCCGGTCGTCCGGGCCGAACTGGAACGTCTTGCCGGTGGCGTTGGGGACCATCCCGCTGCCCACCTCCCCGTCCACGGTGACGGCGGAGAAGCCGAGCGTGCTCAGCAGGTTGACGGAGTCGTTGAAGCTTGAAACCTTGAAAAAAGGACGGTAAGTGATATATTTTATAAGGTTAAAGCAGGTTAAATAGTAACCGCTGCTATAGAGTGTTTGTTCAGTAACAGTATAGTTTCCCAGTCTCTCCAGCTCTTCAACTCATTGTCATTTCACGCTTTTTTCCCGCAACGCTAAACCGCCATTGGCGTACAGTATACGTCTTTTTTTTAATCCAGAAAAGTAAATAGTTTTGGGCATATGAGGTTTCCACCTGACAGAGACTATACATGTTGAGTTCTGAAAAGACCGCAATTAAAGACTAAGTACTAAATTCTGGCAACTGAACAGGATTTTAAACGTAACGTGAGTAGCTAGCTTTAATGGAAGCTGTATACCTTGACTCTGTGGAGGCGGATAATGTCTCCGACCTTTAAGATTTTGGGGTGATCGACAACGTTGTCGCGGAAGATGTTGCACACCACCTTTGCATTGGAGCGGTCCATAAGCTTCACGGTGGAGCAGTAGCCTGGGTGTGGGAAAAAGGGAATCTGTCAAACCCTGCCGAGAATGATACCTACATACACAAAGCAAACGATTGCAAGAGTTCACACTGGCAGCTACAAAAGACACAGGGTACTATTATTTTTCCAATGGAAGAAAGTGACATGAATGTGTGTGACCTGGCCAAGCCAAATGCAGATGCACTCGCCTGCGGCAACCACTGGAAAGATGTGATATAGAAGTAGGGACGCCAAACGACTCGTATTTGGCCAATCGACGTGTTTAGGCCGAAAATCGACGTGTCTTCGTTAGTTTTATATTTTTGTTGTTTCTGCACAGCAGTTTGATAACCACTGGTCGAGGACAGTCCAAAGTTGTGATCCCAAACTCAGGTTTGTTTTGGGATTTAATTTAGAGCATAATTTGATTCCCTGTGAACTAAACTAACCTTATCAACATGATCAGACTAAATTACTTGATTCATTGGGTACCGTTGCTCCGGGAGGGTATAAACAGCTGGTCCATTTGAATACTTAATTTACCAAAAGACGATTAAAACCTAATTACGGCTTGCTTAAACAAGTTGAAAGATTAGAACCCTACACACTGCTCAAGTTGTAAACAATGCTAATAAGACTGTCTCGTGTGTGTGTGTGTGTGTGTGTGTGTGTGTGTGTGTGTGACTGTGTGTGTGTCATATAGTGTGCTTGTGTGTGCGTGCGCTTCACAGTCTCATTTTGGCAGCCATAAGTCTCTTGAAACCATGGGCTTTGCCTTTGAGAGTGCAAGGCTGTGCATAGCTCCCTGAAAATTGGAATGGGATGGACTGCTGCTTATCGTTACTGCTGGTGCCTGCCTGGGTTTCATGACTTTCATTACTCTTTCCTCTTAACCCATTCTGAACGGGAACCCATTTTGGTGTCAGCATCATGTTATGCTTTAGCTATTGAAAAATAGCAGATCTACAAGCTCATAGCGCGCCACCGAGTGGCGCGCTACGAGCTTGTAGGTCTGCTGTTTTATAAAAATCGAAGAACGACTGACATTTTTAGAATCTGATCTCAGGTCAGAACGGGTTAATCAGACCAGTAGTGTGTGTCCAGTGGAAACCTCGTATGAATCTGATCTCAGGTCAGAATGGGTTAAGCACTTGCCTTTCATGGCTCTTTCCTCCTCTACACACCTGTGTGACAGTGTGATAATGGCAAAATTCCACAGTGGTACTGCTAACTATACCCACACAGTCGATGGCTAAAAGACTTCACTAGCTTGTGTCTTGGAAAATGTCCTACAACAGGTAGAAATGGTAAATGGTGCATTTATATAGCGCCTTTATCCAAGGCGCTTTACATAGATTGTGCATTACATTCACCCGTTCATACACCGATTGTGGCGGAAGCCAGCATGCAAGGCACCAACCAGCACATCGGGATTTGGGGTTCAGTGTCTTGCCCAAGGACACTTCGGACATGTAGACAGGAGGAGCCGGGATTCGAACCGCCGACCCATGGATCATTGGACGACCTGCTCTACCTCCTGAGCCAGTCGCCCCATCTACAGCAGCCTTTAGGTTTGCCAGCAAAACACTAAAAAACATAGGCTTCACTCACACAAACAAAGGGTAAGTGTCAATGCATTTCCAATGGAAGTCCCATGGTTTGACACAACATTTTTGTTGTACGGCTTTCGGCTGTGTTTCGACTGCCCCCCCCCCCTCCCCCTCATACGACACAAATGTGTCAAACCATGTGACTCCCATTGGAAATGCATTGCGAGCTTGCATCAGTAAACAAGTCTCATGCATCGGCTATACACGATCTGTTGTGAAGGTGTGAGTCAGGCCTTAGACTAATGTAGTGTTTCCCAAACAATGGGTCTTCCATCTCCGACCCATTTTGATAAGAATCCAGTTTTTTATGTTCCATTCACACAGTCTGTCTGCATCCCCTGTGCTCATACATCTGAAACGGCACATGGACAAGCACAAATTGAATCCATCAAGACTGCCTTCTAAAATCAGTAGTTCTCTAACTTGTTCTTGCCACAAGTACCCCCAACAATGAACAATGTTATTTGGCCACAGATCCCCATCTGAAAACGTTATTGTGCCAGGGAGTGGGTGGCACGCACGCGCGCACGCACACACGCACACAAGCGCGCACACACACAGGAATTAAGAGGTTTCTGGCCAACAGCAACGGTATCTAAAATGGCACATAAACAGATGCTTTCCAGGATTGAACAGGCTTTCCAGGTCTTAAATGCGTTAAATGGTTGTTTGAAGAAAAGTTTTAGTAAACAACCGCATTCCTGAGGCAGATGCTACCAATGCCTTTACTTTTGAATCAGTAGTTCTCAAACCTTTCCGTGCCAAGGACCCCCAAAATTACACAGTATTTGGCCACACATCTAAAAATCTTTTATGCCAGCGACCACCAGAAGGGAAGATTTGTGTTTTCAGTATTTTTTCTAAAATATTCAAAAATGGCAGATGTACAAGCTGCTTTGTGAGCTTGTAGATCTGAATCCTTTGAGAGTTTTCTGAAAGACTTCTAAAACCTAAAATGACACACTGATTTGAACGGTTGTTTTGTAGCAGCAGCACCACATCATCACTGACCCGTTCCGCTGGTCTTAAATGGTTGTTTGTAGAAGACCACCACGGCATAGATGTTCACCACAGTTCCCACTTTCAAGTCAGCCAGTGACACATACGTGTACTTGTTTTTGGATGGTTCGGACACCTGAGAAAGGGGGGGGAAAAGCATCAGCATGATAGTATACATACAGTACTGCCAAGGTTCTCAATGTAAGGTAAGGTCTGCGAAATAATTCAATGGTTTTTGTCAGGTGAAACCTGACATACATCTACTCAAAGACTACTCGAGTCATACACGAGTCATACCGAGGACCTAAGTGTCATACTGACGCGTGACGCGGTGACGCCATTGGCTGCTTCTAGCCAATGGGACGGCAAAGCGGCCTTTTGGGCAATGATGGGAAGGGGAGACGAGAGGCAAAATATCCCCGGCAGCCACGCAGGATGCGGAAACAAGTGCAGTCGCCAACGGAGCAGAGAAGCCTGCTCACAGTCACACTCACGGGTTGACGGCGAACTACACGACACATAGTACACAGTTTATATAAAACGCTGCATCATTATAATTATGTTTATCTAATTGAAAAGTGGGCCGTCAGGTTTTGCACACAGGCAATTTGAATAAAAATAACTATTAGTAGATTCCTATGATTCATTGTAGTAGTGGTTTCAGTTGGACTATGAAATGGGTCTGAATGATTTCGATTGAAAGTCAAATAGGTCCAATGGCATGTAAGTTCATACAGTAAGTACATACTTATCAGTGTTTTGCGAGGATGGAAAAAATTCTCCCCTCCAAGGGGGACCTTGTTTTGAGTACCTGCATTGACCCTGGGATATTCATCATCATAACCATTACTTATTGAGTACCGTACAATTGAGGGGCAGGCCCTCGTTTTCAATGTAGCCGAATGCAGAACACAAAATCAGCTAAATTAAATATATGAATCAGAAGACAGAACATACTGAAAACTAAAAAGAAACTACAAAAGATAGGCCGAGAATTAATTAATGCAGTTACAATATTACCTTTATTCCTTTACAACAGTTAGGTTGCAGTGTAATCATCCCAATTTTAAGTGTGACGGTTTATACAAGTAATAAAAAGAAAGCAGGGGCTCGCAACTCTCTTTAAGATGCTCTAAACTTTATTTAACGACAGGCAGGCAGAAGATACGGCGTTTTGACCTCACGGTCTTTATATAAGTAAACCACTGGGATTTTGTTAATTGTCAACGATTGTATTATGGATGCTACTACTATGGACGTTCTACTAATGGTGGAATAAGGGCCTCATAATCATATACGTATGACATCACATCTTCATCATAAATTAAATTCACTGGACATAGTGTCTGAACTCCAATATGAAAAATGCATGATCATCACCACTACAAATCATTATGTCAATTGGAAACACCTTGCATACACAAAGCGATATGTGCGTGCTGTGCGTGCATGTGTGGGTGCGTGCGTGCGTGCACATGCAAACATGACGTAAAAATATAAAAGGACATTTTCTTCTGTTTGAAAGTTATGAGAACTTCTTGGAAATCCTTAATTTAGCACTAATGACGAGCAAGGCTGATTATGCACGTTCCCAGGGGAACCAGGCTAAACAGATGAGGGTGGCAAAATGTACAACTCATCTATATTTCATGTGCTTAAGAGTATGAAGACATTATCCACGCAGGACCTGGTCTTTCAACGCGGCAAACATATTTATTAGTGCTATTAAAGTAGCATACCGAATTCAAACGGCACTTAACGAGCCAGGAATGCAGTAAGCTATTAGACATACGAGCAGCTGCAGTCCGTGTTGTTTTTGGCAGCAAATTTAGATTTTAGTTTTAGTCATAGTCTGTTGAATAGTTTTCATTTAGTTTTTGTCCCATTTTTGTCACCAGAAAGTTTTAGTGTTAGTCTAGTTTTACTATTTAGTCAACTAAATCTACAGTTGATTTAGTCGACTAAAATGTATTTTGGCGGGCCTTGATGCCGTCGTAAATGACTGCTTTTACACTTGCTGAAAATAGCAAATCTACAAGCTTGTGACCTTGTAGATCTGCTATTTTCAGCATGCAACCAATTATTGTAAAATTACTTATACAGCATCTCTTGTCCACTAGTCCCTTCCAAACATTTTAGTGTAGTTTTTATTCGTTGACAAAATTGTCAGCATATTTAGTCATAGTTTTAGTCATCATAGCTTAGTTTTTATTTAGTTTCCATTTAGTTTTAGTCAGTGAAAAAAGGTAGTCGACGAAAAAATTTCGTCTTAGTTTTAGGGCGCTTTCACACCCAAAGTTCACTTAGAAGGTCCGGATCAGGGACCAAATTTAAATTGTAGCATTTTGATTTTGGTCCGTTTAGTGTTCACACAGGACTTTAACAAATGACACGTTAAGCAAACCCAAAAAAGAGGTAATTTTACGAGGGAAAAAGAACATATGGGGAAATCACTGTCTACATCAGATGAACAGAGGAGCAGGTGTTTGAACAATAATGTGCTTATTGCTGCATGCAATTCATCGGAGACGTAGCCTACAAGGTATCCCCGATGAAAAGCACATTTCTTCTATGTGCGCACCTTAACCCGATTAGAATCTGATGATATTTCTGCACATCAAATCGGCGGGCAATTACATGTCATATTATGGTTTAAACTTGAAGCCATGCTGGTCAGGTAGTATTGAGCTTCAAGTCGGAACAGAATCGCTGCAGCTAATTGAGTTAGTTTCACATCTTTTGCCATAGTGATCAATTCATCATTTTGGACCACCTGGGTAGTGTGTAGCTTATTTAACATTTTAAATGGCTTGCGTCTCTGTCTCTCTCTCTCTCTCTCTCTCTATGTGCGGCTGTGCGCTAGAGCGAGACAGGATAATCTTTAAAAATATTTCTCTGTCTCAGCGTCTCTCCCACAGAGCTATAATATATCAGGTCTCTCCCCCCCCATATACTGTACGCGTGCCGTGCACACCATAGACTGTAAAAAATATACAGCAAAAAGTATTCACGACCATGTTTATTAAGGTAATACAGTCTAGGTGAAGTTGGGCCCAAATACATGGACTTCTATGGGGCTATGGGTTTTTTTGAGCCCAATGAGAGCGCCACAACAGGCCATTATATTAACTTTCATTTCCTTAGTGGCTTCACAAAAAATCTGTCTGACTGCCCCCCTGGTGCACACGCACACACAATGTATGTCTTTATTTATGACGCGAGTTGAAAGAATGATGTCATAACTTTGCGTGGTGGCGCCTGCTTAAAATGAACACACCATTCCGTGTCGATAACTTGTATCCGTTATCTTTGCGCATGTGAACCTTGTACGCCATTTTACTTTGCGCCTCCTACATGGAAGGGGGTCTAAACTAGTGGTCTACTATTATTGCAGGCTTGCAGTTCATGAAGAAAGATCAGCTGACAGCCGTCATATCAATAGTGAAGACCTACTTTTAGAACTAAGTATTAATGCAACCTCCGACGCCCGACGGCTATTTTGGCTATCGTCCTGTATTTGGTCCTCTATAAAGCCTGAATGCGTTCACACCAGTAACGAACCACACTGTGGTTCGTTTGGAAGCGAACCGAGTTCGGCATTTTTTTGGCGGACCATGGTTCGTTTCTTTGATCCGCACCAGAGTTTGGATGAATGTTCGTTCACACCAGCCGAACCAAAGGGGTAAAAAACCAAACAGTCCAGGTGTGAAAGCGTCCTTATAGTCGACGAAATCAGCACTGACTGCAGTATGTCTACGAGTATATTTATTACTCCTTTTCTCGATACTTTAAATCTACTCCACGACAACTCAAGAGGCAAATGTTGAACTTTTCACTCCACTACAATTATTTGACGGCTTTAGCTACGTTTGCACATTAAAATGAACACAGATTAACACATTTTGGGCGGGAACCCCATAGCGCGCCACCGAGTGGCGCGCTATGAGCTTGTAGGTCTGCTATTTTTTTTATCTGATCTCAGGTCAAAATGGGTTAATACAAAACAGGAAAACATGCATCAATCACACAATTTCCAATTATATACCAATTTACAAGCTCACAGTCACAACACATGAAGTCACATGAAGATCGCATATGTTCGAATTGCTGCGAGCTTCTACATCTGTTATATTTGGGAAAAGTTGTTTATATTTAGAAACATCAAAGTCCTTTTTACATTTAGTACTGCGAGTCTACTTTCGTACTTTTATTCAGGTACATTTTTGAATACAGACTTTTTATGCGTAACCGAGAGTCTCTTAAGTAAACGTGTTGCTACTGTTACTTGAGTACTTCTTCCACCCCTCTGACTTTCAGAGCCACGGAAGGTCCCGGTGAAAACATGACACATCGCAGGGTCGCATTTGAGGAAACGCGCTACAGCATGTTGACATGAACCACTGTGACAGGTACAAGACGACCTCTGACACTTTGTTCCAGGAGCCCTTTCAGGTAATGAGGCCGGTGTGACTGACCTCGGCAGCTTGTGGAGACCTCTTCTTCTTGTTGGCTGCTGGGACTGGAACACGATACACCTGAAGGGTGGGAAAAGAGGTGAATAAAATACAGGTCGGGGCATCAATAATAAGGCTGTGGTTTGTTACATTTCTTTGTATTACTACTTTTGTAATGGTTAACATGTGTATGACTTTGGCTTCATATGAATCCTCTTATGTCCATATTCTAACATTGTTGTGTTGTCTTTGTAAATCACACTACTTGATCATACTATACAGCTTCACACAAAAAAAGCATCTAAAGTAGCAGATCCGCACTTCGAGCTAGCGGACTCCATTGCTTTTGCCGTTTTTTTAATTTGAATCCTGAGAAAAGTTTTTTAGACATTATGAGGTTTCTACCCGACAGAGACAATTATGATTATGCAATTCAAGTGGTGTCATCTCTGAGTATGGTATTAAATTTTGTATTGAAAAGAGGAACGGACTAGACTAGACAGAAAAATCCATCTCATTGTTAGAATTCGACCTCCACTGCCCCGTTGCTACTGCCATCTTTACACGAGAGCCAGTAATGGTAGTACGACGATATAAATATTTAGGAACACACTTCCTCGATGATGAAAGTATGAAACTATCTATAAAAGGACTTAAGTGGTTCAAGGCACTTACATAAATACATGCATCATCTCCCGAAAGCTGCAGGTTACAGGGGTGTAACTTGTCTTTGAGAACAGTAGGAGACTTGCCCACAGTAAAGCCAGTAACTGCCAGCACATCCTGTAGTGAATAGATAAGATGTTTATTATTCATTTATACGGAAAATACAACTTTGCACTTTTGTTTAGTGCACTTCAAACAAACAGCAGCGTATAAATCAAGTCATCATAGTCTGTTGTCTGCAGCTTAATTTAGATCAGCGATTTTTGAAAAGCTGAATAGTACTTAAATGTATAATAAACTGATTTCCATTTTTTGCTGAGGACCCCCCATGGAAGCCTCTCAGGGACCCCTTTGAGAACCAGTGCACGAACACGACACGAAAAATAATCTGGGATGAATAAAACAAAAAAAAGGAGAGAAGGCATCAAGAATAACATGGAGAGCAAAACGCAAAACAGATTGAAGGAGCCGATGTTGCAGAGCCTGTAAGGTGTTAAGCGAGGGCATTATAACAAAACGAGCCACGATGATAAGCCGGCTTATAATAGACGTGTTCCACTTTGTTTGGATGGCGACGTGTGACTGCCCCCAGGATGGTTCTAAAATATCGCTGTCTGCCGCAACTCTCCGGGCTGACAAAAAGAGATGGGCGATTGTCAGAGTAATCATGTTAACAGAGCCTTGCTGCTCTGACAGGACCTGTGTAATCTATAGCCGAGCGCGATAAGCAAATCCCCTTTGCATTGGCATAACGCTTTAGACCCAGACAGATTCACATCAGGACGGATGGAGGGAAACCACAATAAAACGCTACACATGCACACGCAGAAACCTCTTATCTCCGTGATAAACTTTGTGCGTTTTTTTTTTTGTGAATTAATTAACGCCCTACTTGATTATACTACAGCGTCACACAAAGGCATGAAAGGTAGATCTACAAGCTCTACAAAGCAGCGTGAATCTACGCGTTTGGCAACGGCTACCTTTGCTGTTTTTGAATTTGAATCCTGAAAAGTAACAGTTTTGGACATATGAGGTTTCCACCCGACAGAGACGATATCATGATATGAGAACAGTTTGTTTACGTGCATGGGGAGTAGAGTTGGATACCGCTTAGATGGATGAAAAAAAGCAGAATTATTCCTATGAAAATGTTGTTTAAAAACCCACAGAGTAATAAAGTAGTCTGCTGTATAGTGTAGTGTCTTCTCATTATGAAAACGAACGTGGGTCAACTATGGCCATTCTGTTTTTTGACTATAGGAGTACAGTGTGTATAATAGGAGGGTTTGAGTGTGCCCTTGCTGATGGAAAAGGCAGAATAATTGGCAGTGAGCCTGGAGAAAGACAATTTAAAAGTTTCCATAGGCTGGTTTTGAGTGATTTCAAGAGAGAAAACATTGTGTTAAGAAAAGTGCACAGGGAGGCTGCCGATGCTGACAGGATGCCACATCATCATGATATGAAAGGCTTGAGGACAAGTGAAGAGAGATGAGACAACAATGCACACAGAGGAAAACATTTGGAGTTTGTGTCCATGAGAGCGGAAACTATTCCAAACTATTTAAACGCTACCCGGATGTACGCAGTAAGTCAGTGGTTCTGTAACTTTGTCAAGGAATCCATCATTTATGTGTTTGGCCCCCCCATCCGAAAATGTTTTGTGCCAGGGACCCCCAATAATAATAATAATAACAATTATTATTATTATTGCGACTGTAGGTCGCAGATTTACTATGAAAACCTGCAAAACCTGTCTTTCCGTCCGTCCATTCACGCCTCCATATATGGTTGCCAGTCCATTACGCCTCGTGATACGTCATAGCACCATATATGGCCGTCTCCTCATCAAACCCTGGATAGCCATACACGGAGAAGACCGGATCATCAACTAGATCTATATATGTAGACAGCCAGCAACTCTACATCTGACCTCAAATCCTTAGAACAGGTCAGCTCCATATTTCGAGATCTGACATTGACCATATGTTGATCCTTCCCCACCCTCCCTTTTGACTAATACCTGTCCATTCAAACTCCAGACGGGGACGCCCCGAAGTTATTAGTGCAGTCGCGCCCGGAAGCCGGCGAGTTCTCAACAGGCCCGAAAATGAAGGCCCGGCCCTACCCGGGCCCTCATCAAACCCTGTACACTCAAGACACTGCCCCCGTCTGCCACCCTTAGATCTCCATATACTATGGAGCTGACCTGTTCTGACATTATGTTGATCTGACCTCATCAAACCCTGTACACTCTCACTCTCACAAGACACGCTCCATATTTATGGCCAGTACAGAATGAATTCCATAATGATTATCTTCCATAATGATGATCATGCCAAAGCCATGTTACAGACCGGGTGCTCCCCGCCGTTGTTTAATCTCGATTTCACTGTAACACACATACATCAATGGCTTCAATTACAGCATGATAACTTTACAGGAATAGAAACTGGGGTATCCTGGAAATTAAAAGGGCGGAGAGAATCACTGATCTATTTTATGCACTCGTTAATTGCTCAAGGATGACTATCCTCCCGAGGCATATTGCATGCTTTCATTGTTAATTTAAAGTGTTTTTATTGAGATTATTTATTTCTTTGCAAAGAATGTAGCATTGAGCTCTGATCTGCCTACTAGGCTAGTCAATCTAAGGTTTGACCCAAAATAAATTGCAATAGTAATAGTTCAAGGTTATTTTTATGATCCTTAGGGTCATCCAAATAACATTAAAAATGTATTGAAAAATAGTGGATCATGGTAAATGCAGGGGTTGAAAGTTGACCAGCCACACATATACGTAGCCGTCTATAGGAGTGTTTGCACCACTCAAAAACCTATATAGGCAAAAGAAAACATTTTAATTATGCTTTAAGTAGCATGTGACATGTCAGACTAGGGGTTATTCATGATTCTGAATCCATTCCAAGCATTATTCTTGCACAAAAAACACTCTGCCATAGCCATCGTCACAAATGTGATGAGGTCATCACATTTGAGGCTATGGCTATAAGGACTGTTTTTCGTGCAAAACTAATGCTTGGAATGGATTCAGAATCATGAAACCCCCCCCCCCTAGTTAGACCCCCTAGTAGACACGTCACATGCTGCTACTTAAAGCATAATTACAATTTGAAATGTTTGCCTTATACAGGGTAGGTCTTTAATGGTACCCCAACTTTCAATAAGTTACCATGATCCACAACATGATACAACAATTTTTTATGTTATTTGGATGACCCCAACACTACGTTTTAACAGCGGGCGACAGCCAGCCGAATTTTCCGGAAGTGCATTATTTGTCAATGGGGCCCGGCAACTACTGGCGATAGAGACGAACAGGCGATGGTCGAAAAGTGGGCGGAGGAACGTTCAAGCGACGCTCGCCGTTGGTCTCCAAGGTCTCCCACTGTTAAAACGTACTGTAAGGATCATAAAAACCTTGAACATTACTATTGCAATTTCTCTTGGGTCACGCCTCTTTTTAGCTTAGATCGACTGGCCTATGCTACTCTGATCTGACTGCTACAACAGTGGCTAACTCAACCCAGCATCTCTTTGAGGATTAACGCCCTGCGCGCGCATACACGCAGACACACGGGTGAGCGCGCACTGAATGTTAATGCCATCCTGTCCTGTGATGTGTTTTATGCTTTTGAAATATGATCCACCTACTTTCAAAAATAAGTGTGGATATGCGAAATGTATGAAAAAAAAAAGAAAACAGTGAGATTAAAGCGCCCAGGTTTATGGGAAAACAGTGGGGAGGGGGCTCGGTTGTTGCTTACCCTAACATAAAAGAACATAAATAAACAATACATCCTTGTGTCTAAAGGTCTGTATGCAGTCAAGGAGCGTGTCTGCAAACATTTCACACCAAACTATAAATAGACTAAAGACTCTATTTATAGTTCGGTGTGAAATCTTCTCTTCTCTTTTTTGAACAGTGCCAGCCGCTCCCAACAGTGACTGTGTGTGTGTGTCTGTCTGAGTACGACCTATTGACCCCTGTAGCTGATGTTGATTGTGATCGCATTACAGGACCCTGTACTTTACAACCCTTGTGCTCCACTCCAAGGAAACACACACACACACACACACTATCAACATTTCACTTTCACTTCACTTTGTATTCTTTCTACATGTTGGACAGCTGTGTGAGGGTTGTGTGAGAGATCACGAAGCTACAGGAAAATCGTGGTCACCTCTAGCTTCCGTTCTCACTGTGGTTGAAGAAAGAAGAAAGGTTTGTGTGTGTGTGTGTGTGTGTGTGTGTGTGTGTGTGACTGACTGAGGCTCATTTTCATTGGTACAGAGTCATCTGTTAAATGTGATATGAAAGTGCCATAGAACATTTAGGGTAGTGAGGATACAGGTGTTGTGAAGAGGTCAAATACTGCAGGCATAATTTCTTCACCTGATTGGCAGTACTTATAGTATATCATATCAGGAACAAAACATTAAAAAAAAACTAAAGAAAACTTTGTTCAGGAAACAGCACTAGTGTGGATTCACAAGGACTTTATTTTATTTTGCTTTAATCCATTTTTACATTTTAAATGTTTTCAATCTATTTGTGAGTTGTCTGACTGAACCGCAACATTTCAAAGCACTTCTGGTTGGGTTTAGCCAACAGGACTTTTAGACTCTTATGTTGTTTTTGTCAAACAGGGAGAAGGCCTCTCAGAGTGGTCGTTGGGTGTCTGGGGACGACGTGTCTTATACTGATGGGTGTGATCATAGCCCAGGCTGTGCACTGTGAGTATTACATGTGACTAAACTACCACATCACTCACTCAGGGATTTCAAGCTGTGAAAACTATAAGACCACCACAGTATTAACTGTATTCTCTTTTTAACCTAGTTCTCACTGTTTCCCTTTCTCTTATTTTTTTTGTGTATTACTGTGCATCTGTATGACAAAGGAAGTGGTGTTAAGAAGTGATGCACATAAAAAATAATAACTTCAACCAGATGCTTGACCTCATCATGAACAGAAGAACAACTGTTTGACACTATTCTTTGTCATTTGTAGTCCTGACCCTGGAAAATACCCAACTGAAGTCTGCCTACAAGAACCTGATCCAACTGGAGTCTGCCTACAAGAACCTGATCCAACTGGAGTCTGCCTACAAGAACTTGACCCTGGAGCATACCCAACTGAAGTCTGCCTACAAGAACCTGATCCAACTGGAGTCTGCCTACAAGAACCTGATCCAACTGGAGTCTGCCTACAAGAACTTGACCCTGGAGCATACCCAACTGAAGTCTGCCTACAAGAACCTGAATGTAAAGTGTCAGATAGCAGGTGAGAGAAGATACAAGCCTTTTTGAATAAATATGAAATTGTATTCCTATTGATATTGTAATCATTAGCAGGGTAAGCCCATCACTGCTGATGTGTGACAATTATCATAGAAACATAATGTAAAACAAATAATATATAGAATAGCAGTTTTGAAACAATTTTGCAATAGCAGATATACAAGCTCACAGCTTGTATATCTTGTACATGGGGGAGGCACAAAATATGCACAACATATTTTCAGATGGCCAAATCATTTTGGGCGTTGTTGACATGAACACGTTTTAGTAGTAGTGATTTAGAAGACATTTGTAGAATCAGCCTCAGGTCTTATTAAATCGGTGAAAGGAGCACTTGACCCATTTTCAAATGGTTTCATATAATTGGTCGTCACACGTCACTAATGCTCATTATAACATGGCATCATATACTGTCTACTCACTCTGTGTCTCATTGGTGGGCTGTGGACAGTTCAGAAACCTGCCCACCAATGACATCATCAATGGGGATGCTGAAATAGAAGCCATTGTTTTAGCTTCAACAGAGGGAAGAGCAATGGAAACACAGACGATGTATGAGGAGGATGAAATGGCATAGAGAGAGTTGTGGGAATAAGATCTGTAAGGTCACATGTGCAAGAGGAGTGTAAGAGTTACGTAGGCCTAGATTATGGTTTATGACATGGGTTCCCAAAGTGGGGTCCGGGGACCCCTGGTGGTACTTGAGGGAGTTCCAGGGGGTACCTACAGTGTAGCTCAATTAGAGATAGTTAGGAACCAAATGGACCCTTATGGGTCTGTAACTCTGAGAGTGTACAAATGGAACCAAATGGACCCAGAGTTACATTAACAGTGGTTTTACTATATAAATTGGGGGTACCAGAGATAGAAATGCCATTAAATCGGGGGTCCGTAACATAATGCATGTGAAACTGGGGGTCCATGAAATGAATATGTTTCAGGAATCACTGTTATCACTGTTGGGGGTCCGTGGCCTAATAAATGTTGATTTGGGGGACCGTGGCCTGATAAATGTTAATTTGGGGGGGCCGTGTCCTAATAAATGTTGATTTGGGGGGTCGTGGCCTAATAAATGTTGATGTGGGGGTCCGTGGGCTAATAAATGTTGATTTGGGGGTCCTTGACAAAAAAAGTTTTGGAACCACTGGTTTATGACATACTTATATACTTTTAAGTAAAAGTAGCAATACCATAATTATTACAATCCAGTATGTCTAGGGGTGGAAAAGGGTTCAAGATCCACCAGTAAATCTCCTGTTTGATGTTTCTAGAGTCGTGTCCCAGTGGATGGAAGAAGTTTGGATGCAGCTGTTACTACAGAACTACTGAAAGGAAAACATGGCAGGAAGCTAGAAAGTACTGTCTGAATCAAGGAGCTGATCTGGTGGTCATCAACAGTGGAGAAGAACAGGTTAGTGTGTGTGTGTGTGTGTGTGTGTGTGTGTGTGTGTGTGTGTGTGTGTGTGTGTGTGTGTGTGTGTGTGTGTGTGTGTGTGTGACTGTGTGTGTGTGTGCGGGTGCGTCGGTTGTGTATGTGTCTGTGTGCCCGTGTGCGCGCTTCGTGCATGTGTGTGCCCTTGTAAGTGTGTTTGTGTGTGCGTGCGCACGTGTGCTCGCATGTACTGTATGTGTGTGTGTGTGTGCGCGCAGCATGCGTGTCTGCCGTGTGTGTGCGTAAATGATTCTGGATGCGTGTTTATGTGTGGGTTTGTTTGTGTGTACGTGCAAACACGCATGTACAGTATGTGTGTGTGTACGCAGCGTGTCTGCTGTGAGCGTAAAAGGGCCTCCATGCACATTTGTGTGTGTGTGCATGTACACGTGCATGTATGTGCGTCCATGTGTGTGTGTGTATAAGCGCATCCGTGCTTGTGTGTGTGTGTGTGTCCAAGTGTCCATCATAGTTACAGTATAGGCCTACATGCAAACTAATTCTATGATCAAGAAGTGAATGTATTGGATAAAATGAATGATGATTCAATCATGTACAAATAATCAGGAATTCATCAGAGGATTGTGGACTGGGAGTTTTTCATGGATTGGTCTGAACAGGACTGAGGCCATTTGGACGTGGGTGGATGGAACACCACTGACACAGTGAGACATTTGACATGTTTTTATATTGTAATTCTATCAAAGTCACTGTATGTGAGTGACTGAGTGGATGTGGTTCAATACAGTGTTGTTTATTGTGCAGGTACTGGGCCAGTGGATATCCTCGTAACGATGAAGACAGGAACTGTGCAGCCTACTGGCCCGGGACGACTGACCCTGGATGGTATAACTGGCCATGTTCAAATAGAGGGGCCTCAATATGTGAGAAGTGATGTTTGTTTTCACTTCATTGATGAAACTACAGCTCAGTGTTCTGCTACAGATAAGATATTATTGTCACTGTATGAAACATACAACATTCCGTTTAGTGCAACCATAACATATAGCAGTATCAACAGAGAGAGAAGGACAAAAGGAAAAACTGCTAGTAATTAGTAGTGAAAGTGATAAAACTCGAACATTTTATTGTACAGAAGTACGAACTGTTGTATAGCCATAACCACTTCAACCCATTCAAACGGGGAAACCATGTGTAATTTTAGATTTAAGCGTTATTCAAAAATAGCAGATCTACAAGCTCACAGCGTTCACTATCTGTTTTTTACTGAAAGTGTGAGAACTATCGTGATTTAAGAAATCAGGTCTTAATGGTTTAATACAAACCACCAACGATGATGCTTCAGCACGTTATTCATTTTGCTTTCACAACTAGAACCCTAGTGACCCTAGTCTCGGGGCGAACAACAAGCTCACAATGCGTTACTAGTTACACAATACATTGTGAGCTTGTAGATCTGCTATATTTACAGTGAGAGTGTTTTAAGCATTATGTTATACTTTAGATTGTAGGTCTGCTTATTTTTGAAAAAGCGTGAAAATGTGGCGCAAATCTTTGAATATATATTCTTTCAGAGCGGTTTTAACTCGAATATTTGCTTCTGGGAGGTCCCTGGAACAACATATTTTCAGATGGGGGTCGGTGGCCAAATACATATATTTTTGGGGGTCCTTGACATGAAAATGTTTGAGAACGACCGACATAGAAACATAGGGTCTTTCAAGAAAACTATCGGGATTTAGAAGACATTTGTAGAATCGAACTTAGGTCTAAATGGGTTAATAATTTGTAACGGCGAGGTTACCCCAGGGCGGGGTGGTAAAAGGATAGCCCCTCAGCCTCGTACCTGGGGGAGCGGAGAGAAATCACCTGAGCCAAACCACACAGAGAACTGTAGACAGACGCGCAGGCAGGTATACTGTAGATATTCATGTGCAATTTAATGGAAATTAGTGTTGTTTTAAAAATTGAAATGTTCATGTAAAAATGTAAAAAAGCGCACGCACCCACACACACACACACAGGCCTTAAGTATATCAAACCTTCCTCGAGATTAAGTGCAGTGTTGTTTTCGTCGACTAAAACTAAGACGACATTTTTTCGTCGACTACCTTTTTTCACTGACGAAAACGAAATGGAAACTAAATGAAAACTAAGCTATGATGACTAAGACTAAATATATCGACAATTTCGTCAACAAATAAAAACTAGACTAAAATGTTAGGAAAGGACTAGTGGACAAGAGATCCAGCACAAGTCATTTTACACTTAGTTGAAGGCTGAAAATAGCATATCTACAGATCGGCTATTTTCAGCAAGTGTAAAATCAGTCATTACGATGGCAAAATACATTTTAGTCGACTAAATCAACGGTATATTATTAAACATTAAACATTCCAGGTGACTAAAATGTGACTAAGACTAAATGAAAACTATTCAAGAGACTATGACTAAGACTTAAACACTGCTATAGTGTCTCGTTGACGGTCTGTAAGAACATGAGCTGCTACAGGTGATTTTCGATTAGGTTTTCTCCCCCCCCCACCCCAGGCATACCAGCAAGAATAAAAATACTAAATTGCAAAACGATGCTAAAAGCATCAGTAGGATTTGATCCTTTTTAAAGGTGTTACAACATGAAATTGGAAATGTTTTGGGCTCCCCGTACTATGTGTCTTTTCTATCCCCACAAATACCCCAATTTTGAACAATCAGGCTTTCTCATCATATAGGGGCTTTTATGGAAATCCCTCTCAGGAACAGCTCAACTGATATGGTGGTACGTACCTGTGATGTCATATGCATCGCCCTACTTTGTATAATCCCCCCCCCCCTCCCACCTCTTCAGTTCCAAATTTGCATTTCCACTTATTATACAGCATCAGTATTATTGTAAGAGCCATGCATCTATTCTGTGCCGTCATTGAAAGGACTTGTCAATCAAGGCCTTGGTTACAGGGAGGGGTATTTAACCCTGGCCCTAATCAGGTGCAGGTGTTGCTGACATACAGAGGCAAACAGTTTTTAGACTGTGTTTGGAGGGCTCATTGTCTACCGCTATATTCTTTTGACTTATGTTTATTTATTATATATATATATGTAACATAGGGCTTTGGCAGCTAATAAATATATATCAACTGAATGGACATGTTTGGACATCACTTTCTGGAGCACACGTCACAACTTCAATCCTGGCTGTTGGCAACCAGTAACACCTAATAATGGGGTTTAGGCGCTACAATTATAATGAGTCAAAGATGTCGGAGGGGAGTAGCTGAGATGTGGGTGTGGTGGAGAAAATAACTTGCATATACAGCGCCCCCACCACATAATGTCATCATGTTTGATATCGATATAGGAACCTACCCCTTTATTGACAGAAGCATAGAAGACCTTGGCCAGGGTTCCAAGCAGAATGGTGTTGATGGAGATCTGTTCTGGCAGCAGATCCGCACCGGCGTCATCTTCTAAAGTGAGAAGAAGCATTAATATATGAATCATTTGCGTTGGGGGGGCACGGTGGCACAGTTGGTAGTGCTGTTGCCTCACAGCTAGAAGGTCCTGGGTTCGATTCCCGCTCGGGACGCTGTGGGCGCTGGTGGCGTGTTTCCTCCTCCGCGTCATCAGTGCCCATACCCGAAGGCGGGGTTGGCGAAAGGGCCTTTCTGTGTGGAGTTTGCATGTTCTCCCCGTGTCCCCTAGGGTAGGTACCCTCACAAAAAACATGCAGTAATCCTGGTTACTAAACTGCCTCCCCCTGGCCAGCCGGGGCGCCTGATGGAGGGGAAAGGAACTGGTTGGAATAACGTGTTCCTTCCACACGCTACGTCCAACCAGGGAAACTCCCCCCTGTCAGGTGTAAAGGTGCAACTTGGACACTCAGGCATGAAGGAAGCATGGGTTCAAGTCCGTTGCTCTCCCCTTGTCCCCCATATATGGGGACTAGGTTGGTGGAGGGTGTGTAGAGCCCAGGATCACATTAGATGATTGACACAGGGTTGAAAATGGGTTACAAAATCGCGGGATAAAAAATATTAAAAAAAAAAAGAATCATTTGCGTTGGTCAAAAACTTTTGCTTGCTATTTCTTTGCACCCCCTTGTCCACTTTGACGAAAGAGCACTTTAGGAGCACGTTTTAAAAAAAATCTTCTCTGTCTAGGAGTCTTGCTTAATATTTTGTGCAGAGAGAGTATTTTTCTGCCAGTTCTCCTGTCTGGCAGAAATATCTCCATATTTCAACTTTTTTCATAAAACAATTCCCTGCTTTCTTGTACAAGATGGTCACGCAAATGCAGAAGCTTGTAGAGCTATTGTTTTTTACTCTATTATAAATAATTTATGAGGTGCAGGTTTATCCAAGTTTTGTGAACTTTTGTCTGCTCCAGTGTTGGTCCACATGGCCTCTTTTGTTTCCTGCGTAATCAATGACTGGTGTTCAGGGGCGTCACTACCGTGACGCAGACAACGCGAGGGGGCCCATGACGCCTGAGGGCACACCCAGGTCGGGAGAAAAAAAAAAAACCTTAACAATATATTGTTAACTGAGGTTGATTTTACGTCGCAACTTAATATTTTATAATCTGACCATGTATGATCACTTCACTTTTTCATGGGAGGGGGCATGCCCCCAGCGGCCCGGCCCCGCCCGGTACAGGTCCGAAAGACGGAAGAGACAGGTCAGAGGTTGTAGGTGTAAATGGCGACAGACACAAACAAACAATGGAGAGCAAGAAACAGAAAATCGATAGTGAGAAGCGAAAACTAAAAGAAGAGGAACCCACAGGTTCAAAGGGCTGCGCTCTACAGTGGATACATTCAAAGTCATTCAGCCTGACACGCTTTGCAACGCCACCAACGATGAACTGGCTCAACAAGCACAAACCCTTGTAGAAAAATGAACCTGTCAATTCTCCATTCAACTTGTATCATTGCGTGAGTGCCTGAGAGACAGCATTTCAAACGTGAAGACCATCCGAGAGCTCACAAAACTGCTTATTGTGGAGAACATAGCAGCATTAGTGCTAGTTTTGGCGAAGTCTGCACTGTATTGTTGCTTTTCCTAACCATTCCAGTCACAGTGGCATCAGCCGAACGTTCATTCTCGAAAATTAAAGCTGATCAAAAGTTATCCGAGGAGTACAATGGGACAGGGTCGGCTCAGTGGACTTGCCACTCTGTCCATCGAGAATACCCGTGCACGCCAGCTGGATGTGAATTGTGAAGGACCCGATAGATGATTTTGCAGAAACAGAGCGCAGAGGCAAAGCCTCGTTATTTAATTACATAATTGCCGTCTAATTTCCGTGGTGCGCCGTCACCATATTTTTATAGCCCAACTTTTATAGCCCTCTTTTTTTTCCCTCCTCTCAACCTAGAGAGCGCTGTCCAACTCCAAGGTGCTAATTCAAGTGGCCTGCTGCCTGTGGGTGGTATTCAAACGAAGCTTTTCATAATGGAGACAATGGAGTCTAATATGGACATTGTTGTGTTGGAAATGGAACGTTGCTGCATTTTACATGGAGGACTTGATCATTAATTGTGCATGGGCACATTCTGCCCATGAGCCCATTTCTTGTGGTCAAAACAGCTTTGAGAAACACAGTGTTTATTGTCGTTTGCTATGAGGAGAAAAATGAATAGTTTAAAATAAAATGCCAGTGAGTAATTGAATATTTTGTTGTTTACTTTATTAAGCATTTCTAGCTTGCCGCTTTTTAGTTTTCCGTGCTGCGCAACATGGCTTTATAGATTGACAGCCCATTGTTTTGGCCGTTTTCTTAGTTTCTTTTCATAATTGGCTAAACAGAAAAGAGACCGAATTTGATATATAGTGCCACTTGCCACAGCTTGAATCTATTCATTTTAGAGTAGTGTTTGGTCTGATACAAAACCGTTGTTTTAAACTTAGTGAAACCTCAAGATTGGTCATTTTATGATGCCCGCTCACACAAACACTTGAGCAAAGTCCTGATTTGTTGTTGTGTTTCCTCCTCTTCCTCGCGTTTCCTTCTCTTCCTCCTCCTCCTCCTCCCCCCCTCCCTCCCTCCCTCCCTCCCTCCCCGAGTTGTAATGAGATCTGTGCCGTTGGGAGAAGACTGTTTTCGTGCTTAAAAGCGGTAAAACTCGGTGATCCAATGCATTTACATAAGTCAAACAAGGATGCACCTCTCCGTGAATAAAGGCCTGCGTTCGTTCATCTTAATCATGTTGCAAAGAGATAAGTCTGGCAAGGATGAGGCAACAAAGGACATCTGCATCTCTGCCCTCTTCGTGGCACAATCCCATCTGAGAGTCCTTCCAGCTTGGACGGCTTTGTGCCGAGACAATCGTACGAAGTCGGCCACAAAGGCAGACAACAGAAGGCAGCTCCAGCTCTGCCCCGGCTTGCTTTTTATGAACACTGACATCAGGCTGGGAAGTGGGTTCGGCTGGCTAGTAATCCAAAGTTTGCCAAGATTCGAGCCTCCACTACTGTATATATATATATATATATATATACATACACACACACACACACACACACACACACACACACACACACACACACACACACACACACACCTGTAAATATATATATAATGCAATGGAGTGAACAGCTGCATGCATCATGTCCTTGTGGTAGAATCTGTCCCTGCAAGTATGCATGCTCTACTTTTCACATGCATCTTATCGTTTATTTATTTATTACATTGTCTCATTCATCATACTACAGCGTGTCACACACACACACAAGTATCAAAAGTAGCAGGAGCTACCACGAGCTAGGACCGTGGTGCGAAGCGAGTCAAGCTTGTGGATCAGATCTGCTACTTTTGAATCTGAATCGTGAAAAGTAACAGTTTTTGACATGCATGAGGTTTCCAAGCCAACAGAGACCTTATACAATTACCTTGTATCACAGTCTTCAGAATAAACGAATGATCTCCTAGCCCACACACCAGCGGACCTTTATGGACCACTTTCGCCTGGTGGAGTGAGGGGAGAACACAAAGATTATTTACAAATTGTGACAAAATGTTATAGAGTGCCGTGATTTTTTTCCCACCCTAAAACATGATCATCAGATATTAAGATATAGAGATATAAGGAGGGAGATCTTTTGTATGAGGGGGTGGGGGGCAGTCGAAAAACACAGCCGAAAGCCGTACAACACAAATGTGACTTCCATTGGAAATGCATTGGGGCAAGATGTAAACAAACCCTTTCATACATCCAGCATGCATCAATGTTGTATGCGAAGATGCGAAGATGTGAGTCAGGCCTTAGGCCTGACTCACACCTTTCGATCTAGCATACAACATTGATGCATGCTAGATGTATGAGACTTGTTTACTGATGCAAGCTCCCAATGCATTTCCAAAGGAAGTCACATGGTTTGACACAACATTTTTGTTGTACGGCTTTCGGCTGTGTTTCGACTGCCCTCATCCCCCTCATACAACAAAAATGTTGTGTCAAACCAAGTGA